>NC_134400.1:142471283-142801202 GCF_050003625.1 Haematobia irritans
TGGAAAATTATAATACATGGATTGTGTACAATTTCATTTTTTTTAATTAATTGATTCAAAGAAGTAACCGTGAGAACAAACTGTTCTCGGCTTGAAAACCGATCATAACTAATATTAGTATATGAGAAATGTGCCTAGCTAATAGTCCTGCGCCAATTAGAAACACAATGCATCACTCTGTTGCTATTGAATATCTCGCCTGTTATAACATATATAATAAAAAAACTTGCAATAATCGCCGAAACATTAACCACTTTATTTACATTTTGTTAAATTTTATTTTATTGTTTTACTCCTATTTTCCGAATAAAGTTCCGTGTTAAAAATCATTTACATTTAGATATTGGTTTGAGCACATTTTTTGTTTTGTTTTTCTTATTGTTATTCTTATACTTTAATGTAATTGTTTTGTGTCTATTGTATAAACAAATTGTGATAAAAAAAATAAATATATTTAAAACAAAAAACAATAACAATTTATATAAAAAGTGAAAATAAATACAAGTAATCGTCGTAGAGAAAACGTGAACTACAACCTCCATAACGAACGAACTTTTATGAAAAGATTTATGAAAACTTGGGAACAGGAGAGAGCTACATATATAGCACAGAGTCCTTAGAGTACAAACAACAAACAAACAATATTTTGTTTTATTTTTGAACAATTTATATTGTTTCTTTCTTAAAGTTCTTTTATTGAATATATATAATTTGAAGAAAGAAAAGCAGAGCAATGAAAAATGATCGATGTTCTTACTTAAACAAATGATTTCTTTTAACTCTCTTCTCTATCTCAAAGAAAATAAATAAATAAAATATTGGCTTTTCTCATAGTAATTAAAAATATTATGAATTGAAAATATTCATATTAAAGTAGTTGTTTTGCAGAAATTATAATTTGTAGAAATACTAAAAAATATTATTGAAATGGCTCTCTTGTTTTTTGTTGATGATGAAAAATACAAACTTTCTCACCACCAACTCTCTTCTCTCTCCCCTTCCCAGGTTTACAATGGACGGTTGTTGAATCAAATTATTCACGCTTTTCGCTGCCATCCTGTCCCACCAATTTAATTGGCAATACCACCAATCAGACTCAAAACATCAATAATAACAGCTCAAGTAGTAGTGATCAACATCAGCAGCAAATGCAGCAACAGGATGTTAATAGTCAGCAACAGCAACAACAGCACTTGCAGCAAATGCAACAATACCAACAGCAGCATCAACAAAATTCAACATACACTCCGCAAATTATCGCTGTAAGTGGGTACACTAATGCCACGGCCATTGCAGCAGCACAAAACATGTCTCCACCCTCGCCCAATGACAGCAAAATGGTACAATCAGTTTATAGTCAAGGACCAACACCGTCAGCCTCACCAGTGGCCAACGCCTCAGCGGTTGGTGGCGCAAATGTGTCGGGTAGCAATTCAGCGAACAATGCCAATATAAAGCGGAAACGTTCAATAAATCCCCAAGGTGATGAAAATTTCATAAGGGCCCTAGAAGCAGTGCGATCTGGTGGTATAGGTTTTTGTAAAGCTGCGCGACTTTATGGCGTCAATAATCGCACTTTGTGGCTGGAGTATAAGAAGAGAGGCTATCCTGTGTCAAGGCCTAGCATAAAATCGCGAGTTGTCAAACAAGAACCGAATCTGTCGCCTTCTCCCCCACCACCAGATAACGCACAGGATGATACCAATGAAAACTATGATCATATGGCGGCCGCCGTGGCTGCAGCTCAAACGGCAGCTCTTAATATGCAAATACCTCCACAATCGGATACACCAACGCCCTCGTTGATGTGCACCCCACATCATGCAGGTTCTACAAGTGGTTCCACAACTCACCCCGCCATGGGTGTAATGAGTTTCCTAGATACCCGCCATATGGACTTCCCAACTAGTCTGCATTCAATGTCTCGCCAGCGGTACATTGATGCAACAGGGGCTAACCCTGGGGCTGGCGCAGGAACCATCAATGTTAATCCGGCAACTGCAATGAATTTACAGAGTATTAACTTTAACTCAATATAGAATTCAATGTCTTCATCTACTGCTCAACAGTCAGCGCCGGTGGTGGGCAGTGTTGCTGAGACGACTACCATACCAACAATTATACCAATGCATTTGCATCAGCACGCTGTAGCAGGCAATGTAACAGCCGCTCCAACCCAAACGCTCTCAATAAGTTCACAAATAGCAAACGCAACGTCTTCAGCAGCATCAGTGGTAACCTCTTCAACAAATACAGCTATATTGCAAACCAATAATCCAACACCATGTGATAATCAAACGCCAACGCAAACACATAATATTATAGCGCATCCCACACATTCGCATCCGACGCTGGCGCCGCCCCATTCACATCCTCCAACCACAATTTATGTACAAAATTATGCGACAACCACACCGATAATAGTGCATCCTACGGAGAATGCCACAACGTATATGGCAAAACTAACACCCCTACCACCGTCGTAGATACTCTAAGAAAACCATTTATACTTCTATTTATTTTCGAAACTATTTATATTATTTTGTGAAGTAATATGTAAGCGAAAAATATCATCCAATTACGGAAAGCACGGATGTTATCTATAATTTTTACTTCAACCTGGGAATCGATTACTACTTGCAGAATTTTTTAAATATCTCCCGATTTTTACTTTAAAAAAAAAAACTAAAACACGTCTGTTATTGCTGATCTTGAAGTTTAACTGTAGCTGTAGGAAAGATAAATTACGCTATACACATTGTATCATAAAATTCCACGACTAGGCAACATGGTGAGAAATTTAAAGCTGTCTGGTTCGGTAATCGAGGCATAATCATATATGTTCTTTTATCACGTTTTTATCAAGTTCACGATTATAATTGTTTATATGCTCTTTACAAATACAAAAATTCCTTTATGTTTCCTAGACAAATGAAAATTCATATTGAATAGTACACCGTATTGGAAACAAATATTGTCATTATCGAAACGATTTGATCCTGAATATTGACATTTCTGATCTCAACACCATCCTAGTGCAATTAATTTGGGATATTATTATGAGCCATTTGAGACTATCCTCTGGATTAACTAATTTCGAATGCAACAAAATCTATGGTAGACCCAAACTAATGTTTTTCACAATGCTTATGAACATTAAATGAAGCTCTCTTCGAAAATCTAAATAAGGAACGAAAAAATTATTATATATACAAATATTTTCAAGTAAATTGATTTATTTGTTCGCCTTAAAATGAAGAACAAGAGGGGGCTAATTAATACGATTAAAAGTTTGGATAACTAGCATTGCCAACAGCCACATTTCCCGAATTGGAGGATGAGATTAATACAAAATTAATACGGTGACAAGTAGGGTATAAGAGTAACCCATTGTCGTTAGATGATTAACTTAACTAAACAGCACTATGAACATATCTCTCATCTTGTCTATATATTCCATATGCCAGTTAAGAACTTAACTGCTGACAATTTTCCAGTTAAAAGTAAACCCGAGAGAAGATATTTGCAGTTTAATTCCTGTTAACTGGCAGTTAAAGCCACATGCGCCTTTGCACCCCAGCAAAAAAAAAAATGGAAGTTCTTCCAAAGGCACAACTTTAAAAGCACTTCCAGAAGATGCACTCACAATGATGTTCTTTATTTTAACTACCCAAGATGTTCTTTTAATTCAATTTTTTTTAACTTAGTTTTTTCATACTTTTAATGGGTAATTTTAACTTTTTTTTGTTTCAAATAGGTTAAAAACAGAGTAAGAATTCATAAAATGGTACAAATCGTTTAAATTTTGTCGAAAAAAGTGCTAAACCCAATCTGGAAAAATTGTGAATTTTTGAAAATATTTGAGGTCAAACGTTTCCGACAAGCGTTAGAATCCATTAAAAATTATAAAAATTATTTATTTGACAAAATATCACAGAATTGTTTAATTTATATCCAAAACATTGAATTCGGATCACACCTAAAGAAGTGATGCAAACTCAGTGCAACGGCTGTTGAAATGGAGGACTTCCGTCCTATGACAAGCCCATGTTAAATTCATCGCTTCTGCGTCAATTTTGCACCGCTTCCGGATCCAAAAAGAACATTTTCATTACTTTTTTGGCGACGCTTTTTTTGCTAAGGACGAAAGCCCTTATCAGTGTGAAATACTACAATTTCACTATCTATGAAGAAGAATTTTACTCTTTAGATAGACTTTTTTTGTCTTCCTCTCTCTCTTTCTCTTTTGGTTATGTTTTTCCATATGGAGAGTTTGATGAATTGCGCCTATACACAGAAAACATTTTCACGAACATTTTTCCAATTAAAATTTTAATTGAGTTTTAAAAAATATTCAATTAAAAATTTAATTCATTCAACAATTTTTTTAATTGAAACAAAATCAATCACAAAAATTAATAGTATCAATTAATTTTTTAATTGACCTTCAATTAATTGTTTCATTGATACTATCATTTCATTGAAGACATTTCAATTAAAAAATTAATTGGATCAATTAATTTCGTGATTGAATCAGATTTTTTTTTGTGTAGTTAGTCACGGTTTCAAATTCTGCTTCTAATAAACTTCTAATATTTTTTCAGCGATGATTTTAGTAATTACCCAGCAAAAAAATTTGGAAGTTCTTCCACAGGCACAACTTTAAAAGTACGTCCAGAAGATGCACTCCCAATGATCTTCTTTATTTTAACTACCCAGGAAGTTCTTTTAATTCAAGTTTTTATAACTTGGTTTTTTTCATACTTTTAATGGGTAATTTTAACTTTTTTTGTTTCAAATAGGCTAAAAACAGAGCAAGAATTCATAAAATGGTACAAATCATTAACATTTTGTCGAAAAACATGCTAAATCAAATCTGAAAAAATTGTGAATTTTTGAAAATATTTGATGCCAAGCGGTCCACACAAGCGTAAGAATGCATTAAAACTCATAAAAATATTTCAAAAATTATTTATTTTTCAAAATATCACAAAATTTCTTATTTCACATCCAAAACATTGAATTCGGATCGCACCTAAAGAAGTGATGCAAATTCAGTGCAACGGCTGTTGAAATGGAGGACTTCCGTCCTATGACAAGCCCATGTTAAATTCATCGCTTCTGCGTCAATTTTGCACCACTTCAGGATCCAAAATGAACATTTTCATTTCTTTTTTGGCGACATTTGGTTTGCTGGGTAGGGATGCAAAAAATCGCAAATCAACTTTTCGTATTTTTGAAACACGATTCGTATCGACTTTTGGTTGGTCAATTAGACTTTTTTGTACTGGCCAAAATCGAGCATAGGAGAAGTTCCACCCACAACACTTTGTTATATAATCATTATATAAAATAAATATTTTGGGGACAAGTTATGAGAGCGAATATTGTAGGTTAGTAAAAATTTCCTACGTATAAGAAGAAAAATGTTAAGGTTTATGTATTTTTCTTTTAAATTTGTGAGCCTTTTTTATATACCAATAACACATGAAAAGTTTACGCTTTTATAACATTAAAAAAAATGGAGAAGTCGAAATTTTGAAAAAAAATCAAAAGGTCCATCTTTACAAAAATCTATATTAGACTTTTTCGAAATTACAAAAGTAGAAAATCCGAAAAATATTTTTTAGATTCGAATTCTAATTAGTAATGAGGTAATGTGCTCAGCATTTTCCCTAGGTTTAGCCGTTTTAATGCCTTCCTTCTTTTCTACATACTAGGGTCGACACAAGGAATCTAGCTTGTTCAAGGACTGCATAAAACTGTATGCATTTCCAAAAAAAAAACTTAACATGTCTTTAACGTGTATCATAAAGAGTAATCTAATGACGTAAATATGTAGAAACTATGAGAAATGTCGCCGGACCTTTACAGTAATAACTCGAATTGGTTTTGCCAATTTGATAACGTTTTGAGTTTTTTGTGCACAGAAAAAAATATTGAATTAAAAAATTTATTGATTGAGTCAATTAAACAAAAATCATTCACTTGAAAACAAAAATCGATCAATTTTTTAATTGACGTGTATGATTGATATTGTCAATCAACTGAAGCAATTTCAGTCAAAAATTAATTGAATAACTTAATTCGTGATCGAAGGCAAACAAATAGTTTTCTGTGTATGTTGTAATTATTGAACTATAGTGCGAGCGCTTTCTTAAGCTTGTTATTATATTATCTTTCTGCTATCTGCTGAAGGTACAATTTTAGCCGTAAACAAAAAAAAAGAACAGATCTCAATTGTAGCATTTTCTATTTCATTGAAAAAGAAGCTAATAAAATGGTGGTTTAATTTATAGCAGACAAGACGTATTGCAAAGTTTTGTTGTTTTGTTTTTGGTAAATAGAAATCAAATTTTTGCAAACCTCGGAGTAATACGATTCTCTATTGAAAATATTTATCTTTAAAGTTAATAATTTTAATAAAAACAACGTTTCTATAATAACTACAGGGACATTTTGAATGTAAACAATAACAAAAGATAAACGATTTAATTTTAAAACTTAACTACTATGCATTTGTTACAAAAAGGAGCAAAATAATTTTTCTCTAACTCTCGGAATCTGTTTTATAGTTATTTAACAAAAAAGGAAAAAACAAAACTCTGACCAATAGAGCATTACATATACACACAATTATAACACAAAGAATAAAATTTATTTCACTAATCATTTGTGTAAAAAATTCTTTCTCAAAAACAAAAAGTACTTTAAACATATATGTGTACATTATTTGTACATTTCGGGCAAAATGGCTAAGCACTATTGTAAAAAAAAAAAAAAAATAAGTATAAAGTTCAAACATAATTGTGTATACATATATTTACGTATATATTGATATATTCGATTGCCCTAACAATATTAACAAGAAAAAAAATCAAATTTCTTTAGAAATGTTTATCTTCCCACATTATAAATTGTGCATACTAATCTAGTTTTAAAAACATATTTTTATAAATGTATGGCCATTTTATAAAGTTTTAACTATATACACACTATAAAGAAAGAAAACCGAAAACATTAATATAGTTATTTTTTACATAAATCGTACTCTCGTCATCATCCTTACACATGTTTTTTTATTTTATTTTATTTTATCACTTGATTTATTAGTTCTAAATCATTTTTTGATAAAAATTGTCTTAGTTAAGAAAAAAATAATAAAAGAAAATTTTAAATACGATAATCAGATTATATTTGTTGTACATGCGTTTTTTAACATTATTTATTTTTTAATTTCTATATTAGCAATGCGTTTTGTGACATTTAATGATTTTAGGTAGATTTTTTCTATTTATTCTTGGCTATCGACTACGTCAGAATCCTAGGAACTACATTTTACGAATTTCATTCAAAACTATATATCTCATAACATTTTCAATGGTCTATTTGTCCATATTTCAATGAAATTGGGCAGATACACCATAAATATATTCGCTTTCTATTGTTCGCAGAAGGAATACGATAACAGAAAGGTTTAGCCCGTCTTTATAAAGGTGTGGAATATTTGACAACTTCTCAAAATTTATCCTATATACACTGAATACTATTAATAAACAATCTTATGTATCTTATGTACCCTCCACCATGGATTGGGTAGAAACGTCTACTAAAGACTGTCATCCACAATCGAATTGCCTGGGTTGCGGTAACACTAGCCGGTGGCTAGGTATCTTAAAACTTCTTAACACCGACTTCTCAATTGTAAGTTAGCCCATACGCGGTATATATTAAACAAAAAAAGCCGATAAATTCAGTTTGACAACATTTTCTATAGAAATAAAATTTTCTATAGAAATAAAATTTGGATAACATTTTCTATAGGAATAAAATTTTAATAAAATTTTCTATAGAAATAAAATTTTAATAAAATTTTCTATAGAAATAAAATTTGGACAAAATTCTCTATAGAAATATAATTTTGACAAAATTTTCTATAGAAATAAAATTTTGTCAAAATTTTCTATAGAAATAAAATTTTGACAAAATTTTCTATCGAAATAAAATTTTGAGAAAATTTTCTATAGAAAGAAAATTTTGATAAAATTTTATTTCTATAGAAAATTTTGTCAAAATTATATTTCTATAGAGAATTTTGTCAAAATTTTATTAAAATTTTATTTCTATAGAAAATTTTATTAAAATTTTATTCCTATAGAAAATTTTATCCAAATTTTATTTCTATAGAAAATGTTATTTCTATAGAAAATGTTGTCAAACTGAATTTATCTGCCTTTTTTGTTTAATATATACCGCGTATGGGCTAACTTACAATTGAGATAATTTTCTATCGAAATAAAATGTTGACAAATTTTTATATAGAAATAAAATTTTGATAAAATTATCTATAGAAACAAATTTTTGACAAAATTTTTTATCGAAATAAAATTTTGACAAAACTTTCTATAGAAATAAAATTTTGGTAGATTATTTTTGACGATATGGACCAATTTTTGTGTGATTGGCGATCGGATATATATAACTATAGACCTACATGGACCATTTTTTGCATGGCTGATAGCGGCCATATACTTGCGCAATGTACCAAATTTCAACCGAATCGGATGAATATTGCCCCTTCAAGAGGCTCCGGAGTTCAAATCTGGGGATCGGTTTATATGGGGGCTATATATAATTATGGACCGATATGGACCAATTTTTGCATGGTTGGTAGAGACCATATACTAACACCACGTATCAAATTTCAAGCGGATCGGATGAATTTTGCTCCTCCAAGAGGCTCCGGAGGTCAAATCTGGGGATCGGTTTATATGGGGGCTATATATAATTATGGACCGATATGGACCAATATTTGCATGGTTCTTAGAGACCATATACGTACACCACGTACCAAATTTCAACCGGATCGGATGAATTTTGCTCCTCCAATAGGATCCGCAAGCCAAATCTTGGGGTCGGTTTATATGGGGGCTATACATAAAAGTGGTCCGATATGGCCCATTTGCAATACCATCCGACCTACATCAACAAAACCTACTTATGCCAAGTTTCATGTCGATAGCTTGTTTCTTTCGGAAGTTAGCGCGATTTCAACAGACGGACGGACGGTCTGAATAGTCTAAGTGAGCCTGATACATCGGGCTGCCACCTAACCTAACCTAACCATTGATACAAACATTAATTGTCTTAATGTTTCTACTTTGATTAAAAGATTAATAGTATCAATTAATTTTTTAATTGAAAAAGGTTTCAACTTCAATCAACTTTTTAATTGGGAATATTTTGTGATATTTTTTTCTGTGCATGTAGTCATTTAATATGATGGTGCTGAAAACCCCAGAGTTTAAAGTTTTGCAAAATCAATGCTAAACGACAGACGGACAGAAGATTTTGGAGAAATTACTTTTCTACAAATATAAAGGACAAACTTCATTCATATAAAAACATTTCGTTTGAAACAAACTTTTTAAATCTTGTTTTTTTTTTTTTTTAATATTTTCAATTTCAAAACTCTAATATGTTCTTTAGAGTAAAACATGACCTTTGGTTGAGTCAATTGTCTAATTTATAATGCCCATATTCAAAACAATTTACTGACAGTTTATCGAAGCACTTTATATGGTTAAAATAGATTTAAAGTTTACAGGTTAAATAGCCGACATATCGAAAAAAAATTTGGTAAATATGGTATGTATCCTAGTTGTAAGTACAATAAAAGTTAATCATGTTTCGTTCTTACCATACCAGTTTTGACCGATACCAATATTCGGTTTATAAAAAATCAAATACGCTTCGAGTTTTTCTATTTTTTGTATCTCTAATGTGCTGAATTTGCAGACGAATTAAAAAATTAAATGTAAAATATTTTCGAAACCAAACGAGACCCCTGACTAGGGAATGTAATCAGAATCAATAGGGCGGAAAGTCTGACTTTTATTAAATTTGAAAGTGTCGACTTTCCAACCAGTCACAAACTGTGACTTTTACGACATACGTATAATACGAATGTCGCAAAAGTCGTAAACATCATTTTGAATAAAATAAATTGTGAACATTTTTTAATTTAATTTATCGTAGAGGCAGATAAATGGGATGAAAATAAAAT
Organism: Haematobia irritans; assembly: GCF_050003625.1. Lineage (NCBI taxonomy): Eukaryota > Metazoa > Arthropoda > Insecta > Diptera > Muscidae > Haematobia > Haematobia irritans. The sequence continues at coordinate 142,481,350 of NC_134400.1, forward strand.
GCTTTTATATTGTATTCAATACTCTTCTAGTTTTACATCTCTAATTCGCAATTTCAAAATATTCTGGGTTTGCGTTTGTGTTCATAATGTACGCATCCAAGTTTTAGTTGCATCTGCGAATGACTAGCTACAATTTTGAAAATTTTTTATTAGTATGGAAATTGGCTCTAATAATCCAAAAAGTGATTTTATAAAATTCTCTCTAAACAGCAGTTCACTTATACGAGTAGTTTTCCTTCCTTCGAATTTCTGCAGACCTTCATGTTTACTGCACCATCGAGTAGTTCATAGTAATTTTGGATTGAAGTCTCCCACTGAAAAAGTCTATCTCAAATTTTTTAAACTCGTTAATAATTTTATGAACATTCCTGAAAATTTAAACTTCTTCGTACATAGACGGGTACGTTCTGGATTTACCTTCAAATAGATTTCACATTTCACTTTGATTTCCCCCCAAAAATGTTTGGTTATTCTTGGTTTACCGTGAAACAAAATTTTTCGAATCTGCATTATATGGTTTGCACAAGAAAAAGTAAACAAGTTGTTAACTTTGGTGTCACAAACTTAATATTTTTCAAAGTTTGCAGAAAAAATTCAAAATGCCTGCTTGTTTGCGTATTGTATATATGAATAATAGTATTCACACAAAAGTCGATCATGCCTGTTCTGAGTCTCACCGCACAGCACACATTCTTCACATCCCTCAAAAAGTTCTGACTCACACGTGAGAAAACTTTTTGGGAATTACTGATCGAAAAATGTAAACAGCAGAGTTTTTCTGTAATACATGTTATTTGCAGACAATGTAAAAAAAAATATTTTGCAGGAGAATTACGATAGAATGTGAAAACAAATAACCCCTAAAAATATACACCAGTCAGAAGAATTTGTCGTTCAAATTTTAGATATTTTGTAACATTTTATTTCATGGCATATTCAGCTGAATAAAATGTGAAAAATGTATAAAAACACATTAAAGTTTAAAAATCTATTACTTATTTGTGTTAAAAATCTTCGAACTTTGCGTACTATAGCTATACACTTGGCCCACACAGAGAAAATGTCCGTGTACATTTTCAGGTCTGTGACGGTGTAAAGTGTAGTCTAGAACACCTCTTAAATGTGACACATCACGGAAGCGATACATGTGTGTACTAGAACAGGGACGGTTGATAATTAACAAGCAATAGCATAATTTCTTTTAATTACAAAAGTTTCAATCGTTCCCAAAATCTTGCAACACTATCGTTTCGGAACACAAAATCAACTGCTTCTAAACAACAAGTGAAAGGGAAATCTTGGTCAATTTGCGATAATTTTTTTATAGCCCAATACTTATAAAGCATATAGAGAACATATGGACGATTGAAAATATAGGATTTACTTCGACGGGAACAATTCTCCAGAAGTCTTTCATGTGTAACCCAGAACATACCCGACTGCAGTATTTTAAGTTTGCGAGGTTTGTTACTTTTTCTACATTTACGACGTTTACAACTTTGCGACAGTCACACACCTAAAAAAAATTGGTATAAACCATTCCTGTTTCCAACTTTTAAAAATTTGTAAAAGTCGTACGTATTCCTTTTGTGGACCATAGAGATCAGCAAATAATCATGCATGTTCTGAATCTCACCGCACAGCACACATTCTTCACACCTCTCAAAAAGTTAGTTGTTCTGACTCACATGTGAGAAAACTTTTTGGAATTTCTGATCGAAAAATGTAAACAGCAGAGTTTTTCAGCAATACATTTTATCTGCATACACGAGCCATAAAATAAACCTATTTTGCAGGAAAATTACTGTAGAATGTGAAAAAAAAAAACAAACAACCACTAAAAATCTACAGCAATCAGAAGAATTTTTTGTTGCAATTTTAGAGAGTTTTATAAACTTTTATATCGTGGCATATTCAACTGATTTTGATCAATAACATTTGCAAAATATGTATAAAAAATACATTAAAATTTCAAAATCTATTGCTTATTTGTGTTAAAAAATGTTTAACTTTGTGTACACACAAAAAAATATTTTTCTGATTCAATCACGAAATTAATTGATCCAATTAATTTTTTAATTGAAATGTCTTCAATCATAGAAATGATAGTATCAATTAAAAAATTAATTGACAGTCAATTAAAAAATTAATTGATCCAATTAAAAACTTAATTGATACCATTAATTTGTGTGATTGATTTTGATTTCAATTAAAAAGTTTGTAGAATCAATTAAATTTTTAATTGAATATTATTTAAAACTCAATTAAGATTTTAATTGGAAATTTTTTCATAAAATTTTTTTCTGTGTACTATAGCTGTGCACTTGGCCCGCACAGAAAAAATGTTCGTGTACATTTTTTCAGGTCTGTGATGGTGTAAAGGTGTTGTCCAGAACACCAGTTAAGTGTGACACCTCACGAATGTGATACACACACTGAAAAAAATATTGTCGTGAGGTCAAAGATTTCATGTCTTTAAAATACGAATACAAATTTTGCTTAGCATAGAAAACGCATTTCTCTAAAATAAAGTTATTTTCCTTGTACAAAAGTCGATAAACTTTTCAATGAAGTCATATTGTCCTTATAATTAAGTGATTTGACTTAAAAATGGGTATCTTAACATGAAAGAAAAAATGTATAGGCTAAGGTCAACTTGACTTTAATAATTCAGAAAAATTCTTTAAATTTAATGAAATTGTCTTTAAATTTGTTGTCTTTTTGCATCTTGACTACAAAGCAAAAAATAGTTCAAATATAGGACATGTTTTTCAAAACTTTATTTTAAAGAAGTTTTTTACTTCAAACATAGCATAGTTTCGACTGGAAGTAGAGTCCTAATTTGGAAAATAAAGTTGCCGTTAACTCCATACCATATGTAGAAAAAAAGCTGAGAAAGCGAAAAATTAAAATTTGCTTCCTAGAAGCAAGTACACAAAACCTAAATTTAAAAGAGAATTGTGTCTTAAAAGTATCCTTGCTTGTATTCTCCGCTTCTTTGGCTCGGAATCAATACCAAATTTTTTAAAGTAAAGACAAAATCTTTGGAACCGAGTATGCTTTTTTTTCAGTGCACATGTATAGAACAGGCACGAATATCGTATACGCATACATTGAAAGAAGAGTTATCTGAGGAACGATTTTTTTATGGCTCAATTATATTCCTTAATATTCTAAGCCTCAAAAAGCTCCAATAATAATTATAAAGAATATAAAAGCATGCATTGGGACATAAATCACTTGTAGAGCTCGACCGAAGAATCGGCATTCGGCCAAAATTCGATAATCGGCTACGAATCGCCCCTCGGCGTCAAGAGACCGAAGCCGAAGCTTTTTGAATAATTTATTTCATATCGCATTTAGAGGTGTGCACGTGACACGAAATTGTCGTGACTCACGACAATTTTCGTGATTCGTGCGCGAGTCGTGAGTCACGCTCATGACAACACCGTGAGTGTGCGTGAGCGTGATTAACAAACCAAAATGTCGTGCGTGAGCGTGAGTCACGAAAATAATATCTTCGTGAGTGTGCGTGAGTAACGAATTACACTCACGAAAATATTCCTGCTCACCACCATAAAACGCTTAAGACTTAAATTCAATTACAATTTTAGTGACACCTGGGATGTTAAGAGTTTAATAACACTCTCGATTTTAATAATGCTCATGTTTTCCGACACTTCGGTAAGGTAAATTAATCATAAAATTATTCGTGAGTCACGATATTTTTCGTGAGTCACGGTATTTTTCGTGAGTCACGACGTTTTCGTGCGTGAGTGTGCGTGAGTACAATTTTTCTTTTCCTGAGTGTGCGTGAGCGTGTGTCCTACCAAAAAATATCGTGCGTGAGTATGATTTTTCAGTCGTGAGTGTGCGTGAGCGTGAGTAAACTTTTACTCACGTGCACACCTCTAATCGCATTGTCCTAGCGTTGAAACACCCAGTACAAATAAAACGTAAAAAATATATAAAAAATGTTTTGCCATTATAATATCAAACTACAGAATTTTGAATACTAAACAGTCTGTTAATTCTAAAAGAAATTAGAAGACGTGGACTGAATTCGGTTTCGGCTGATTATTGCATTTTTTGCCGAACATCGGCTTCAGCAAAAAAAAAAAACCGCTTCATTCGAGCTCTAATTGCTTGTTTCGATATCAGGCTAGCATGTAAACGTTGTATTCTTTTGACGCAAAATAAATGTGTTTTTTTATACCCTCCATCATAGGATGGGGGTATATTAACTTTGTCATTCCGTTTGTAACACATCGAAATATTGCTCTAAGACCCCATAAAGTATATATATTCTGGGTCGTGGTGAAATTCTGAGTCGATCTAAGCATGTCCGTCCGTCCGTCCGTCCGTCTGTTGAAATCACGCTAACTTCCGAACGAAACAAGCTATCGACTTGAAACTTGGCACAAGTAGTTGTTATCGATGTAGGTCGGATGGTATTGAAAATGGGCCATATCGGTCCACTTTTACGTATAGCCCCCATATAAAGGGACCCTCAGATTTGGCTTGTGGAGCCTCTAACAGAAGCATATTTCATCCGATCCGGCTGAAATTTGGTTGGTATATGGTCTCTAACAACCATGCAAAAATTGGTCCACATCGGTCCATAATTATATATAGCCCCCATATAAACCGATCCCCAGATTTGGCTTGCGGAGCCTAAAAGAGAAGCAAATTTCATCCGATCCGGCTGAAATTTGGTACATGGTGTTGGTATATGGTCTCTAACAACCATGCAAAAATTGGTCCACATCGGTCCTTAATTATATATAGCCCCCATATACACCGATCCCCAGATTTGGCTTGCGGAGCCTAAAAGAGAAGCAAATTTCATCCGATCCGGCTGAAATTTGGTACATGGTGTTGGTATATGGTCTCTAACAACCATGCAAAAATTGGTCCACATCGGTCCATAATTATATATAGCCCCCATATAAACCGATCCCCAGATTTGGCTTGCGAAGTCTCCAAGAGAAGCAAATTTCATCCAAGCCGGTTGTAATTTGGAACGTGGTGTTAGTATATGATCTTTAACAACCATGCCAGAATTGGTCCATATCGGTCCATAATTATATATAGCCCCCATATAAAACGTTCTCCAGATTTGACCTCCGGAGCCTCTGGGAGGAGCAAAATTCATCCGATCCGGTTCAAACTAGGAACGTGGTGTTTGTATATGGTCGCTAACAACCTTACCAAAATTGGTCCAATCACACAAAAATTGGTCCATATCGGTTCATAATCATGGTTGCCACTAGAGCCAAAAATAATCTACCAAAATTTTATTTCTATAGAAAATTTTGTCAAAATGTTATTTCTATAGAAAATTTTGTCAAAATTTTATTTCTAGAGAAAATTTTGTTAAAATTTTATTCGGTTCATAATAAAATTTTCATCATTTTCAAAATTTTATTTCTATAGAAAATTTTGTCAAAATTTTATTTCTATAGAAATAAAATTTTGTCAAAATTTTATTTCTATAGGAAATTTTGTTCAAATTTTATTCGGTTCATAATCATGGTTGCCACTCGAGCCACAAATAATCTACCAAGTTTTTATTTCTATAGAAAATTTTGTCAAAAGTTTATTTCTATAGAAAATTTTGTTAAAATTTTATTTCTGTAGAAATTTTTGTCAAAATTTTCTTTCTATAGAATATTTTGTCAACATTTTTATTTCTATAGAAAATTTTGTGAAAATTTCATTTCTATAGAAAATTTTGTTAAATTTTATTTCTGTAGAAAATTTTGTCAAAATTTTATGTCTACTTTGTCAAACTGAATTATATACGTATTGGATCGATCTTTTTTGATTTAATATATACCACGTATGGACTTACCTACAATTTAGAAGATGGTGTTAGGAGGTTTTAAGATACCTTGCCATCGGCAAGAGTTACCGCATCTTAAGTAATTCGATTGTGGATGGCAGTGTTTAGAAAAAGTTTCTACGCAATCCATGATGGAGGGTACATAAGCTTCGGCCTGGCCGAACTTACGGCCGTATATACTTGTTTTTCTCTGAAAGAACATACTTCGTTTGTGTTCGTTCAAAACAAAACTATTTGTTTTCTATGTTCGTACTCTCGGAGTTAACAGATTTGAAATATATTCCCCTTTCAATCCAAATCGACTTTTTCGTTCTAGGAAACATTTTCTTTATGGCATTAAAATTGAGATTATTTCTCTACCATTTAAATTTGTTATTTTTTATTAAAATACACAAACAGTCATCTTCACAAGGCATTTAAATGCAACCGTTTTAAAGATGAATTCATAACACACACAACATTTACATTCATATTACTCCAAGTAGTTTTGAAATCCATAACAAATATTTAGAAAATCAAAACAAAAAAAAACATATGCATGTTTTACCATGTAATTAATAAAAGACTTTATACTTTTTACATACAGAAAATAATGTTCTACTAATTGTAAGTAAAAATAAGCAATCATATCGTCATTTAATAACACGAATAGAAAAAAAACAAATCCATTAGTATATAACATTGTTTATATGATTTTTTAAAAATAGGTTGGCTGGCTTACAATGCAAAAAGCCCCAAATGTTTTATTATACAATGTTTTAAATATGTGTATGTGCATAGAAATTATGCCTATTCTATGGAACATAAATATAAAAAATTTTAAACTTTTGCCAAAAAAATTCGTTTGATAAAGTCACCATTATTTCTTCTTGAGTATACACAAAAATTTTTTTTATTTCAATCACGAAAATCGCGGATTCAATCATTTTTTTAATTGAAATGTCTTCAATTACGAAAATGATAATATTTATCAATCACCCATTTTGATTGAAAACCAACACAATTTTCAATTAAAAATTTAGTTGTATTTTGTCACGGAATCAATTAATTGTCTGATTGAATCAATTAAAAAAGTGATTGGTTTTTGACATAATAAGTTTTAATTGAATCAATTAAAATTTTAATTAATTTCGCGACAAAAAATCAATCAACTATTTAATTAATTCAATTAAATTAATAATTGATATTGGCTATAAATTTCAATCAAAAAATGTATATATTGCGCCCCCAAAATCTTATTTAGTTTTATTTGAAATAAATTTATGATCAATAACAACTAAAGAGTTGAAAAAATAAACTATATAAATCATTATATCCCTTATCACAATAACCATGTCAGCATGTTCCTCCTAATATGTAGATGTGCCTAGATTTCCAATAAATCAGCCGTCTGTAAGCTAAATTACTTTTTCTGAAAGTAAACAGAATAATTCGAATTTAATTTTGTTCAATTAAAAGATAATTTTGTTCAACGTTACCTGCATAGGATATCAAGCTCAATTCTTAGTTCCAGGTTGCAGATTTATATTCTTCATTTGCAGTTGTAGTCTTTTAGCATAAAAAGGTGTATTAAGGAGTTCGGTAATTTAATTTTAGTAAAAATTCCAAAATTTCCACACATTGAAATCTATTCTATTAAAATTTGAACCAATCAAAGACAAAAATAATGGCAAAGCCATGTAATATTTGGTATTATATTGATGATACTTTGCAAATTATGGAAATAGAAAAAAATATAAATGGAAAATACATATTTTATTATTTTCGGATATTTTCAATATATTTAAATCCAAAAGAAAGAACTGTTTTGCCATTATATAATTCAGCTCATTAGTGTATATATCAATTATACTGCACTCTACTTGTGTTCAAACTGAAAAAGCCAGGTAAAACAAAAATGCAATTTAATGCCAACGCTACTTCGTGAATCTTCCAACAAACCCATACGGATCTTGGCTTTAAGAAAACTAAAAGTAAAAAAAATACCTTTTGATTGCAAACATATTCTTTTATATTTGATAAAATGATGGAGTTGATGGGATTGATTGGTCAATTTCACGAAATAAAATTGCTCACTAAAGGAAATGAATAAAAAATATATTATTTTAGTCCGTTTAATGTAAACAGGCTTCAATGGAAAACGGTATTCGCATTTCACAATTGTTTACCTTCAATAAACGTAGATTGTTTTCCATTTTTACAATACCACAAAACACAAACACAGGTAATTTCAAATGCGTTCTGTCATATATTTTTTCAAACCTTTACCACGTGGCCATTTGTTATTGCACACTTCATTTATTTCAACCCTTTGCTATGATTTGTTATTACGTCCAAAATATTTATGCACACATTTCGAACGCAGCAGACAGAATGTCGCCAATCATGTTTTTCAATTTACGCGAAAAACAAAAACCCAACCGTTCGTTACGAGTTACTTCCACAGACTGATCTCTCCATCATACGTTGTTGAATAAATACACATTCTCTTGTTGTTCTCTTTTCGCTCTTTATATCGCTCAAAATTATTCAATTTCAATCACAAAGGTGATTGGATCAATCACATGTGTAATTGGAAACGGAAAATTTTTCAATCACGTTTGTAATTGAAAATTATTTCCGAATTGATTGAATCAATTAATATTTTAATTGGAAACGTAACAAATATCAATCATTTTTTTAATTGGGGTTTATTCGGATTTGATTAAATACTTAATTGAATCAATTAACATATTAATTTAATCCGTTTCCAAATTCAATTAAGTGGTTAATTGAAAGAAAAATTCGGTGATAATTTTTTGTGTGTATCATAGAAGACGCATTTCTCTGATATAAAGTGTTTTTCCTTCTCCAAAAGTCGATAAACTTTTCAATGAAGTCGTTTTGTCCCTATAATTAAGTGATTCGACCTAAAAATGGGTATCATAACATGAAAGAAAATATTTTTGGACTAAGGTCAACTTGACTTTAATAATTCACAAAAATTCTTTAAAATTAATGAAATTGTCTTTAAATTTATTGCCTTTTTGCATCTTCAATACAAAGAAAAAAGTGTTCAAAAATAGGACATGTTTTTCAAAACTTTATTTTAAATACGTTGTTTACTTGAAACATAGCATAATTTCTACTGGAAGTCGAGTCTGAATTTGAAAATTTATGTTATTGTTAATAGGTTTGTAAAGGACGTTGATAGCATATGAAGAAAACAACTTGAAACACACAAAAAATTAAAATTTGCTTCCTAGAATCAAGTACGCAAAACCTAAAATTAAAAGAGAATTGCCCCTTAAAAGTATCCTTACTTGAATTCTCCACTTCTTTGGCTCGGAATCAATACCAAAATCAATAGGGTAAAGACAAAATCTTTGGAACCGGGCATATTTTTTTTCAGTGTATGTTAGTAAAAAAAAGGCAGAATACCTATGTATGCCTCTTTAGTTCTTGGTCGGTTAATATAGAAGAGTCTATAAATAATTTTGAACCGCCAGAAGTGAAATATGGGCGTCGGTTTATATGGGGTTATATATAATTATAAACCGATATGAACCCATTTTTGCGTAGCTAGTACCAAATTTTAGCATGATCAGATGAAATTTGTTTATCCAGGACGCTCAAGAAATAAAAACTGGGTATCGGTTTAACTATGGACCGATATGGATCAATTTTTGCATGGTTATTAGATACCATATACTTACACAATGTACACAATTTCAACTGAGTCGGATGAAATTTGCTCCTCCAAGAGGCTTCGGAGGTCAAATTTAAGTATCGGTTTATATGGGGCCTATAAAAAATTATGGGCCGATATGAACTAAATTTGGTCCTCAAGCAAAATCTGGGGGTCGTTTTATATGGGGACTGTAGGTAAAAGTGGTCCGATATGGCCCATTTGTAATACCATATATATATATATGTATATATATATATATATATATATATATATATATATATATATATATATATATATATATATATATATATATATATATATATATATATATATATATATATATATATATATATATATATATATATATATATATATATATATATATATATATATATATATATATATATATATATATATATATATATATATATATATATATATATATATATATATATATATATATATATATATATATATATATATATATATATATATATATATATATATATATATATATATATATATATATATATATATATATATAAAGGGTGATTCTTTTGAGGTTAGGATTTTCATGCATTAGTATTTGACAGATCACGTGGGATTTCAGACATGGTGTCGAAGAGAAAGATGCTCAGTATACTTTGACATTTCATCATGAATAGACTTACTAACGAGCAACGCTTGCAAAACATTGAATTTTATTACCAAAATCAGTGTTCGGTTCGAAATGTGTTTCGCGCTTTACGTCCGATTTATGGTCTACATAATCGACCAAGTGAGCAAACAATTAATGCGATTGTGACCAAGTTTCGCACTCAGTTTACTTTATTGGACATTAAACCAACCACACGAATGCGTACAGTGCGTACAGAAGAGAATATTGCGTCTGTTTCTGAGAGTGTTGCTGAAGACCGTGAAATGTCGATTCGTCGCCGTTCGCAGCAATTGGGTTTGTGTTATTCGACCACATGGAAGATTTTACGCAAAGATCTTGGTGTAAAACCGTATAAAATACAGCTCGTGCAAGAACTGAAGCCGAACGATCTGCCACAACGTCGAATTTTCAGTGAATGGGCCCTAGAAAAGTTGGCAGAAAATCCGCTTTTTTATCGACAAATTTTGTTCAGCGATGAGGCTCATTTCTGGTTGAATGGCTACGTAAATAAGCAAAATTGCCGCATTTGGAGTGAAGAGCAACCAGAAGCCGTTCAAGAACTGCCCATGCATCCCGAAAAATGCACTGTTTGGTGTGGTTTGTACGCTGGTGGAATCATTGGACCGTATTTTTTCAAAGATGCTGTTGGACGCAACGTTACGGTGAATGGCGATCGCTATCGTTCGATGCTAACAAACTTTTTGTTGCCAAAAATGGAAGAACTGAACTTGGTTGACATGTGGTTTCAACAAGATGGCGCTACATGCCACACAGCTCGCGATTCTATGGCCATTTTGAGGGAAAACTTCGGAGAACAATTCATCTCAAGAAATGGACCGGTATATATATATATATATATCGAAATGAATTCATAATCGTATCGAAAAAATTGTCGATACGATTAAAAGTTTGGATCACGGCATTCGATCGAAATTTGATGCAATTTCTCTAGCATTGCCAACAGCAAAAAACGAAGCAGAAGAAATTGAAATGACAAAATTAAGTCAGCGGCACAAAATGGAATGTAGAAAAACACATGTTTTTGAAGATTTCAAAGTAAATTGTATTGCTTTATATCGTACGGAACCATATCTCTTTTTACATTCCTCCGAATTCCTTCCTAATTGGAGGATGAGATGAATAACATATAAAATAATTCGGCGACAAATAAGGAATAAAAGTGCACATTGTTATTGGTGTAAGAACATGGGTTTGAAATGGTGTGCACTGTTAGAAAGTCACCTTTTTGCAGGCTCAATGGACGATTTCGGCTGACGAAATGGAAAAAAATTTTTGGTGGCATGCCAACGTCAATTCTATCGCTTTACAATTGTCTGCCGTCTTAAAACTTTTTGTCAGTGGAAGCCTTCATCATTCACTATTCTTACAAAGTGGTCCAGAAGCGTTAAGTTGTCACGGAATAGTACGGTACTTGGTTGATCACAATCTCTTGGATATCGATCTAGCATGTGCACTTTATATATGGTTCTTTGCCAAGCTAGGATGCTCGCTCCTGAACTCGACTATGACCAATTTTTGTTTAACTTTTATTGGAGTTGCATTAGTCGTAAATATTCAAAATATGTTCATTATAAACTGAAAAAAATATTGTTGTGAGGCCAAAGATTTCATGTCCTTAAAATACGAATGCAATTTTTGCTTAGCTTAGTAGACGCATTTCTCTAATTTAAAGTTTTTTTCTTTGTCCAAAAGTCGATAAACTTTTCAATGAAGTCGTATTGTCCTTATAATTATGTGATTTGACTTAAAAATGGGTATCATAACATGAAAGACAATTTTTTTGGGGTAAGGTTAACTTGACTTAAAAAATTCAGAAAAATTCTTTAAAATTTATGAAATTGTCTTTAAATTTGTTGTCTTTTTGCAACTTGACTACAAAGCAAAAAATCGTTCAAAAATAGGACATGTTTTTCAAAACTTTATTTTAAAGAAGTTTTTACTTCAAACATAGCATAATTTCTACTGGAAGTCGAGTCCTAATTTGGATAATAAAGTTGCCGTTAACTCGTTTTAAAGGACTTTGATAGCATACACTAAAAAAAAAAGTGAACTCACTATTTCACTAAAGCCAATTTAACTATATTTTAGTTCATGAAATTATTATATTTGGAGAAAGTTCAATTTACTCTAATAATTTTTTGCGTACGTTAGTTAAATGAACTAAAAGACGGGAAAAAATTATACTCAAATGAAGTAAAAAGTTTTACTAAATTAGTACTTCTCACAAAATAGTTCATTATTTCTTAAAATTTGTAAATTTTACTACAACAGCGTCCATCATGAACTTCGTATGTCACTAAAGACATTCTTGCAATTTTTAACTCCAATTTTTTCCTTCAAACTACAAAATTTTCTTTAAAAAGTGAAAAAAATTATTGATGTCTAATAAATTTTCTTGAATTTGCCGAAAAATATTTACTTATTTTTGTGATATCGGCGTGATGCCAGCGCTTGTAATACTGTTTAGTTAAAAAATTCTAAAAATATTCAAAATTTTCTAAAATTAATCAAAAGTTTTCTTCCTGGTGGGTTCACTGTTTTTTCAGTGTATGAAGAACAAAAGCTGAGAAAGCGAACAATTAAAATTTGCTTCCTAGAAGCAAATACACAAAACCTAAATTTAAAAGTAAAGACAAAATCTTTGGAACCGAGTATGCTTTTTTTTTCAGTGTACTTATACATCAGCCAAAATTGTTGCACCACTGGTCGTTAGTTCGGTTTTATATCCCCTTAAGAAACAACTTTATGACAAATAGCAATACTAAAATTTAATTCCAAAGGAAAACATTATTTCTTTGTGTGTAGTTTGTCGTATACGAGTTTAACATATTTTGATCTGATGTGTCTTGCACGGATTTCTTTGAGTATAACGTAATTTTCCAATCATTTCAAATAACATTTTATACCCTAAACTCATGCATTAAATATAAATATAAATCACAAATAGAATCCATAAATCCAACATTTTTGTTATTGTATATTATTTTTTATTAAATACATTTTACATTAAAATGAAATTTATACACAGAATAATAAACAAAAATAACAAACATACTACTGAACATGTTTCCTAATTTGAAATACGACTAAATATGCAGCATTACACTGTGAAACCACTACTACTATTAAACAATAGAATAATAATATTACACATATATACAATTAAGGAAAATTATATATACGGAATAAGTTAATTTAATATATACGTAGTTTATAACTTTCAGTGTGGTATTATTAAAAAACTAAAACATGCAGAAAAAAATATATATTTAACAAATAATAGTTAAACCCTGTCCGTCTTTTAATGGTGCTGGAGTTAATCGAAAAACCTATTGAGTTATTTGAATCTGATCCCTAAGTGTTGCAACGGAAACTTGGTACCGCTAATGGGTTCCTAGTCCGACCTAAATATGCGTTGGTTCTAGGTTAGACTAGGTAAAGTAGCAGCCCGTTACTTCCGACTCATTCAGTCTATTGGGATATCACAGTGGTGAACTTTTCTCTTATCAATCAGTGCTGCCCGTTTCCATGCCGAATCCTAGCGGCATTTCACATTGCGGTGCAACCACATAGAGAATTTTTGAAATACCCCGCAATATCAGCATTACTGAGAGAGGATAATCCACGATTGAAAAACTTGTTGGCGTTTGGTTGCAACAGGGATTGACCCTTTGTGGGCATGCATGTCCTTGCACGGTTGCCACTCGAGCCAAAAAATAATCTACGAAAATTTGAACAAAAAATTTACACAACTAAAAACTCTTATTTTGTAGTGTTTGATCAAATTTTTAGGGTTATTATGAAAAAATTTTCTTCGAAAGTTTAGAAGTTTATTATTTTGTGATCACTCCTAATAGCGACAAGTTTTTTGGGGTGTAAAAATATCCCTTGAATTGTAAATGTTACCACTTCTACAAAAAAGAAAGAAAAAAGGAGACTGGCAGTATGACCTAAAACTAAAATTTTTTTCAGAAAATTTTGTCAAAATTTTATTTCTATAGAAAATTTTGTCAAAATTTTATTTCTAAAGAAAATTTTGTCAAAAATGTATATAGAAAATTTTATCAAAAATTTATTTCTACAGAAAATTGTGTCAAAATTTTATTTCTATGAAAAATTTTGTCAACATTTTATTTCTATAGAAAATTTTTTCAACATTTTATTTATATAGAAAATTTTGTCACAATTTTATTTCTATAGAAAACTTTGTCCAAATTTTATTTCTATAGGAAATTTTGTCAAAATTTTATTTCTATAGAAAACTTTGTCAAAATTTTATTTCTATAGAAAATTTTGTCAAAATTTTATTTCTATAGAAAATTTTGTCAAAAATTTATTTCTACAGAAAATTTTGTCAAAATTTTATTTCTATAGAAAATTTTGTCAAAATTTTATTTCTATAGAAATTTTTTTCAACATTTTATTTCTATAGAAAATTTTGTCAAAATTTTATTTCTATAGAAATTTTTTTCAACATTTTATTTCTATAGAAAATTTTGTCAAAATTTGATTTCTATAGAAAATTTTGTCAAAATTTTATTTCTATAGAAAATTTTGTCAAAATTTGATTTCTATAGAAAATTTTGTCAAAATTTGATTTCTATAGAAAATTTTGTCAACATTTTATTTCTATAGAAAGTTTTGTCAAAATTATATTTCTGCTTTTCCAAAGCAGCAAAATTCTCTAAATTTGTGAGTGTAATTAAAATGTGTTCTTTCTTATTTTTCTAGACCCTACAGTAGCGGCTGAAGATGAGTTCGTTAATGAACAACACCGATCGAAGCAGCAACAACAGCCTCAACCACAAATGGGCACCAAACGCAATCGTGTACTTACTAGACAGCCTCGTGTTAAACGCGATAGTGACAGTCTGTCAAATAGCCAAATATCACCAGAGCCTTCAACGAGTAGCCTGGATTTCGAACCTTTCACCAGTACAACGCATACAATGTATAGCACCGGAACACATCATCAGTTGTCAGCATCTTCCCATCATCATCAACACCAGTCACATTCACACGCCCATCATTTGCTATCGGTGCCGCCACGTATTGAACGCCATTCCTCCGAACCAGCTCGTAGCATATCACCTTCATCGTCACACTTGCTGAGTGTACCCCAGTCAACGCCTTACTTAATAAAGCAGCATTCGGATCCTCTTTTGCCTAGTCAACATTCTGGCCACTTAAGCAGTGGCACTGGTGCATCAACATCGACAAGCAATCTATCCAATCCATTTGCGCCTTTACACCGGCAATATTCGCACCCTTTGCCTGCAAATGTTAGCGGTACTTACCTTGCTACTAGTGCCCCTCTACAACATTCACAACACATATCACTACCAGAATCAATTTACGAAACTGCGTCACCCCCACCAGCTGGATCCTCTCAATATATAGTTCCACAACAAACTTCAACTCACCAGGCTCAAGCAGTGACTTCACCCAACAGTAGCAGCAATACAACTACACCTATAAGTCATGGAAGTCCAACCAAGTCCCTTGGTTTATTGCCTCAATTTACGTCCACATATATGAGAAGCGATGAAAGGACAACATTAGCAACGGGAACTAGTTCACCACCTATTCCAAGAGTTCCTCCAACACAATTATCGGAACGCAGTGTCTCTGAAGACAGCCAAGCCACTGTAGTAGCAGCAAGTGCACCCTCTGCGGCTTCAACTCCAACCTCTTTGACAACCTCTGCCGTTGCAAGTAAATTCCGAGCATCTAAGTCGGTTTCAGCTGTTATGCAAACCGAGCGTAGTAGTTCGCTTCAAACGGGTAGTGGGAGTTCATCATCGGGTGGTCAAAGCAGTGGTAGTTCGTTTGAACATTTGCCAACACTTAGGGTTAGGAACGAGGAATTACAAAGATCAGTATCATCTCCACAGGTAAGTTATAGACATATTAACAATAATGATATTAGTAGCAGTAGGTGTCTGCTTTTATATTTTGTTACCGAAAGTATTTTCGAGGACCAACATTTTTTTAGTCTTGGCATCTACTATCTCTACGGCTTAAAAAGGGGAAATCTGGTAACGCTATGATCGAGTAGTTGTGATTTTCAAGTCGAAAACCGAACATAGTACCCACCTTATAACAATGACCAATTCTAGTTTGACTGCGTTTTTGAAAAGGATGTTATAGTGCCGATTCAGGGAATTAAATCAAATGCGGTTGGTGTAGATGGAATTCCTCAAGATTATTTTTCCTTACATTTCAAGGTACTTAATACAAATTTTTAACCGTATATTCACGACGTCGACATTTCTAACGGCATGGAAACTTGCACGAGTGGTACCAATACCAAAATCTGGCGAATCATCCAATGTTGAGAGCTTCAGGCCTATTAGCATTTTACCTGCTCTTTCAAAGATTTTCGAATATATTATGAATGATTCGATTCAACATTACGTTAATGGTCATAATTTCATAAGTCAGTATGGGAGAAGTTCACCACTGTGGTATCACAATGGACTGAATAGTCTAAATGAGCCCGCTGCAGTGCTGCCGCTAGTGAAAAATTGAGTGAAGTAGATTTTGGAAAAAAGTGGAGTAGGTTGAATAAAATTGAAGTAGCAACACATCATCATTGTCATTCCGTTTGTAACACATCAAAATATTGCTCTAAGACCCCATATATATTCTGGGTCGTGTTGAAATTCTGAGTCGATCTGAGCATGTCCGTCCGTCCGTACGTCCGTTGAAATCGCGCTAACTTCACGCTAAGCTATCGACTTGAAACTTGGCACAAGTAGTTGTTACTGATGTAGGTCGGATGGTATTGCAAATGGGCCATATCGGTCGACTTTTACGTATAGCCCCCATATAAACGGACCCCCAAAAATTTGGCTTGCGGGGACTCTAAGAGAAGCAAATTTCATCCGATCCAGCTGAAATTTGGTACATGGTTTCAGCATATGATCTCTAACAACCATGCAAAAATTGGTCCACATTGGTCCATAATTATATATAGCCCCCATATAAACTGATCCCCCGATTTGGCTTGCGGAGCCTCTAAGAGAACCAAATTTCATCCGATCCGGCTGAAATTTGGTACATGGTGTAAGTATATGGTCTCTAACAACTATGAAAAAATTGGTCCACATCGGTTAATAATTCAATGATTAAAACCGCTATGTTCATCGTAATTAAATGAATGGGAAAAACAATTAGGTAATATGGGGAAAAATTTAAAAGTTTGCAGCAGAACAAAAAGTGAAGCAGATTTTTGGAAGAAGGTAGCGGCAGCACTGGCCGGCTGCCTAACTTAACCATAAGTACGGGTTTCGCCATGGCTACGGTACATCTTCTCATTTAGTTCATCAAACGGACACGGTTGATGAACTAGATTGACGATTGTTGCTGGGTTAAAAGCTTTTGAAAGTGTGGATCACTTGAAGCTAATTCAGAAACTCTCACACGATTCCCGTTTTTAAAATACTTCATGTAGGCTCCTGCTGTCTTATTTTTCTGGTAGGTCTCAATATGTTTCGCTAAATGGTTTTAACACATATGTTTGTCCAATTACCACAGGGTTCCATTTGGGCACCGCTTTTATTTATCCTTTTTACAAATGATATCATTTTGATAACCCCTATTTATATGCTGATAACGTACATATTTTATTTATTTATTCGATTATGAATATATCTGTTCTGGCAAGTAGGGTATTGGTTGATGTTGAGAATTGGGTGACTGTGAATGGACTTTTTGTTAATTAATCTAAGAGCTATGTGTCTTTTGACTGATCGTGGTATTCAACGTGAGCCGCAGATAGTTTTTGGTGGTGTAATAATTGGTATTGTTGATGAGATGAAGTGTTTGGGAGTATTTCGTCTCCAGGAAGTGCCCCGAATCTTTCACAAAATTTGTCAAAAATCCCGGAATTTCAATAGCTCAAGGCATATGTTTTAATTTTTACCTTTTCTTAGAAAAGAAAACGATTTGAAATTAAATCGCTTTCAAAAATATTTTTGGTCTTAAATTTTCATACTATTTAAAAGTACACACAAAATTTTTTTTTTGATTTCAATCACGAAAATCGCGGATTCAACCATTTTTTTAATTGAAATGTCTTCAATCACGAAAATGATAGTATCAATCACCCATTTTGATTGAAAACCAACACGATTTTCAATTAAAAATTTAATTGACTTTTGTCACGGATCCAACTAATTGTGTGATTGAATCAATTAAAAACGTGATTGAGTTTTAACATAAAACTCAATCACAGTTTTAATTGAATCAATTAAAATTTTAATTAATTCCTCGACAAAAATCAATCAACTATTTGATTGATTCAATTAAATAATTTATTGAAGTTGGCTATAAATTTCAATTGAAAAATTTAAATATTGCGCCCCCAAAATCGTATTTAGTTTTATTTGAAATAAAAGAAAATATGTGTTTCTTATAAAATTCTTGAATTATGCAATAGACAAATAAATTTGGTTCTTGGCATATGTGTGTTTTGTTCTAACATAACTTACACATACAATTACTATCAATAACAACTATTGCTTAGTACTAAGTTCGTTTCTGCGAAAAACGAATATCTTCATCTATCTCCGCAAATAGGGTCGCAAACCCAAGGATGTTAACTTATTTATGCGAAAAAATATACCTGCCTATTTTTTCGTGCGAAAAATCCAGGGTTGTATAAATATATGTTTGAAAATCCTCAAAACAAAGATTTCGCATTTATTCCGCGCTACCTTTTTTATATGGAGTATAACAGTTTTTCGTGCGAAAACGTGATCTTAGTACAAGGCTTGAAAAAGTAAACTATATAAAGGGTGATACGGTCAAAATTTGGTCAATATAAACTTGACGTATTTCTTTCAATTTTGCATTTAAAAAACCTGAACACCCCTCATTTTGAAGGTGTGTGTGTAGAATGTTGCTCCTATTTTGATTTTGGAATTCACTCTTCAGTTGTCAAAATGCCGTCCATGCAAGAAGAGCAGCATATCAAAATTTTGCTCGCGCATCCCGAAAATCCGAGCTACTCGCACGCAAAACTGGCAAAATCGCTAAAAGTTACCAAAGCAACCGTTACAAATGTAATTAAAGTGTTTGGGGAACGTTTGTCGATAGCCAGGAAGTCTGGATCGGGGGGAAATCGAAAACCGGAAGCCGCTGAGACGACAAAGAGAGTTGCCGGTAGTTTCAACCGAAACCCTAACCTCTCTCTCCGAGATGCCGCAAATAAGCTGGGTGTTTCGTCTACAACCGTGCATCGAGCCAAAAAACGAGCCGGACTATCGACTTACAAGAAGGTAGTGACTCCAAATCGCGATGATAAATAAAATACGACGGCCAAAGCGCGATCCCGGAGGCTGGACGACGAAACCTACGTCAAAGCCGACTACAAGCAGCTTCCGGGACAGGAGTTTTATACGGCGAAAGGAAGGGGAAAGGTAGCAGATATTTTCAAGCACATAAAACTGTCAAAGTTCGCAAAGAAATATCTGATTTGACAAGCCATCTGTACCTGTGGCTTGAAAAGCAGCATTTCCATAGCTTCCGGGACTGTCAACTAAGAAATTTACGTGAAAGAGTCTTTGAATAAACGTCTGCTGCCTTTCCTGAAAAAAACACGGTTGTTCCGTACTGTTTTGGCCGGATTTGGCATCTTGCCATTACGGTAAAAAGGCCATGGAGTGGTACGCCGCCAACAACGTGCTGGTGGACAAGAACCCTTCCAACACGCCAGAGCTCCGCCCAATTGAGAAATACTGGGCTATTGTCAAGCGGAACCTAAAGAAGACCAAAAAACTGCTAAGGACGAGCAGCAGTTCAAGGCAAACTGGCTTTCTGCGGCGAAGAAGGTGGACAAGGTGGCTGTACAAAATCTGATGGCAGGTGTCAAGCGTGAGGCCCGGCAATTCGGATTTGGAAAAGCGAAAGCCTAACTGAATATTTTTCCTGAATTTTATACTAATTGAACTTGAAAAAGAAATTTAGTTTGATTTTTTAAACAAACGATTTCACCGATTTACACGCGTTTTCCCTTGACCAAATTTTGACCGTATCACCCTTTAAATCATTATCTTCATCATAATAACCATGTCAGCATGTTCCTTCTACTATGTAGATGCGCCTAGGTTTCCAATAAATCAGCAGCCTGTAAGTTAAATTAGTTTTTCTGAAAGTAAACAGAATAATTCGAATTTAATTTTGTTCAATTAAAAGTTAATTTTGTTAAACATGACCTGCATAGAATATCAAGTTCAATTCTTAGTTCCAGGTTGCAGATTTATAATCTTCTTTTGCAGTTGTAGTCTTTTAGCATAAAAAGGTGTATTAAAGAGCTCGGTAATTAAATTTTGGAAACAATTTTTTTCCAAAATTCCCACACATTGAAATCGTCTATTAAAATTTGAACAAATCAAAGACAAAAATAATGGGAAAGCAATGTAATATTTGGTATTATATTGATGATACTTTGCAAGTTCTGGAGATATAAAAAATATAAATGGAATATATATATTTTTATAATTTTCTGATATTTTTCATATTTTTAAATCCAAAAGAAAGAACTTTACCATTACATAATTCAGCTCATTAGTTTATATCATAGACCTTATAATACATAGATGAGCCATGGGTGTCAAACTATGTTTGACAGTTCCGAAGATTAAGAATAAACGAGAAAAATAAGAGCACGCTTACAATCTCTTTCGTTTTCCTTTTTGTAGTTTGCCAATTTTACACAAAATTAGATCGTTTATGATGCAACAGAGGATTTATAAATAAATTAATATATTAAAAGTTCATATTTGAACAAAAAATTGTGACCAAAATCGCGAAAATACGAAATTTAATTTTGAGCTGCATTGCTCTTTACGAACAACACAAAAGCAAATGCACGAAAATTAATGTTTGGGACTGACTCTTTACGAAAAAATCAAAACGAAATGTCAGAAAATTAATTTTTGGAACTGACACATTATTTTTAAAGAGAATAGTGGATCATCTATGTATTAAAAGGTATATGGTTTATATATCAGATATACTGCTCTCTACTAGGGTTCACACTGAAAAAGACAGGTAAAACAAAAATGCAATTTAATGCCAACGCTACTTCGCAACTTCAAGGTGAATCTTCCAACAAACCCATACCGCTCATGGTTTTAAGAAAACAGAAAAAAATTACAATTTTAAAAGAGCAATACGTTACCACCTTTACATCGCAAACATATTCTTATATATTTGATAAAATGATGGAGTTGATGGGATTGATTGGTCAATTTCACGAAATAAAATTGGTCACTAAAAGAAATTAATAAAAAATATCTTATTATAGTCCGTTTAATGTAAACAGGCTTCAATGGAAA
The DNA here is from genome assembly GCF_050003625.1 of Haematobia irritans. Classification (NCBI taxonomy): domain Eukaryota; kingdom Metazoa; phylum Arthropoda; class Insecta; order Diptera; family Muscidae; genus Haematobia; species Haematobia irritans. Next base: position 142,502,889 of record NC_134400.1, read on the forward strand.
ACGGTATTCACATTTTACAATTTCTAACCTTCAATAAACGTAGATTGTTTTCAATTTTTACAATAGCACAAAACACAAACACGGGTAATTTGAAATGCGTTCTGTCATATATTTTTTCAAACCTTTACCACGTGGCCATTTGTTATTGCACACTTTATTTATTTCAACCCTTTGCTACGATTTGTTGTTGCGTTCAAAATATTAAAATATTTATGCATACATTTTGAATGCAGCAGACAGAATGTCGCCAATCATGTTTTTGAATTAACGCGAAAAAAACCAACCGTTCGTTACGAGTTACTTCCACAGACTGTTCTCTCCATCATACATTGTTGAATAAATACACATTCTCTTGTTCTCTTTTCGCACTTTCTATTGCTCAAAATTATTCAATTTCAATCACAAAAGTGATTGGATGAATCACACGTGTAATTGGAAACGGAGAAATTTTCGTTTGTAATTGAAAATTATTTCCGAATTGATTAACAAATTGACTGGATCAATTAATATTTTAATTGGAAACGTAACAAATATCAATCATTTTTTTAATTGGTTTTTATTCGGATTTGATTAAATAATTAATTTAATCAATTAACATATTAATTGAATCCGTTTCCAAATTCAATTAAGTGTTTAATTGAAAAAATTTTGGTGATAATTTTTTGTGTGTAGATGTGTATACAAGCTGATGTAGCTGATCTAGCCGATACGGACGTGTTTCGATGTCCTAGAGATGTATTATGTCGTCCGTACTTGCGCTCATTAGTGGGCCTTAAATATGGACCTTTAAATTCGTTTTTTCAATACATGTTCTGAAAATAATTTATTAACTAGTTTTTTATGCAGAACTAATTTTTGTTTTTGTTTCTTTTTTTCGTTTTTTAGACATCGAGGGAGATGATAACCTTGGAAAACCCACGTTCTAGTCACTGCCCAGTAATACGACCTGGTCCAGCGTTGGGTTGTAATTTTTGTTGGAATACCATTGATGGGCATGGTAGGATTTTGCGACGCAAAACCAAATACCATTGTCCAGAATGTCAAACGAATTTATGCATTGTGCCATGTTTCCAGGAATATCATGAACGTCTCAATAATGAAATGGAAGCTTCATCGAATACGAATGCCTCTAGCAACACCACTGCAAAGAATTCATCAAATCCCAGTTCGACCACAAATGCCACTGGCAACAGTCAAAGCACAGATGGAACTGGTCGAAATAATACCCAAAGCGGGAGCGTCTCGTCAGCGGTTGGTGGAAGTCGACATTATACTAAAACTGAAACGTTTTAGTTGAAATTTGAACGAATTATATTGTAGTGATAATACAATATTTGTGTACAAGGATTTTTTACATATATTGGATATTGCCAATATAGGGGATAATATACATTCGCCTCATAATTGAGGAATTTTATATTCCTCAAATATGATTTGATAACTATATAATGCTTTGGAATGAGTTAAAACATGTTTAGGAAGGACAATTTTACACGAACTAAAGATAGGAATTTACTTAGTTTTTTTTTTATCGAAACCTAAACTACTCTTTATTCAACTCTTTATTTTTATCATTAAAAAAAAGTTCAAGAATCTTAATATAGTTTGGTCAAGTAATTCACACCAAAGAACACAACAAATATCAAAAATGTTATAATCCAAAGTATTTGGTTTATAACTTTACGAATGGTTTCATTTAAATATGAAAGTAAAATTAGTATAGAAATGATTAGAAAAACCACTACTGACAAAACGGCATTGACACAATGAATGAAACCAAAGTTAAAAAATTCAAGATTTTATTTCTCTTGAATAATACTGGACAGAGACATGTATAGTAGACCTGTCCAGATTTCCAAAGTTCACATTTTTTAATGAGCACTTACAGTTTTAGAATTTCTCAATGATTGTAATAAGAGCTATGAAAAAAGATTTTGAAAAACTTTTGCCAAAAAGTTGCTCAACGCGGTTGAAGTCAGGATTTTGGCAATTTTCGAAAATTTTAAAGGTATACGTGCAAACAAAATTTAAAATAATTTATTAATAAATATAAGAAATATCTAAAAGCGCAATCTTTGAGCTAAATGCTCAAGCAAATAATAAAAAATTCAAAACGTGAAATTTATTGAGCCGTTTGCTTGCTGTAGCCTCTGGAAATCAAAAAATGCAGAAAATTTCCGCAATTTTTTTTTTCAATGCATTATATTTTTTCGAAAAAAAAAGAATTTATATACGTTTGCATATTTTTATATATTCTTGGAACAATAAGGTATAAAAAAAATTTAGATTAAGAATTTTTGGATGTGTCATTAGTCGCTAAAAAATTAATTTCTTTATGAAAGTCTCACTTAACCCATATGTGTTATTGTGAAATATCAGTCTATGAGCTAAAAGTCAAAGCAATAATAAGATAGATTAAAATTTTTAAAAAGTGCCACATATAACTAAAAGTAAAATATTTAAGTGAGACCTTTCATAAAGAAATTAATTTTTTAGCGACTAATGACACATCCAAAAATTCTTAATCTAAATTTTTTTATACCTTATTGTTCCAAGAATATATAAAAAATATGCAAACGTATATAAATTCTTTTTTTCGAAAAAATATAATGCATTGAAAAAAAAATTGCGGAAATTTTCTGCATTTTTTTTATTTCCAGAGGCTACAGCAAGCAAACGGCTCAATAAATTTCACGTTTTGAATTTTTTATTATTTGTGTAACGTTATGAACAGAAAGAGTTTTTATTTCAGATATCATTGCATTACAACTACTATTACAAAATGTCTTATACTACTATAAGTAATCAAATACCGAGTATTTATATGTTATGTTAACATTACAACATCTTCCTTTCTTTAGTAAACATTGTTTCTTATAATTAAGAACGAAAGTTATGTACATGTTTTTTTTTTTTTTTTTTTTTTTTTTTTTTTTTTTTTTTGTTTAACTTCTAATCAAAGGTGAATCTATTAGGTGGTCGAACAGCTCTTCCTGATCCAGTGAAGTATGTTTTATCTACCGGGTCTCCTACTTGATTACAATCATTATGATCAGTGCTTGGCATATCGGATATTGACTCCCTGTCCTCCTCATTTGCGTGTTCCTCAAAGCCACCTCCCTCTTGAGGATGTTCCACTGACGTACCATCCCTAAGTTCTGAAAGGTCGTTGTGTAGCTCCCTTTCTAACGGATGATGTTCGTTCACTACTGGTCTAATACAATTAACTTTCCCTTTGTTAATGCGACGTATATGTTCGCGAGTCCTTCTGTACACAACACCATCATCAGTCTTGACTATATACGATCTTGGGGATCCTGCCTTTCTCACTACAATTGCAGGGTACCAACAGGAGGACGGTTCCTTCTTAAAGAAAACTCTCTCACCTGATCCAATTGGTTCTAAGTCTCTAGTATTACGGTTATAATTTCGGGCAATCTTTCTATCTCTATTCTTCATCTGTCTTTCATACTCCTCCACATTGATGAGTCTCGGTTCGTAATTACTATCCAAGGTTGGAATCTTTGTGCGAAGTTGTCGAGACATCAGTAACTCTGATGGGCTGGGTAGGCCTTCCTTTGGTGCCGTCCTAAAATTCAACAACGCTATGTAAGGATCTGAACCGTCTTCGTCACATTTAAACAACATTTTCTTAATGGTCTGAATCGATCTTTCGGCTAATCCATTTGACCGAGATAAATACGGGCTTGATGTAACATGTTCTATTCCCCAAGTTCGACAGAAGTCACCAAATAGTTCTGAATTGTATGGAGGCCCATTGTCTGACATAAATACCTGGGGTATACCATGTCTGCTAAATATTGACTTCAACCTAGTAATGACCTGAGCACTCGAATATCCATTAGGCAAGAGTTCAACTTCGATATATTTGGAAAAATAATCAACAACTAGTATGTACTTGTTTTTCTTGAACTGGAAAATATCTGATCCAACCTTGTACCAGGGCATATTTATGACTTCATGGGACATTAGATCCATTTTCGGGTTTGAATTGGAATACTTAAGACAAATCTCGCAATTTAGTACCATATTTTTTATATCATTGTTCATAGCGGGCCAATAAACCGAAGCGCGAGCCATGCTTAAACATCTGTTTACTCCGAAATGTCCCTCATGAAGTTTTACTAAAATATGCCCTTGTAATTTCTTTGGTATGACTATTTGATTATTTTTCAAAAGTATATCATTAATTATATTTAAATCATCCTTTATCTTATGGAAAATCATCGTGCCACCATCTATTTCAACTTTTTTAGGCCATCCATTCCTAACGTACCCTTTCACCAAACTAAGTACTTTATCATCCGTCTGTTCCTTCCTAATATTCTCCAACTCTAAAGAAATATTTAATTCCTTTATATGAGCCATGACTAAATTACAATGCAATTCAATATCCCGATCTATATCACCTAGTGTGTCCGGTAATGGCGCCCTAGAAAGTGTGTCTGCAATATAAAGGTACTTGCCAGGTCTGTATTGCACTTGCAGGTCATAAGCCTGGAGTCTGAGCATAAATCGCTGCAACCTTGCTGGTATCCTATAAAGGGGTTTCTTGAAAATATTCACAAGAGGCTTGTGATCAGTCTCCACTATTATCCTAGTTCCATATACAAACTGGTGAAATTTCACACAACCGAATAAAATAGCAAAAAGCTCCTTCTCAATCTGTGCATATGCCATTTGACAATCTGTCAATGATGCTGATGCATAGCCAAGGGGCTGTCCACTATGCATGAGTGCCGCACCTACGGCAAATTTAGATGCATCGACAGATAAAACTAACTCTTTTCGTCTATCAAAATAGCCTAATACAGGTGTTTTTGTTATAAACAACTTGAGGTCCTCAAATTCCTTCTGATGCTGATCCGTCCAATGCCATTCAATGTCCCTCTTTAAAAGCTCTCTTAAATGTCTGTTCCTATCAGCTAAATTTGGAATGAATGATCTTAAATAGTTGATCATGCCCATGAATCTTTGTAGCTCCTTAACCGATTTCGGAGCTGGTAATTTCATAATCGTCTCAATTTTATCATTGTCAGCCTTAATACCGTTTTCATTGAAGATGTGCCCAATAAATTTAAGTTCGTTTACACCAATTTTCGTCTTCTTCTGATTAAATTTAATGCCCACAGACCTGGCTCTCTCAAGAACTTCCCTTAGTATTCTGTCATGTTCATGCCTCGATGATGCGTGAATCAAAAAATCGTCTATGTATATCACCAAACCATTTATATCCCCAAATAAGCGCAGCATTTCTCCATGAAAAATTTCTGGAGCCGCGTTGATTCCAAATGGAAGCCTCAGAAATCTATAGCGTCCAAAAGGAGTATTAAAGGTACATAATTTTGATGAACTCTCCCCTAAGGGTATCATCCAAAACCCTGAGTTAGCATCTAAAGTACTGAAATACTTTGAACCCCTCAACTTAGCCTTGCAGTCCTCAATAGTTGGAAACGGGAAATGAGGTCGGAGTATAACTGCATTCAAATTCTTTGGGTCTAAACATAATCTTAGGCGCCCGTTTGGTTTCTTAACCAAAACAATCGAGTTAACCCATTCGGTCGGTTCAGTAACGCGTGTCAAAACTCCCATATCAACCAGACGATTCAATTCATGTCTAAGACTGTCATGTAGACTGAATGGAATTCTCCTTGGAGGGTCTACCACAGGAACAGCGTCCTCTTTCAATTTTAACTCGTACTCCCTTTCTAGACGACCTAGACCACAAAACACGTCTCTGTATTCTTCTATGATCTTATCAGAATCAATTACATTTATCCGATCTGCTAATTTCATTGCCTCCGCTGTTCTTAGACCAATAATATCATCACAATTCATTTTTAGAATATGAAAATCAGAGACATAGTTAGTATTTTTATACTTAAAATTTAATGTTATTTTTCCCATAAGGGGTAGTTCCTCACCACTAAATGTTAGAATTCTTTTATCAGATTGCTTAATTAATCCTTCCATATTAAGACCTGTTACAGTGTTTATAGATAAAATATCCGTTTGCGCACCTGTGTCTATTTGACATTTTAATAACTTGCCTTCAGCCTCAACTTCCACAAACCATTTTTGTTTTTTATCGTTTTTGACGGGATGTAGTAGATGAATCTTCTTTAGATCTGCTTTTTGCTCTTTTATTACGCCGATAAACACATCATCATCATTGTCGTTATTGTCCTCTTCTTCGTTAAGTGCCTTAACGAATTTATTGTTGTTTCTATTGTTGTAGTTGGTTTTTCGTTTTGCATAGCACATTTTTGCAAAGTGGTTTCTTTTTTGACAATAATTACATATGACTCCCCATGCTGGGCATCTTTCCTTATGCACACTTCCACACTTATTGCAAACCGTTATTTTTTTGTTGTTGTTTACTTTGTCAAGCACTGCCACCGCAAATGCCGGTTCCTCTATATGATCATTTTGCAACAAAGACGCATCTTCCTTCACTGATTCCATATTTTTGGCAATCTGAACAGCTTTATCCAACTCGATTTTGCCCTCTCCAAGAAGTCTCTCTTTTATGTAAGATTTTTGTGCTGCCAGGCCACAAATAAAAATATCCTTTACCAGCTCTTCTCTCAGCTCTTTGAAATCGCAGTTTAGACTTAGATTCTTTAGTGCAGTAATATACTCATCAATTGTCTCATCGACCCTTTGCTTTCGCATAAAAAACTTGTGGCGCTCAACCGCAATGTTTGCTTTTGGCAAGAAGTAATTGTCAAAGCGTTTGATTAATTCTTCATATGCGACCTTGTCCACATCGATGTTAAATGAATTGAATATCTGCAACGATTCTGGTCCCATTTGATGGAGAAGTATTGCAACTTTTCGCTGATCTGACTGACTTTCCAGATTTGATGCTCTCATATATATTTTAAATTGCGTTTTCCATGTAGACCAGGACATAGCTAAATTGGTGCACTTAACATTTAGATGTTGTATATTATTTGGAGCGTATGGTGGTAATATTTCATTTTTTTCAGTCATCTTTAACTGTTCTTTTGCACTTCTTTTGTACTTATTCTTTCCTTCGTGTTGATTTGCTGCGCTAAATCACACCTGACACCATGTAACGTTATGAACAGAAAGAGTTTTTATTTCAGATATCATTGCATTACAACTACTATTACAAAATGTCTTATACTACTATAAGTAATCAAATACCGAGTATTTATATGTTATGTTAACATTACAACAATTTGCTTGAGCATTTAGCTCAAAGATTGCGCTTTTAGATATTTCTTATATTTACTAATAAATTATTTAAAATTTTGTTTGTACGTATACCTTTAAAATTTTCGAAAATTGCCAAAATCCTGACTTCAACCGCGTTGAGCAACTTTTTGGCAAAAGTTTTTCAAAATCTTTTTTCACAGTTTTTATTACAATCATTGAGAGATTCTAAAACTGTAAGTGCTCATTAAAAAAATTGTGTGTTTGAAAAATCTCATACATTTCCTGGACAGGTCTAATGTATAGATATTCCAATGGCATGGAGATATTTCTCCAGCTAATAGATTTACGTCTAAAATCAAATTGTGTTTGTTTTGTTATGTATGTTCTGAATAGTCTCGAAAACGACTAATGCGCTTTACTTTACCCCTCTAACCACCGATTCTAAAAAAAAAAATGCAAATAAAATACCCATATTCAATTTTATGAGTTCTGGACACTAGTAAATGATAAACGTGATTTCAGCATTATAACAAAATCGTTCGTTTTTATCACATTTTCTCAACAGAAAGTCCACCACAAAAGAATATTATTTAAATCGAATTTGGCCATACTTACTGATGAAGAACTTTGGATAAATTCCCTTTGGAATTCCTTTTTCAGTACACTTCACTCATTGATAACCCTACCAACAATGTCATAGCATATACGGGCATCATTCACATGTTGTCTACATGAGAGGAGAAGTATGTCCACACTTTGTTAGGACCAAAACAAAGATGTATAGATGTTTGTTTATTTTGTTTAATACATATGTATGTTATTGTTGTTTTAAAGATAACTTTTCCTTACAAAATAGTGGAAAAATATAATATAGTGGAAAACTAATCTTCTAAAAAACTTGCAGTATGTGTTTGCAATTATATTTTTGTACTTTATGGTCTTAAAAGATAAATCGAACAGCAATAAGTTTTTCTTTTTTTTTTTTGGCTGGTATACCTCAATTTGAGAAATATTCAGGTTTTGTAACAGTGTTTCATTAACTGCTTTCCTCTTTCCAACAGTCTTTCTGCGGTTTTAGCTAATTTTTCTGATTGGTCTACTAGGTTAGGTTATGTGCAACCACTTAGAAAACTTTGAAACACACAGCAATGTCACCAGCATTACTGAGCTGGGATAATTCACCGCTGAAAAACTTTTTGGTGTTCGGTCGAAGCAGGATCGAACCCACGACTTTGTGTATGCAAGACGGGCATGCTAACCATTGCATCACGGTGGCTTCCTGGGTCTACTAAGGCTTATCGATATATTTATATATGTTTTTTTTTATACCCTCCATCATAGGATGGGGGTATATTAACTTTGTCATTCCGTTTGTAACACATCGAAATATTGCTCTAAGACCCCATAAAGTATATATATTCTGGGTCGTGGTGAAATTCTGAGTCGATCTAAGCATGTCCGTCCGTCCGTCCGTCCGTCTGTTGAAATCACGCTAACTTCCGAACGAAACAAGCTATCGACTTGAAACTTGGCACAAGTTGTTGTTATCGATGTAGGTCGGATGGTATTGAAAATGGGTCATATCGGTCCACTTTTACGTATAGCCCCCATATAAAGGGACCCTCAGATTTGGCTTGTGGAGCCTCTAACAGAAGCATATTTCATCCGATCCGGCTGAAATTTGGTACACGGTGTTGGTATATGGTCTCTAACAACCATGCCAAAATTGGTCCACACCGGTCCATAATTATATATAGCCCCCATATAAAGGGACCCTCAGATTTGGCTTGTGGAGCCTCTAACAGAAGCAAATTTCATCCGATCCGGCTGAAATTTGGTACATGGTGTTGGTATATGGTCTCTAACAACCATGCAAAAATTGGTCCACATCGGTTCATAATTATATATAGCCCCCATATAAACCGATCCCCAGATTTGGCTTGCGAAGTTTCCAAGAGAAGCAAATTTCATCCAAGCCGGTTGTAATTTGGAACATGGTGTTAGTATATGATCTTTAACAACCGTGCCAGAATTGGTCCATATCGGTCCATAATTATATATAGCCCCCATATAAAACGTTCTCCAGATTTGACCTCCGGAGCCTCTTGGAGGAGCAAAATTCATCCAATCCGGTTCAAATTAGGAACGTGGTGTTAGTATATGGTCGCTAACAACCATACCAAAATTGGTCCAATTACACAAAAATTGATCCATATCGGTTCATAATCATGGTTGCCACTAGAGCCAAAAATAATCTACCAAAGTTTTATTTCTATAAAAAATTTTGTCAAAATTTTATTCTATAGAAAGTTTTGTCAAAATGTTATTTCTAGAGAAAATTTTGTTCAAATTTTATTCGGTTCATAATCATGGTTGCCACTCGAGCCACAAATAATCTACCAAGATTTTATTTCTATAGAAAATTTAATCAAAAGTTTATTTCTATAGAAAATTTTGTTAAAATTTTATTTCTGTAGAATTTTTTGTCAAAATTTTCTTTCTATAGAATATTTTGTCAAAATTTTTATTTCTATAGAAAATTTTGTGAAAATTTTATTTCTATAGAAAATTTTGTTAAAATTTTATTTCTGTAGAAAATTTTGTCAAAATTTTATGTCTACTTTGTCAAACTGAATTATATACGTATTGGATCGATCTTTTTTGATTTAATATATACCACGTATGGTTCTAAGATACCTTGCCATCGGCAAGCGTTACCGCAACTTAAGTAATTCGATTGTGGATGGCAGTGTTTAGAAGAAGTTTCTACGGAGCCACCGTGGTGCAATGGTTAACATGCCCGCCTTGCATACACAAGGTCGTGGGTTCGATTCCTGCTACGACCGAACACCAAAAAGTTTTTCAGCGGTGGATTATCCCACCTCAGTAATGCTGGTGACATTTCTGAGGGTTTCAAAGCTTCTCTAAGTGGTTTCACTGGAATGTGGAACGCCGTTCGGACTCGGCTATAAAAAGGAGGTCCCTTGTCAGTGAGCTTAACATGGAATCGGGCAGCACTCAGTGATAAGAGAGAAGTTCACCACTGTGGTATCACAATGGACTGAATAGTCTAAGTGAGCCTGATACATCGGGCTGCCACATAACCTAACCTAACCTAACTAACCTACGCAATCCATGATGGAGGGTACATAAGCTTCGGCCTGTCCGAACTTACGGCCGTATATACTTGTTTTTTTTTTGCTAAGGTACTTGAAAATGATGGCAGGCAAAATATATTTCTCTTAACCGGAAAACTTCTGATTAAGACATGGTTTTGTTATTTCATCAAGTTTACGCCAAAAAAATATCAATGACATGCAGCAAAAGTTTTATCAAATATATGATAAAAAAATGAAAACAGTAAGTGTGTGTGAAAGTGAATATTTATTGGAAAAATAACACTAGTTTATAAAATAAATTTTTTCGTGTACATTTGATGAGATGTAACTTTTCCTATGTATTTTAATCTGCTGAATTCGAAAAAAAAATTTTTAAATTTTTTATGGAACAGTTTTTGAGATATCCCGTTATTTTTAGTTTTCGTTCTTTTTTTACAAAACAAATTATATCTCGAGTTAGAAATATCCGATTATATTGTTATTAATACTTAAATGATAAGTATTATCATGGCCAATAATCGTATTGAGATGGCCAATAATTGGATCTGTGATAAGTTAGGTGGTTCAAAAAATATCGATGTAAAAAGGGCAAATTTTCGAAAAAAGATCGTAACTTACAGTGGCCCTTTCTCGCCACCATTGAAATGATACTCTAACGTAAGTAATAAGACCAACTAGAAGAAAATCGACCGAAAAATGACCAAGTTATAGGCAATTGAGTGAAAAAATCCGATGTCGAATCCTGCAAATATGAGCAACTCACACAAAAATGTCACTCGCCCACACAAAAATGCATTTTTGTGTGGGTGACCCGACGTAAAACATGATTTTTTTTGAAAATTTGCCATTTTTGCATCGATATTTTTTGAACCAATTAATCTATCTCAGATCCAATTATACACGATTATTCGTCATCTCAATACCATTCATTTAAGTATAAATATAATTTGTTTAGTGAGCAAAGAGCGAAAAACTAAAAATAACAGGATATCTCAAAAACTGCTCCATAAAAAAATGTTAAACATTTTTTTTCGAATTACTTTGGAGAATAATAAATGAAAATGAAATGAATGAAAATGAAACGAATTCAGCAGATCAAAATATAAAAGTCACCTCTCATAAAATGTACATTTTCAGTGTAAACTAGTGTAATTGGCATTCACTTTGTAGATCACAAGGTTAGGTTCGGTTAAAGTGACAGCCCGATTTATTTTCAGGCTCACTTAGACTATTCAGTCTATTGTGATACCACATTACCTGCATCTTATTAACTAGATTCTCTTCGGTGTACCGGTAATTCTTCCCGGCCAACATTTTTTGGAATTCATTGTTTTTATTAAATTGAATTAATTTGTAGCACGTAAACCACACATAAAATATTTTTCTGATTCAATCACGAATTTAATTGATTTGTTTTGAAAATGTTATTAATTTTTTAATTGATTTAATTAAAAATTTAATTGATGTTGATTGCAAAACAAAATTAAATTTTTGAGTTAAAAGCGTAACTATTTTAAACTACTTTGAAAATTAAACAATTTCCATCACCTTTTAAAGGACGAGTTTGATTTAAACGTTAATTTTATCAATTAATTTTTTAATAAAAAAAATAATACTTTTCAATCATTGAATTAATTAACTTAATGCTTCTATCTTGATTAAAAAGTTAATTGTAACAATTAATTTATTAATTGAAAAAAAATTTCAACTTCAATCAATTTTTTAAATGGAAATATTTTGGTTATATTTTTTTCTGTTAGTGTAATCGAGTTTACAAAATATCAGTCAATGTTTGCTATTTCAGCTAACAACGACTACTTTCCCTTTCTCAGAATGCTTTTTTGCTGTTTTAGATTTTTTGCTGAAGTGCGGTTATTCGAAAGACAATTACAAACATATTTACCTAAGACACTGATCTTTGATTTTTATTTTACAAATTTAACAGAAATTAATTATTTTGGCATTTCACACAACAGCGAAATGCATCCAACTTTGATATCTACACGGAGGATTCTATTGAATTGTATCGTTTATTAAAATTAGACTTGTAAATATAGCACAGCCCTATTTTTGTTAGACATTTCGATGCACTACAAATCAATCAGGTGACTATAGCATATAAAATCTGAATTAGAATCAGAATAACATTGTTTAAACAGAGCAAAAAATGTATATCTAAAATGACACCAGCAACGTGACACTTTTATGTGGTGATACATTTTGAACTAGCCCTGATTTATGTTACCCATTCTTAAGGTGGCTGATAAGTCCCCGGTCTGATACATATATGGCGTCGCTAGTCTTAAATGCATATTATTTTTATATAGTACCAACCTTCAAATGATTCGTGTCAAAATTTGACGTCTGTAGTTTGTGAGATAGAGCGTCTTTTGTGAAGCAACTTTTGATATTGTGAAAAAAATGGAAGAAAAGGAATTTCGTGTTTTAATAAAATACTGTTTTCTGAAGGGAAAAATACGGTGGAAGCAAAAACTTGGCTTGATAATGAGTTTCCGGACTCTGTCCCCAGGGAAATCAACAATAATTGATTGGTATGCAAAATGCAAGCGTGGTGAAATGAGCGCGGTGGACGGTGAACGCAGTGGACCCCCGAAAGAGGTGGTTACCGACGAAAACATCAAAAAAATCCACAAAATGATTTTGAATGACCGCAAAATGAAGTTGATCGAGATAGCAGAGGCCTTAAAGATATCAAAAGAACGTGTTGGTCATATCATACATCACTATTTGGATATGCGGAAGCTCTGTGCAAAATGGGTGCCCCGCGAGCTCACATTTGACCAAAAACAACAACGTGTTGATGATTCTGAGCGGTGTTTGCAGCTGTTAACTCGTAATACACCCGAGTTTTTTCCTTCGATATGTGACAATGGATGAAACATGGCTCCATCACTACACTCCTGAGTCCAATCGACAGTCGGCTGAGTGGACAGCGACCGGTGAACCGTCTCCGAAGCGTGGAAAGACTCAAAAGTCCGCTGGCAAAGTAATGGCCTCTGTTTTTTGGGATGCGCATGGAATAATTTTTATCGATTATCTTGAGAAGGGAAAAACCATCAACAGTGACTATTATATGGCGTTATTGGAGCGTTTGAAGGTCGACATCGCGGCAAAACGGCCCCATATGAAGAAGAAAAAAGTGTTGTTCCACCAAGACAACGCACCGTGCCGCAAGTCATTGAGAACTATGGCAAAAATTCATGAATTGCTTCCCCACCCATCGCATTCTCCAGATCTGGGTCCCATCGACTTTTTCTTGTTCTCAGACATCAAAAGGATGCTCGCAGGGAAAAAATTTGGCTGCAATGAAGTAATCGCCGAAACTGAGGCCTATTTTGAGGCAAAACCGAAGGAACGAAATTGGAAGGTCGTTATAATCGTTGTATCGCTCTTGAAGGGAACTGTGTTGATTAATAAAAACGAATTTTGACAAAAAAATGTGTTTTTCTTTGTTAGACCTGGGACTTATCAGCCAACCTGTTAACTTCGAGTCTTGCCGCTAAAATCGTCATTTTTTCACGATTACTTTTCTTTAATAATCTATTTTAAGGAATACAAACTTTGTGAAAATTTGCTTTGGGATATTCCCCATCATGTTATAATGAAATCTGCAACAAATATGTATAATTTTATGGCTTTTTTACTGATTTAGTTTTTACTTTAATCAAAATTTTACGATTTTAGCGGCTAAACTCAATTCAACAAGCTTTGAATAAATATATACGAGTACAATAATTGGATACATTTATCTTATTAAGATGGATGCTATGTTCGATTTTTCCACCAAAAAATTAAATTAGAGGTGCAGAAATATATATGAAGACGATTATTTATTTATCAAATCATAAATGAAAATGATCCAGGGCACGGAAACTGAACATAGTACTCACCTTTAAGGCCCGGCACTAAGTTCGTGTGTCACCTGTGAAAATCAAACATTTTTTATGGTTACTTTTATTTGCTGTTATTTTATGGAAAGAAGACTTGTCAAAATCTGGACTATTCCCTCCAAGTTTTATATTAGGTTGCGCAAAGAAAAAATTAACAAATTACTTTGAAAGACTATTAAAAACATACCAAAAATAAAACTAATTGTGAGAAAATGTAGAAAAAAATAAACATGAAAAGTCGTAATTTATAATATTGGTTGCCACTATTGTAACACGAACTTAATCGGCCTTTATATGAAGTTTCACTTTATAAATCGAACTTACCGGACTTACAATAACAAGTTTTGTTTTATAGAGTACAAACGATATAATTAATATATACTTAAACTAGATTCTTGGATGTTTTGTTTCTGTTTTACACTAATATAATTGGTTCTGTTCAAGAAAGGTCTATCCAGTCTGCAACAAAGCAATAATGTTTGTTTTTCTTTTTATGAACCAATAGCTAAAGTCTATCAATGTTGTAGCAATGAACTATTTTTAATCGAAATTTCATGATACATGAAATCCCTTTGTTGAAAATGATCTGCAAGAAATTTTCTTGGGATCCAATGACATAATAAAACCAAACAAGGCTTTCGGGTTTTTGTAAAGGAATTGCATTTTGTGTAAGCATACATATGTTTTGTTTATAGAAAGTTGATTAAAATATAAATGCTCTGAATTTATGGAAAATCTCAATTTTATAGAAAGCCAATAAATATATTTGTAATGTTTTCATAACTCGAGAAAACATTTAAGACACATTTGTTTTTTTTTTGTATAAACTCAAAATATCGAAAAAGCTTTCTGTTACAAGTTTTCAAAGCTAAATAATATAAAATATTTCAAAATATATTGCTAGATGTTAAATGATGTATGTATGTATGTATCTAAATGTATTTTAAACTATGAAATTAAAATGATTCTAAAATCAAAACTATTAAATTGATCATATTTAATTAACAAATGAAAGAGGATTACTATTCGAAATCGATAACGATCACATAGACACTGGAAAACTAACAAATACTGGGGAATTTAGAGTTCAACCGAGGAATCAAAATTTGGCCAAAAATCGATAATAGGCCTTCGAAGTGATGAGACCGATTAAACAAAGCAAAAGCCCTTTAATTTTTTTTCTAGTAGCATAATGTTGATTTCAAGAAAGATTCATCGTATTTTTGTACAGTAGAATTCATTTATAGCGACCTCGTTTATAACGACCATCCGTTTATAACGACGGATTTTCAAAGCAAGTTTGGTTCTTAATAGTTTGTACATGCGCAAGCATTCGCTTAGAACGACTCTGGTTTTAGCGACCATCTGCTTTTAACGACCAATTTGCACGCCTGCTTTGGAATGGATATTCAGTTATAACGACGATGTAAGTTCTGTGTACTAATTTTTATTTTTTGCATTCCATTTTTTGTCGTCAGCCAATACTAAATAAAGAAACATATACTGCGGGGAATCACAGAATTTGTTTTCGACTATCCCAAACAGAGGTACAAATGACAAAGAAGAAATATTCAAACCAGTTTGGGATGAGTTCGAGTTCAAACCAGGACTGGGATGAGTTCGTAAATGTCGATGAAAACGTCGTGACATCAGAAGAGCCTTCATTGAGAGAAATAGTGGAGAACACAAAAGAAAATGATGAAACTCACAGCGAAAATGAACCAGATGACGAAGATGAACCAATCAAAATTCCAACTAGGACAAAACCTTGAGTGCGGTGCACACATTAAAACAGTATTTACGATTTGGGGGTTCTGATATATCAGAGAGTTTATATAGTTCCGTTGAAATTCTGTCTCTGTTTGTGGCTATGAAGACTGTGTGAAAATACTTAACCAGTAGACCGTTTGGAGATGTTGCTTGGTATTACACTATGTACTCATGATCTCATAATATTGTTTTGTTACTATTCTATTGTTTTCTTTATACATTTTATTTAATTTTATGTGAGCTACATTAGTTTTAATGAATATTATGAATTTTTATTTAATTTTTTTCTATAATTTAATAACTATATTATGTTTTATAACATGGCTCCCCAAATTTTTTATGCATTTTGATGGATCTTGAGAGAAATCCTTTGATCAGTAGCTCGGCCTATCTTAACAGGAAATTGAGGAATCATAGACACAATTTCACATTCGGACATCTCAATTGCCGAAGCATTCGTCCCTCTAGCTATAGTGTCACAATTGATGAGCTTAAAAACTTTCTTGTTGATAGTGGAATTGATGCTTTCGGTATATCAGAGACATGGTTGAAGTCTAGTGTTTCAACTAAATCTGTATCTATTAATGGTTACTCATTTATTCGTAATGACCGTCCTGTGACCAGGGGAGGCGGCGTTGGCATTTTTATATCTAGAAAGCTTAAATACAAGACTGTTTTTAAATCTGATAGCTTTGGTGACTGTGAGTCTTTGTTTCTTGAAATTCAACGAGGACCTGCTAGATTATTGTTTGGTGTCGTGTACCTACCTCATGGCAATCTTGATGAATTTGTCAATACGCATACTGATTTAATGTCGAGGTATTCGGAAATAGTTATTGTTGGTGATTTTAATCGTAACATGTTCAATATCTCTCAGTCCAATATTATGAGAAATGTCAGTCATGGCTTAGGCTTGTCGGTATCGCATAATTGTTTGCCAACGCACTATGATGTTGCCCACAACACATGCTCTTTAATTGACTTCTTTCTATTGAGTAATCCAGCTAAGCTGAAACTTTCTTCTCAGGGTCAGTGCGCTTCTATTTCGCATCATGCGCTGATTTTTGGATCTTATGATTTCGATATTACATATTTGAGTACATATGTTGAATTTCGTGACTATAGGCGTATTAACTGGGATGGTATTATTAATTATTTGACTTCATTTGATTCTACTTCGTTATATGCTTCAATGGACGTTGATTTTCAGCTTTCTGTTATCAATGATCTCATTTCAAGTCTTTTCACTTTTGTTCCTCTTGTTCGTAGAAGTGTATCTCATGTGAGGGATCCCTGGTTGAGCTCGAGGGAGGTTGTAGTCTCTAGGTCTTTAATGGACCTTGCTCATAGGAAGTATAGACAACATCCATCCGAGGATAATTTGCGTATTTTTAGACTTTATAGAAATAGGGCGAAGTCCATCATGAGGAAAATGCGAAGGGAGTATTGTATGCGTGATTTTGACCATATGTCTAATGCGCAGATGTGGAGTACGCTACGCTCTTATGGTTGTTTTGCGGAGGATGCTGTGCCAGAGGCAGATGTTGAAACTTTGAATGAGTTTTTTGTTCTAATTCCTTCAGTGATGATAGTATTGATGTGAGTGAGCGTTTTGATGAGTTCTCGTTCGATTGTATTTATGAGGATGATATTTATGATGCGGTTCAACGTGTTAGGTCAGGATCTGTAGGTGTCGATGGTATTCCAATTAAGTTTATCAGGATTATTTTGCCCTATATTTTGAGATATATTTTATACTTATTCAATACTATCGTTACTACATCTGTTTACCCAATGGCTTGGAAACTAGCTAGGGTGGTTCCCGTACCTAAGACGGCTAGATCTGGTAATATTGATAACTTTCGCCCCATAAGCATCTTGCCTGCACTATCTAAAATTTTTGATAGTATAATATTGAAGACTACTCTGAACTTTGTTAATGATTGTGATATGATTAGTTCTCATCAGTATGGGTTCCGAAATGGATACAGTACCACCTCCAATCTTCTGCATATGACTGATGCTATAAGAAGTGCTACTGATATTGGGTTATGTAGTAGTTTGGTTGCATTAGATTTGTCTAAGGCTTTTGACCGCATTGACCACCATAAACTAATACGGAAACTAGCCACTAACTATCGATTTTCTATTACAGCATGTAGGCTTTTCAATTCCTATATTTCAGGCCGCAGTCAATATGTTTGTATTAGTGGAGTGAATTCGTCTATACGTTCTGTTACCTCTGGAGTACCCCAGGGGTCCATACTTCGACCTCTTCTGTTCGTTCTTTTTATAAATGATGTTGTTAATCACATTGATAACTCGTATTGCACACCATTTTTATACGCTGACGATATTCATATACTCTTTAGTTGTGCTAGTGTTGAAGGGTTACAGAGTCAGGTCAATCGTACTATGGACGTCATTAAATGTTGGCTGGATGATAATGGTTTGCATATTAATGCTCATAAGAGCAAAGCATTGTGCTTCGGTTCGCAATGGGCTACACATCCTGAGTTTGTTATCTGTTATGATGGTGCAAGGATTGACATTGTTGAGAGCATGAGATGTCTTGGTGTTACAATTGATAATAGACTTGATTTTTCTGCCCATTTTAATTTACTTACATCCAGGATCATATTACTGCTTCGTAGACTATATTCCACGAATTCTTATTTTCCCTGCAATATTAGGAAGAGGATAGCGTTAGGGTTGCTTATGCCTCATGTGTACTATGGATTGGAAGTGACATCTGGTACATCTGCATCTAACTTCTCTCGAGTTCGCCAACTTGTACATACTATTGTTCGCTATGTATATAGACTTCGACGCCATGACCATGTGTCTCGTTTTGTATCATCATTTTTGGGGTTTCCATTTGATTCACTGGTTGATGTTAAGTTGTTGACCCTTTTTTACGGGATTATTAAGTCTGGATTGCCACCCCTTTTAAGAAGTTATTTTGTTTTTACCAGGACAAGTAGGAACCCCCAGATTCTGATTCCTAATATGCACAGTCAATAGTGAGAATTGCGCGTTTGTGGAATCGACTGCCACTATTTTTGCGCAATTTTTCTTTTTCAAAGAGGGTATTTAAAATTAAGCTTATTGACCATATTAACAGTGGGCAATAGTCTGTTACTACTGATTGGGCTATGAATTTTGTTTTTTGAATTTTATTGATTTCGTTAATATTGCGGCTGGGGAGCCGTGGCTATTTCTATATATACTTATATATCTAATAATGGATTTGTGATATTATTATATACGTTTATTATTGTTATTATGCATATCAACTATTGATAACTTGTAATATAGTTTATTGGCCCGTTGGGCTTATTGTATTACAGTGTGAAATAAATGAAATGAAATGAAATTATTGAAAGTAAATTATTAAAAGAAACTCTTGTAAATAGAAAACAAACCACAATTCTAAACTATTTCCAATCTCAATAAATATGAATATACACCATAAAAAAAGTTAAAAATATTGTGTACACTTATTTGGATACAACGATGTTCGGTTATAACGGCGTATAATTTTGGTCCCTTGGCGGTCGCTATAACCGAATTCTACTGTATTTTTAAAAATGTTAGTTTTCAGTTATATAACTAACGCATGATGGCAATACCTTCTTACGTATGGTATGGTCACACTGGACAAATATTTGACAGAAATCAAAAAAGGAATAGTCGCCATAGTCAAACCAGCAAATATATTTAGCTCATCATGATAGGAGTATTTCACAAAAAACTGTATCCAGATATTTTGAAAGTGCTCCGGGAGAAGTTTGACACTCGTTTTGAACAAATATTGCCTAGTGTTCCATACCCTTAGACTGGTCGATAAGTAGTAATTTTGTCGTGAAAGTACACTCATAGAAAAAAACGTCTACTAAAAGCAGCAGACGTTGTCTGCAGTGATAATTTGTACTTCAGGATCTCAAATGTTCCCCATAGCATTATTAGAAACCAAAAATAATTTGCTGTATATTCCTGCGCTCTAATATCCTTATCCCTGGACAGTTTCGATTTAAACTGCATTTTGGTTGATTGAGAAATGATAAATTTAAGTTATAACAATACAACCATTTTATGAATTTTTGTCTTATACTTATAATTAAAAACAAATTGAATAAAAAAATAAACTAAATTTTGGTTCTCATTTTTGCTCACGATGCAAATATGTTTAATGACTGAAAAAATCTTTTTGGTAGAAACTGGCAATGAAACCATGGCCTTTCTATGCGAGGCGAAAATGCTAACTATTGCACCACGGTGTAATTAACATCTTTAATTACAATTTTTTGAAAAATATTCGGCTTTGGGCGGTTATTGTTTTTTTTTCCGAACATCGGTTTCGGCCAAAAAACCCCGCTTCGGTCTAGCTCTAATGTCTATCATCAATTAATATCAACTACGCTGTTTAGTACATGGCCGGTGAATGTCAGAGTTAGCAGCTCCACTATTCCTAGAACAAATATCATTGCTTATCCTTCAGCATTCAATGCAGTCGGTTCTTTATACCGGGGCTGACAGATATTTGACTCTAAAAATAATGTAAGCGGTATTGAGTATGTTTATTTTCCGGAAAATAAAACAAAACAACTCCAAGGTGCTAAGACAACAACAACATAGTTTTCACCCACAACAATTACTACTTGTTGAGGATTTAGAAGATATTTTTATGCCCTGCGCCAAACTGTGGAACAGGGTTGTTGTTGTTGTAGCCCTTTGGAGTTGGTATTTCCGAGTTTATGGACTTGTATGGCCCCAGAAGCCAGAGTTTTACCCTAATTTGCTTGAAATTTTACACCGGGAGAACAATAAGTACTGCAGTCAGGTGTGCCAAATTTGGTTGAAATCGGTTCAGATTGCGATATAGCTCTCATATATATCTTTCGCCCGATATGGTCTTATATGGTCCCAGAAGCCAGAGTTTTTGCCCAATTTGGTTGAAATTTTGCACTAAGTCCCAATTTTCGGTAATATGACAACAGAGGTCAAAGTTGTAGTCCGATTTATGTGAAATTTTGGACAGGGAGTAGAATTAAAATACTAAATATGCATGTCAAATTTGTTTGAAATCGGCTCAGATTTCTATATAGCTTCCACATATATGTTTTTCGATTTCAGCAAAAATGGCCATAATACCCACATTTCCTTATCAAATCGCACTGCTTGGTCGAAAACTTGTAAAAATTATTCAAATTTTCCTTTATTTCTAATACATATCGACCGATAAATCATATAAAATAAATAAAATATTAAAAAAAGACCTCGAGCTTGAAAAATCATTAATTTATTATTATAACAATAATCATAAATACACGTTTGCGAAGTTGCCTCAAAATTGGTTCAGATTAAAATGTTTTCCATATTTTTTTACTAACATAGTGTACCATCCCAGGGCGTTAGCCGACTTAAATTTTAAGCACCTAACACATTTGACGGATTTGATATAGTATCGAAAATTACAAAGTGGTGCAGGGTATAATATAGTCGGCCTCGCCCGACTTTAGACTTTCCTTACTTGTTTCTTGTTCATTAAGGGAGATAGCAGAAATATCTTATAAAACAATATCCGCGTTTATACTTTCTTGGGCCATTCTTGATATTATTTTCCCATTATTTGCGTTATCTAAATGCTGGACATGTTTTGATGTTCTATCAATTTAATGCAAGTCAGAAGAGCTCCAATTCGGAAGATATCCAACTAAAAATTCAATCCTTTTGCCACGTTTATTGATTACCAATACCAAAAATTAATACTTAAGTGTTTGACCATCGGTTTTTGGGATTCCCACCGGACAATTTATTTCTGTTTTTCTCTAATTTATTTTCCTAATTGCCTTAAAGACACTTTATATATTTACATGGCAATAAAGTTACTCTTTCTTCTTCTCAGTATCGACCTGCTCCGAGGCTGGAAGGGCTTTACGGAAATTGGGGAATTGTTCCCAGGGAGCCGATAAATCGAATTTCCTGAATTCTTGAGCCAATTCCAAAGGTTCGCATACAACACGTTTCTTCTCATCGTCATAGCGTAACTAGAAATACACAAAATATATACAAACAATCTTCCAAAACTATTTAAAATGTATCATCATACTTCAACATAACCAGATAATGGAAAATCACGGCGTTGTGGATGACCCTCAAAACCATAATCGGTAAGGATACGGCGCAAATCGGGATGATTAGCAAAGAATACTCCATACATGTCATAGATTTCGCGTTCATACCAATTGGCAGCTTTGTATACTTCAAAGCAAGAATCTAATGGCGTCAACTCATCGGTATAGGTTTTGACGCGAATGCGGGCGTTGTAACGCAACGACAGAATATTGTATATAACTTCAAAGCGGTACTTGCGGCTTGGTACGTCCATGCCAGCAATATCGACCAGGTTGCTAAATTGAGCCTGGTGGTGATCCTTAAGAAATTGCAAAACTGGAACTACTCCCTCGGGTGCAATCAATACCTCCAATTCATCCCCAGAAGTCAATTGAACTTTTTGTACATACTTGGGCATGCATTCAGCTACATAACGGCCAAAGTCTGATAAATGGCTTCGGGCAACTTCATCTGGCTTTCTTACAGTAGCTGAAAATTAATATTCATTGTTATATTGGGGAGAGCATCAAGAATTGTTGTGACACTTACGTTTGTCTGCTTTTTTTGCATCGGCAGTAGAACTGGCCAAACGCATTGCCCCTACATTGGATGCAGCCGCAAGACCTTAGACAAAAGGAGATAATACGATTTCTTCTCAAATTTGATTCTCTCTACAATATTTACCATTTTTGGCAGTAACCTGGGCTGCCAATTTAAGGCCAAAATTCCTGATTAAACCTGCCATTGGAGGTCCTAGATTCACTCAGTTTATGTAATACGGCTGTCAAATGTGAGAACTATATTGCCAACACTTTAACCTTGCGTTACCAACTGAAGATTTGACAGTTTAAACCATAAGAGACTTAAGGCAAGAGAGCAAATGGCAAGTCTGTAGATAATAGGTTTGTTCGCGTACATTCCCAGTAAAAACTAGCAAGAGAGTTAAACTACGTTCGCACTAGACACGAAAACCTCGTTATGCGCTTTATAGACTATCAGTTATTCCGGACGTAATGTCGGTGTTTGTAAAGAATCTTACAGTGTGTCGGATCGATACGACTTGTCGGCGATGGCTAAATAATCGGTAAATGTGTTATCGATCTCATAAACATGCAGCAGTATCGATTACGCCTTCGGACTTATAATGTGCACAATATATGGGATATTTTCGACACGAGCACTGTCGTCCGGAATAACTGATAGTCTGTAAAGCGCATAACAGCCATTTTTTTATTTTGTGAAACACCCCCGCCAACATTTTTTGGTACAACTTCTCACTATTGTGAAGTTGTACCACGCCAAGTTACCACAAAAAAGTATTACATGAGTGCAATTATTAGGTGCCTTTTTTTAAAAAATTTGGAACGACGCCAATAAGAGCCCCTTCCAACAATCAGAAAAAGTGAATCTTAAGATAATTGTAAAAGAATCATTGTGGTAAAGTAAAACACGTTTGTTTAGATGTTTATTAATTTGATTAAACATTTATAAATTCTTATAAACCCTGCCAACATTTTTTGAATTTGACGGCGCTTCTGATAATCCCCACCACGTCGAAAACAATCGCATACGACATCCAAAAAGCGCCGTTACTATTGAGAAGTTGTACCACGCCAAATTACTACAAAAAAGTATGGCATGAGTGCAATTCTTAGGTACCTTTTGGGATAAATTTAGAACGACGCCAATAAGAGCGCCTTCAAACAATCAGAAAAAGTGCATTTTAAAGGCCGGTACTATGTTCATTCTTGCGAAAAATTTTTATGGAAACCATTATTTCGCACATAGAAAGCGGCGTTTTTTAGGTAGCTTGGAGCGCTATTTTACAGGGAGCGATATTGGATTAAGTTGGTGGTTGTTGCTTGTTTTTACAAAATAACATATTATTTTTCCTTGGGCAATTGATCTGCTATTCCTTTGATCCTTTGTATAGTTTCGGAACAAAAATATGGTCCGCGTTTGATTTATAAACCCGCACAAATAGTTTTTAATAAATAAATTATTTCTTAATTCACATTGCAAATGGCGCCGTGCTATAAACGTCAGTTTTTCAACACGAAAAAACAAAGTATCACAAATGGAAAAAATTTCGCAAATTTTTCGCATTTTTTGATTTTGTATGGAGTTTCAACGCGAAAACCGAACAGAGTACCGGCCTTAAGATAGTTGTAAAAGAATCATTGTGGTAAAGTAAAACACGATTGTTTAGATGTTTATTAATTTGATTAAACGTTTATAAGTTATGTGATAGTGTTATAAATATAACATTTATACCACTATCACAACACATTTAACATCATTTTTTTCATTGAAAATAGAATGATGTTGATTTACAAGTGGCAAGTTACATGTAGCAGCGTCTATCAGCCAGTGTTTTTATTCTCGATGGAGGCAGCGTGTCTGTAAAATACTTGAAAACAATCACTTTATTCCATTTGGAAAGTCAAAAGTAGTAATCGGGCAGCACTCAGTGATAAGAGAGAAGTTCACCAATGTGGTATCACAATGGACTGAATAGTCTAAGTGATCCTGATACATCGGACTGCCACTTAACCTAACCTAACTTAACGTTTAAATCCATTTTTTACAAGGAAAATGACAGTTGAAATTTAGTTAAAGTGGATTTTGAAAGTGTAATGTGTATGAGGTTTTATAGAAACCAATAAACACAGGATGAGCGATTTTCAAATGCAACAACTTTTCAGTTTGAGGATAAATGTAATTTTCAATATAAATTCAACTTGACTTGAAACAGCTCATCATCAATACATCTTCAAATTGGTTGCAAATTACATTCAATTTGCCAAAATGTTGACGAAATCATTGAAAAGGTGTTGAAGATAATATGAGAAAACTTTGACAAAACACTACCCTAAAAATGCAACGCAAAAACGATGTGTTTTTTAATACTTCTTTGTGCAACGATGTTCGTGGTTAAGTGGAAGAAATAAAAAAATGGAAAATTTTAATAACTGAATTTGCTCCAAATAGTTTATAATAATAGGTAAGTGAAAATAAAAAATGAAATAAAATTTTAAGGAAGTCACTAAATGTATATCTAAATTATGGATTCTACGTTCTTAAAAACATTAAAAAGCTGACGGATGAAAAAATGTTGGACTATTAACTGGAACTGTTTAAAATAGTTTATAATAATTGGTAAGTCAATATGAAAAATTAAATCAACATTTTAGTGAAGTCACTAAATTTAAATATTTTTGCAGAAAACTAAAATCTTTGGATGCTACATTCTTGCAACCATTATGAAGCTGGCTGATGAAAAATGAATGGCTTAAGGCCGGTACTATGTTCATTCTTGCGAAAAATTTTTATGGAAACCATTATTTCGCACATAGAAAGCGGCGTTTTTTTAGGTAGCTTGGAGCGCTATTTTACAGGGAGCGATATTGGATTAAGTTGGTGGTTGTTGCTTGTTTTTACAAAAAAACATTTTATTTTTCCTTGGGCAATTGATCTGCTATTCCTTTGATCCTTTATAAACCCGCACAAATAGTTTTTAATAAATAAATTATTTCTTAATTCACATTGCAAATGGCGCCGTGCTATAAACGTCAGTTTTTCAACACGAAAAAAACAAAGTATCACAAATGGAAAAAATTTCGCAAATTTTTCGCATTTTTTGGTTTTAGGCCGGTACTATGTTCATTCTTGCGAAAATTTTTTATGGAAACCATTATTTCGCACATAGAAAGCGGCGTTTTTTAGGTAGCTTGGAGCGCTATTTTACAGGGAGCGATATTGGATTAAGTTGGTGGTTGTTGCTTGTTTTTACAAAATAACATTTTATTTTTCCTTGGGCAATTGATCTGCTATTCCTTTGATCCTTTGTATAGTTTCGGAACAATAATATGGTCCGTGTTTGATTTATAAACCCGCACAAATAGTTTTTAATAAATAAATTATTTCTTAATTCACATTGCAAATGGCGCCGTGCTATAAACGTCAGTTTTTCAACACGAAAAAACAAAGTATCACAAATGGAAAAAATTTCGCAAATTTTTCGCATTTTTTGGTTTTGTATGGAGTTTCAACGCGAAAACCGAACAGAGTACCGGCCTTTTGTATGGAGTTTCAACGCGAAAACCGAACAGAGTACCGGCCTTTATCAGAAAAAGTTTCCAGAAAGATTTCAAAGTGCAACCAATTAAAATTGTTAAAAACTTGATATTATTCCATATCATTAACTTCTGGATGAAAATGTACATCACATCGTCAGTTTAATTTACATCCTCTTATCAGCTTAAAATGGATATTATGTGAACTCCTTCTGCTGGAAGTCTATGCTAACACGCGGTCCATCACGTTCCTAATTTCAAATTGCCCGCATATTAATTAATTTCAATGCAGTTTTATGACACAAACAGGAAGGAAATCGAATTATCTATGCAAAATTGTTTACAAATAATGTTTAAGATATTTAAAGTTTTGTTCTTATTTGTTGATTATTTATTAAACATAAGATATTTATTTTTCAATTAGTATTGTAGTGTATTGTGTAGTGTAGTGTATTATTATATATTTTATTTTGACGAAAATGAATAAATTATACAAAATTCATAGAATTTTGGCTTTGACTTTCAATTAGAAGTGGCGATATCATTTATACAAATTTTGGTTGAAAAGCAACAATGTTAATTTTAAAATTGTTTGAGAAATTGTTGAGTAGCGATGCATTTCAATTTGAGGATAACACTTGAGAAATTATTGCTATTCTATCGAATTTTACTGTTGAGGGTAATGTCTGTTTTTTGTTGGGAACGCGATTTTCCCAACTTGAATATTACCCTACTCCTTTGAAAAAATGCTTGAAAAACTGTTGAAATTTAGCATTTTTCAAACGTTTGTGTTCATTGGGAAGCTTCAAAATGGTACCAAATATAATGTCACTTATTTTACTCAAATAGTTGCAAAAAATGCACAAAATTTTCAAATACAGCAACCTTCATATGTAGACAAGCATTTGGCAACTCTGGAATATTAAAAAAAAATGTCCGGCCGAATAAACCAAATCGCTTCACACGGTTGCAACAACTGGTACCCCTCTTTAGAGTTAAAGTAGAAAAGTAGTATAGAAGGTAGTAGATACCTTCTACTTCCAGTTTTGCTAATGGCAATGCTGCTGTAGGACGTCTGCGGTATTTCACATATTTTCGTCGGTCGTTCGTATGTTAAACTAAACAAGAAGAAAAAAAGAATTGTGCAAAAATTGGAAGAAAAAGAAAGTGTTATTGTTATTCTTTTTGTTGCTGTATTCTAGAATGCAGTGGTAAAGCAATTTTATTGTTAAGAAACCAATTAGTTGGCAACAGAAAAGAAGTAGATACAACTTCCAATTGGGATTAAAGGCCGATAATTAAACACTGTGTGTGAGTGTGTTTTGTTTTCGACATCTTTTTCAAATTAGAAATAAACAATAATAGAATGTGAAAAACACAAAAGCCGGGAATTTATGGAATATAAAAATCAAGTGAAGTAATTGAAATAATTCGATAAATTAGTGATACACAGAAAAAACCCAAAGGAGACGCCACTCCTTTTACAAAGAAAATTATTGATGTTTGTGCACATCCTCCACTTGCTTCTCACGACGACAACGACATCCTTTTGGATATCCTTACATTAAGTGGTGGTGGATTTGAGTAGTGATATCACATATGAAATAAAATAAATACCAAAATTATCAAAATTTATGAAAACAGTATAAAATTTAGCCTAAGAGGATATTTGATGGCAAAGTTTTGATTGTCAATTACACCTTTGCACTTGGTGAGTTTACAAATATATATATGTAGAGTTTTTCCTTGAATCGGCTCCCTACATACACGTTCGGGATGATACTCCATATTTTTCCAGTCTCTGTTTTCCATTATACTTATTCGATGTTTATGCTCTATCGGCATTTTCTGGCCATTCAGAAGACACTTCCCAACCATCCATCCATTCAATTGGTAGTCCCCCCTTCCACTGGCCTATATGTTCCCGTAATAGTATGCCGATAGAGCGTTTTATCATCCTGTTTGTTCTCATGTAGAAGGGAACAAACCAGCAAATTTAAATACCTTAATGAATCCCTATACTGTTACAGTTGTGAGTGAGTCTGCGCACTGAAAAATACAGGAGGTAACATCCGGAAACCAAATACAAGATTTTTTATATAATTTTCGATAGAAGATAACTACATGGAGAGCTTCGATTTCGTGCAATGTATACGATATGAATGAACGTATTTTTTATTGTGTGGTGTAGTGATGAAAAATTTTGATACGCTTTAGCATTTTTGTAAATGTGAACTTATTTAAATAAATTCATTTTTTTTAACTTAATAAAATTACTGGAAATCTTAAGTCATACGAATTTTCTTCAGTGGATCATTTTTATTTAAAGGTCTATTATTTTCATATACAAATTGTGTGGCTATGCTAAAAAGCCATATAGATTGGAGAACACATTGGAGAAAACTTATTTTGGTATCGAAACTATTCCGAACATAGGACATATACAACAACATTCCGCAGTTGGATTTTCAATAATAAATTTTTGGATCCCAATTTGGTAAACTATTTTATTTTGAAGAAAATTTTACCAAAAATCAAATTTAAAAGTCTTTAGGACTATAAATTTTTTAACCATTTTAGCTTGTGTTAGGTAGTAGAATCCAAGGTGGTAAACCTTGGCCTCTAGTACCTAACACAAAAATTAAAATATTGAATTCAAAGAAAAATTTTGCCAAATTTTATTTCTAATTATACAATTATTTTTCGAGCTTTAAGAACAGATATAGATTAAGGAACGGTTCATTCGCCCGAACCGAAATATGTACAGTCCAGGAGTGTATAGATTTGTATCTGGCATTTTCTTTTCAATGGCTCTATTAACCATGTTCCTTAATCTATATCTGTCCATAAAGCTCGAAAAATAATTGTATAATTAGATATAATGCATTTGGACGTCAATTGCCTGTTTCGGTATCAGGCTAACATGAAATATAAATTTTATTTCTATAAAAAATTTTGTCAAAATTTTATTTCTATAAAAATTTTAGTCAAAATTTTATTTCTATAGAAATTTTTGTCGAAATTATAAATATATAAAATATTTTATTTCTATAAAAGATTTTGTAAAAACTTTATTTCTACAGAAAATTTGGCAAAATTTTATTTCTATAGAAAATTTTGTAAAAATTATTTCTTTAGAAAAATTTGTAAAAATTTAATTTCTATGGTGAATTTTGCCAAAAATTATTTTTTATGGAAAATTTTGTCAAAAATTTATTTCTATAGAGAATTTTGTCAAAATTTATTTGTCAAAATTTGATTTCTATAAAAATTTTTGTCAAAATTTTATTTCTATAGAATTTTTTTTCGAAATTTTATTTTATTTCTATATAAAATATTTTATTTCTATAAAAGATTTTGTAAACATTTTATTTCTACAGAAAATTTGGCACAATTTTATTTCTATAGAAAATTGTGTCAAAAAATTATTTCTTTAGAAAAATTTGTTTATTTCTATAGAGAATTTTGTCAAAATTTATTTCTATAGATAATTTTGTCAATATTTTATTTCTATAGAACATTTTTTTCAAAATTTTATTTCTATAGTAAATTTTGTCAAAATTTTATTTCTATAGAAAATTTTGCCAAAATTTTTTTCTATAGAAAATTTTGTCAAAGTTTTATTTCTACAGAAAATTTTGTCAAAATTTTATTTTATTTTATTTTTTATTTTATTTTATTTATTTAATCCATTATAAACGAGCCAATATTGGCCATATACGATTATTATATTAAAAAGTGTAATGATATTTAGTTCATTCATAAATTTCATATTACAAAAAAAAATATACATGTAACAATAATTATTCAATAATCATAAAATATTTTGTTAGTCTATTAAGAAAATACGGTACTATATGGTATGTGACTTTATTGATTGAAGTGGTCCATTAGTTTTCTCCTAAAAAGCGGGTTCGAGAAGTCAAATGCCTTTAAGCAAACCGGAAGAGAGTTCCATAACCTACAAATCCTTACAATAAATGACCGCTCATATATTAACGATGATATTCTCGGCAATATAATTACTTGATTTCGGGTTAACCTGGAAAAACGAAATGATTGAGCAATATCGAGTGGTGACTGGGTGACGATAATACGATTGAAACATAGTAGTTTCCTGATCTTAACAAAGTCCTCAAAGGAACATTGTAGGAATTCCTGAGCAAATGGCGAAACATGATCCCTCATCCTGAGGCCGTAAACATATCTAATAATCCTATTAAAAACAACATGCAGCTTCCTCAGAATGCCTAGACCTGTGCCACAGTATACCTCCAAGCAATACAAAATGTGAGACATTAATAAAGAATGCGAAATCCGTACTTTGACGGGTGTAGGTAAATAACAATCAAGGTTGTATAAACCGCGTAAGGCACCGCAGATTTTGGAAGAAATCTTTGATATGTGTTCCTCAAACTTTAAGTCACAGTCAAGGTAGACTCCTAAGCACCTTATACTCTGTACAAATTGTACAAGAACACCAGTAAAGCGAATATCAAGTCGATAAGGAATGGATCCGAAATTGAGAGCTCTGGTCTTATCAGGGTTAAAGTGAAGGCGATTGACGGATGCCCACTGGGCCACACGAGACAATGTATTATTAATAATAGCCTCATAAGAGCTCAAGTCAACTCTATCACCTGTAAAGAGTAAATTAATGTCATCCGCGAAAAGATAAATCCTGCAAACATTGGAATCCTCAACCTGGACAATATCATTTACATAAATTAGAAAAAGTAAAGGCCCAAGAATTGGACCTTGAGGAATGCCACTAACACATTCCAAAATACTCGACTGTCTACCTCCCAGACTTACAAATTGTCGCCTTGCTGACAGATACGAAAATATCAACTTAGATGATGTTAGAGAAAACCCAAACTGATGAACAAGTTTATCTACCAACACGTGATGGCACACAGTGTCAAAGGCCTTACTCAAATCCAACGCCACCATAGTTGACATTCTATTACTGTTCAAATTTTCCCTTATCTGCTCCGTAAGCGACAATAGTAACGAACAAGAACTACCACCTTCGCGAAAGCCAAAATGCCGATTACTTAACAATCCTTCACCATTCAAGTGACTCAAAATCTATACAAAATTTTCTATACAAAATTTTGTCAAAAGTTTATTTCTATAGAAAATTTTGTCAAAATTTTATTTCAATAGAACATTTTTTCAAAATTTTATTTCTATAGTAAATTTTGTCAAAAGTTTATTTCTATAGTAAATTTTGTCAAAATTTTATTTCTATAGAAAATTTTGTCAACATTTTATTTCTATAGAAAATTTTGTCAAAATTTTATTTCATATTTCCATAGTAAATATTTTATTTCTATAGAAAATTTTGTCAAAAAATTATTTCTATAGAAAAATTTGTAAAAATTTTATTTCTATGGAGAATTTTGCAAAAATTTTATTTCTATAGAAAATTTTGTCAAAAATTTATTTCTATAGAGAATTTTGCCAAAATTTATTTCTATAGAAAAATCAAAATTTTATTTCTATAGAACATTTTTTCAAAATTTTATTTCTATAGAAAATTTTGCCAAATTTTTTTTTTCTATAGAAAATTTTGTCAAAGTTTTATTTCTACAGAAAACTTTGTCAAAATTTTACTTTATTTCTATACAAAATTTTGTCAAAACTTTATATTAATAGAAAATTTTGTCAAAATTTTATTTGTACAAAAGATTTTGTCAAAAGTGTATTTCTATAGAAAAATTTGTCAGAATTTTATTTCTATAGAAAATTTTGTCAAAATTTTATTATATTTCTATAGAAAATATTTTATTTCCATAGACAATTTTGTCAAAATTTTTTTCTATAGAAAATTTTGTCAAAACTTTATTTCCATAAAAGATTTTCTAAAAATTTTATTTCTACAGAAAATTTTGTCAAAATTTTATTTCTATAGAAAATTTTGTCAAAATTTTACTTTATTTCTATACAAAATTTTGTCAAAACTTTATATTAATAGAAAATTTTGTCAAAATTTTATTTGTACAAAAGATTTTGTCAAAAGTGTATTTCTATAGAAAAATTTGTCAGAATTTTATTTCTATAGAAAATTTTGTCAACATTTTATTATATTTCTATAGAAAATATTTTATTTCCATAGACAATTTTGTCAAAACTTTATTTCCATAAAAGATTTTCTAAAAATTTTATATCTACAGAAAATTTTGTCAAAATTTTATTTCTATAAAAAATTTTGTCAAAATTTTATTATATTTCTATAGAAAATATTTTATTTCCATAGAAAATTTTGTCAACATTTTATTTCTATAAAAAATTTTGTCAAAATTTTATTTCTATAGGAAATTTTGTCAAGATTTTATTTCTATAGAAAAATTTGTCAAAATTTGATTTCTATAGAAAATTTTGTCAAAATTTTATTTCTATAGAAAATTTTGTCAAAATTTTATTTCTATAAAAATTTTTGTCAAAATTTTATTTCTATAGAACATTTTGTCAAAATTTTATTTCTATAGAAAATTTTGTCAAAATTTCTATAGAAAATTTTGTCAAAATTTCTATTGAAAATTTTGTCAAAATTTCTATAGAAAATTTTGTCAAAATTTTATTTCTATAGAAAATTTTGTCAAAATTTTATTTCTATAGAAAATGTTGTCAAAATTTCTATAGAAAAGTTTGTCAAAATTTGATTTCTATAGAAAAATTTGTCAACATTTGATTTCTATAGAACATTTTGTCAAAATTTTATTTCTATAGAAAATTGTGTCAAAATTTTATTTCTATAGAAAATTTTGTCAAAATTTTATTTCTATAGAAAATTTTGTCAAAATTTTATTTCTATAGAAAATTTTGTCAAAGTTTTATTTCTATAGAAAATTTTGTTAAAATTTTATTTCTACAGAAAATTTTGTCAAAATTTTATTTCTATAGAAAATTTTATCAAAATTTTATTTCTATAGAAAATTTTGTCAAAATTTAATTTCTGTAGAAAAATGTGTCTAAAAAAATGTAAGTAAAAGGTGCCGTGTGTCATGTGGCCAATGATTACAAGCGTCATCTACACTGCTATGAATAACTAATAGATAGGAATTTATGCGGCCGCACGTGCCTGATCTTAGTTGCTCCAACACTAGTTTGCCGTGTGAGGTTTCTTTACTCCGGTGCTATGGGCGGTGATCGGAATCTGAGAACAGGATCCTCATGAATCATGTTCAGTCCTGGCTGGTATTCGTTACATTCCTGGGTGGTGGCTGTCTATCCATAAGATGGTGGTTTGGATGATTACTGTGATTGGAGGAGATACTGGTTTGACAACTTATAATTGTGTCTACCGCGTATCACTTGTCTGAGGTGTGTAAACCGCCTTATAAGTAGTCAACAAGGTTTCATTGTCCGCAACCCATGTGCTGCTGGCGAACTTATTTCTAACGCGGATCATCGACGAACTTATTTTTAACGCGGAGCATAAATTGCAGAGGCATTTGCAGACGACTTGAATGATTGTCAAATGTGAGAATATTGCGTTAATTTATAGTTTTTCAACCAAAAGATTTTTTTTCGCATTTTCGCACTCTCAAAGAGTAGGTTTTTGAAGGTAGCACACAACCCATTGGCAGTCACGATAATTTGTTTGAGTGAGGCGAATTTTTCCTCGGTCAAGACTTTCCATAGTTTTCTTGAGTTACTAGATTTCTCTGGGTGATTGCCTTATTCTGATCGTGACTATGCGCGAATAAACATTGCCTACTTGAAAGCGTGAATCTCTAAAAGATTCAGTACGAATCCTCATTTCGTGAGTGTGCGTGAATCCTACCAAGCATATACTGCGTGAGCAAAAATGACAAATTGGCGTCAACGCCAATGTCGTGAACTTCCACGCATTTTCGCGAATCTCCAGGCACTTGGACAGTTACGTTTCATTTCTGAACTCAGCAAACTAGAAGAATGTCCGTAATGTAGACATTCCCGTCATAACACAAAATAATAAATATAATGAAAATTTTCTCACATTTGGCAAAATTTAACTAAAATTAACAAATCTTCATGAACTTAAATAAGGTTAAAGTTAAAAAATAATTTTTCTTTAAAATATCGGACCTTAAATGGTTAAATAAATTTATTTTTATTATGTAAAGCATGTATCCTCTTTGCTTGTTTCTTCCTTATGATTTCTCTTGTTTCCATTTCAGCAAAAATTTCTATTCAAGATACATTAAGGAATTTTGTAGGAAAAAAAATCTTATGAGAAAACGCAATACTATGATATCCGACATTTACCCTACGCTTCTATATGTTTTCACCAGTAATAGTTCAATTGCTATACAGCTTCACACTATTATAGCGAAATTCAACATGGATAAATATCAAGAAAAGAATGCCATAGATTTCATTGGGTTGAACTTGTTTAATATTCCGTTTTTTTTTCTCACTTCTCCGCATTTGTGGTTCGAATAAATATTTATCCTCAATAGCGGCCGGTGGTGGCATTGGTATCATGCAGTAAAACAAGTCACCACTTGCCATTCAGCCTACATTCGTTTCTAACCTACCTCACTATGAACGCAAACTGTGACTTTATCACATCACTCCTGCGCCCCCCTCATATGCTGTTGGGTGGCAAACGGCTTCGAATATGCCTCATAGTGAGTCGGCAATCAGCAAATGCATTGCCAGACAGCAGCCGACCAGACCAGAAAGCCGAATGCCAAGTCAACAAACCCACTACGACGACTACAGCTCTAGAGTAATCATGGCACCAACGTTGTTTTTATTGTTGTTGTTTTTCCCTTTGCTTACAGTTTATTGCATTATTTGCGCTGATATCAAAGATCAATTTCAATGGTACATTTCTGTTTTGATTTTTTTGTCTGTTTTGTTGCATTCTCCAAAGACCAAAGCAATACAAACCGCCCATTTTCAAATACCAACATATGGCGTATACCCAAGGAGAGGAGAAAGGATTGTCAAAAAAGGACAGCCGTGAGAGGGGGAGTAATCAAGTTTCTTGGTCCAAACTTATTTGTGTGTTAAGTCTGGTTATTTAACCAGTTGTGTTAGATGTTGTGGTCTGTCAGCAAAAGAAAAAAAAAATGAAACTAACTGTTCTTCATGCTTCCCATGTATTAGAATGTGTCGAAATAAAATTAAATTTTGTCTCAATTGTATTATCGGACTTTTTCTAAATCGAAAAGCTAATCGGTTAAATATAACTTTACGGCATATAGTAGCTGGATAGTGGACGTATACCTAGAACGATTAGTTAACTTTGCCCTAACAGAGTTTCAAGAAAATCGGTGCTAGAAAAATACACAATAACTTTTTTTAATGAATTATTTGTTGAAACATAAATAATATTTAGTGAATTTAAATGCTAACACAATTTATTTACTACTGTTTGTTGTAGCAGCTTAGAGAAGGTTAGATTAGGTTATGGGAAATGAGACCAGCCCGTAACTGAAGGGTTGATCTCCCACTTAGACCATGTTGATCCATTGTGTTACCTCATTGTTGTTCTTCTTCGTCCTCCTCAATCATTTGAGTTTGCAGGCGAGTTCCAGAGAAAGTTTTCCTAGGTTTTCCATCCCGAGGCCTTTATGAAGGCAAGTATAACCTTCATGTTGCAGTTCCGTACGTCCTTTATATCCTGAAAGAAAAAAGAGCCCAGTATCTTGTTTCTTCTAAAGGATCATGTTGGACACTGGCACAGAAAATGATAGGAGTCTTCTGTTGCCTCTGGGTCCAGACACCATCTGCAAATATCATCAGTCATTAAGCCAATCCTTACCATGTGTTTTCCAAGGGTGTTGTGTCTTGTTATGATGCCTATCAGTGCTCTCAGATCATCTCTACGGGTCGCCATCAGGAAATCAGAGTTCTCTTGTCGTCCCAAATCAACTTGGTTTGCTCGCAGGTCGCAGATGAAGCCAAGCGTTCCTTCCATAAATCCTCACATCTTTTATTGATCCTGTAAGTATATAAGGATTGCGGGGGGAGGGCATCTGTAACGATGTCGTTCGTCCATAATGTCCAGGTACCCATCACAGAGTGATATTATGCTGTTCAGTGAGAAATTTAAGCTCTCTACGACGGCGGCTGACTACCTTGGACGTTATGTTCGGGTTTCCTAAGGCCTTTATTGCTGCCTGGCTGTCGATGAAGAAGCTGATATTGCAACTGAATATCGGCCTATCAACAGTAGCTCTGGAGCCTTCGCAATGGCGAACACCTCTGCCTGAAAGATGCTGCACCCGTCATCCATCTTGTATGAATCGCTGATATCCAGCTCTTCGCAGTAAATACCACTACCCGTGCCCTCATCCATCTTCGAGCCGTCCGTATATATGTTCAGGTCTCCAAAATGGATGCGTCCCTCTCTCCACTCCTCTATACTTGGTATAATCGACCTCAGCTGTTCCTCATATGCATGTTGAGTCGCAATAAAGTCCGTCCTAATATCTCGCCCAATTGAAGCAACAAGTTCCAAGTGTCTGCTTACCGCATTTCCGAGCGAGTCTAGGTTCTTCAGCCTCATGAGTATAATCTCCGCTGTTCTTCTGATATGCAGACCCAGCGGGGTGACTCCCAACAGTACCTCTAGTGCCGCCGTGGCAGTTGTCCTTATTGCACTAGTCATGTAAATCAGGGCCGTCCTATTTATCCCGTGTGTACATGATTCTGATGGTTCGTAATCGTCCACCAGACGTGGCACCCATAGGTGGCCACAGGTCTCACAACTGCCGTAAACAGCCAGTGGAAGAGGAAGGGTTTCATTCCCCAACGTCTCCCGACAAGCCTTTGACACGCGTAAAGTTTCGCGTAGGGTTTCTTCAGTCTAACTGCCGTGTTCTCCAGCCAGTTTAGTCTGGAATCCAGAACAACTCCTAAGTACTTAGCCGATTTCGAAAGACTCAATCTCGGCCCTTGAAATTGCGGATCCTTATACCCGGTCATTTTCCTCCCCCTAGTGAAGAGCACTAGCTCCGTCTTCCTAGGGTTAACGCCCAATCCGCACCTCATTGCCCAGTCGGATAAAATTTTCAGGGCCTCACTCATTATATCCGAGATCGTGTCCAGAAATTTGCCTGATGCCATTATGACAATATCATCCGCATACGCCACTATCTTTATCCCTTTGTTGTGCAGAACATTGAGGATCTCGTCTACTACTAGTAGCCAGAGTAAAGGGGGTATCACTCCTCCCTGAGGCAGTCCCCTAGTCGTGGTCGCGTTTCTTGTAGCATTCGCTAATTCCACTTCTATATTCCTGTGCAATAACATTCCCTCGATCCAGTCTATTATATAGCTACTTACACCAATTCTCTCCAGTGCAAGTAGAACCATTTCGATCTTCGTATTATTGAAAGCTCCTTCAATGTCAAGAAATGCCGCCAATGTATGTTCCCTATATGCCATTGACCTCTCAATACAGTGCACTACAGAGCGTAGTGCCGAGTCCACAGACCTGCCCTTTAAATAGGCATGTTGTATTCTTTCAAGCGTTTTTAGCAAGAAAGAAGTCAAGCTAATAGGTCTGAAGCTCTTAACAGCTCCATGTACTATCCTGCCTGCCTTCGGAATGAAAATGACCTTTACCCTTTGTCAAGCCTTCGGTATATACCCTTGTTCCAAGGACGCCGCGAGAAGCTCCTTATAGAAGTCACCCAGTATAGCGAAGGCCTCCTGTAGCATACACGGATAGATTCGGTCCAGCCCCGGAGATTTGTAGGGACCGAAACTGTCCAGCGCCCATTTTATGCTTTCCTTGGAAATAATCCTCGAGATTTCATCTCTTTTCCCCACGTGGTTTCTGAAGCTACATATATCCGGTGCTTTGTTAATCTGGAAAATGCGCTTCCAGTAGCAAGTCTATTGTCTCCTCTGGTGATTCGGTCCAGCTGCCGTCTGTCTTCTGCAAGTTCCCGGTAAACCTTGGCTGTTTCGAAAAGAGTTTTCTTAGCCTTGCTGTATCCTTAATGTTGGAGAGTTCCTCTATTACCCTATGTAATCATTCCTTTTCGCCTTTCTTGCTTCCTTTTTATACTCCTTTAGGCAGTCTTTATATTCATTCCATGGCTGCTCAGTAGTACCATTCCTGGCAGCGTTGTATAATTTCCTCGTTTTCCTTCTCAAATTCATCAGATTCTTATTCCGCGTGTTTATTATTTCGTGGTCGGCTAGTTGAGCACGATCTTGAGAAGGATCGTGACAGCCAGTTTTCTATATCATATGCCGCCTTATCAATTTCCTCCATAGAAGTAAGTCTCCTGTCATTCCATAATATAGGTGATTCCCTTAGGTTGTGTCGAAACCTGCTCCAGTTTGTCCTCCTTGGATTCCTAAACTCTTCTACAGAGGTTTTCTCCCCGGTTTCCACCTTGAATTCTATGTACTTGTGGTCCGAGTAGCTGATCACGCATGAACACTTTCCACTCAGAGACCATAAACCTTCTTGTGAAATTGCCGAAAGTCAAATCCAATACCTCTTTCCGTGCACGAGTTTCAAAAGTGCAGTCACTTCCCCTGGTATGAATCACAATTTGGTTTTCCACGAAGTATCCCCTCTCGGATTCGTGTCACATCAGCTTAGAGAAGCTGATGTGATAATCCTTAAGATGATGTTTAACTCGCTTCGGCTTCATCGCAGTCGATTATTGTGGGAGGCTGTTTTTACATCAATATTTATATTATCTAGATTTTTGATTAACAGCTGTTTTTGTTAATATTTGAGAAAGAATGATTATTAGTTGAGTTTTCGCCACTATTCTCCATTAGTGGCGCTGATGGTTAGTGCTACATACCTTCTTTGTTGGTGTCAGTGAAGCGTCATATCTCTTTTTTTTTAAAGACTAATATTTATTTTATTTGTATAGATTTTTTTTCAAAATTTCACTTCTATAGAAAATTTTGTCAAAATTCTATTTCTATAAAAAATAAAAAATTTTGTCTAAATGTTATTTCTATAGAAATGTTTGTCAATATTTTATTTTTATAGAAATTTTTGTCAGTTCTAGAATTTTACCAACTGTGGCAACCGTGGTCCCAACCCACCCGTCACACAGCCCAGACATTACTGCTTTCGATTTGTTCCGATAGATGCAGCATGACTTGTCTGATCAGTATTTTCGTTCTTCTGAGGAACACAAAAATTAGGTCGACTCGTGGATTGAGTCAAAAGTCGAGTGTTTTTTTTTCACCGGGGTATCTGTATGATGCCAGAAAGATGGGGAAAATAGTGGCTACCAGTCTATTGCAATTTTTTTTTTGGGCATAAATTCTCAAATATTACCCATCTTTTTGAATTAAACTCTACGAATTAGTTAAATAGTACTGGCGATAGTGGATAATAGTGAATAGTCTTAAAATTCTAT
This sequence comes from Haematobia irritans, assembly GCF_050003625.1. Taxonomy (NCBI): domain Eukaryota; kingdom Metazoa; phylum Arthropoda; class Insecta; order Diptera; family Muscidae; genus Haematobia; species Haematobia irritans. The sequence goes on from NC_134400.1 coordinate 142,542,434, forward strand.
ATAATGTTAGGTTAGGTATAGTGTCAGCCCAATATTTCAGGCTCACTTAGACTATTCAGTCCATTGTGATACCACAGTGGTCTATATAACAAAGATTGCTTTGAAAATCACAATACTTTTATAAACTTAAGGTCAGACATGCTTCACAATTAAGTAAATTTCCATAAAGTGTGCCAAAGCTACTTGCTGATGCTGAATTATTTTCCATGATCTCCATTGTCATTCAGTTCTCAACTTTGTGTTTAGTGACCAGCTGCATTTGGTCACTAAACTTTTAATACGATCAAAGTTGAAACAACCAGAATTTGCTTTCGATTAATTCTTTCTCCCCCTCTACACACGAGAGATTGCGAAAAAAAAAAACAAAATGAATGGAAATATGTGTATGTCAATGGGAGTAGAATAAAAACGCGAATGAATTCATAAAACCATAACGGGTCTAAGCAAAATGAGGCCTGATTCAAATAATTTCAAATTATACACCAAAATTTTTTTTATTTCAATCATGAAAATCGCGGATTCAATCATTTTTTTAATTGAAATGTCTTTAATCACGAAAATGATAGTATCAATCATCCATTTTGATTGAAAACCAACACGATTTTCAATGAAAAATTTAATTGAATTTTGTCACGGAATCAATTAATTGTGTGATTGAATCAATTAAAAAAGTGATTGGTTTTTGACATAAAATTCAATCACAGTTTTAATTGCATCAATAAAAATTTTAATTAATTAAAATGAAAAAGTTATCGCACGATGTGCAGGACAATATAGTTTCCTTAACTAATAACGGGTTCTCATCGCGGAAAATAGCTAAGGAACTAAATATAAGTCATTCTGTGGCCATTCGCGCTCAAAAAAGACGAAATACTACTCCCAAAGAGCAAACCAGAGGCCGCCGAAAACTGTTGACCAAAGCGGAAGCTCGTAACGCCAAAAAATACTACTGTTGTCAAAAATAAGCAAATTAGTGAATGGACAGCATGACGAGTGCTCCACAACATTGGTTATGTTTCAGCTGTAAAAAAAATAAACCTGCATTGTCAGAAGAGAATCAAAAAGCGCGAATGAAGTTTGCAAGAGAGCATAAAAATTGGACGACAGATGACTGGAAACGTGTTATTTGGTCAGCTGAATCAAAATTTAACCGTTTCCGATCGAACGGTAATCAATATTGCTGGCGTCGTCCTGGTGATACCATTCAACGCCACCATATTAAACAAACTGTGAAGCATGGTGGTGGAAGCATCATGGTTTGGGGCTGTTTCACTTGGTGGCACATTAGGCCACTGCAGAAAATTGATGGTAGGAAGACTACTTCGCCATTTTGCAGACTCATCTTTCCGAGTTTGTTGACAAGAGTGCCTGAAGATGAAGTCGTTTTTCAACAGGATGGTGATCAGAAGCATAGTGCAAAAATAGTGAAAAAATGGCTTAGTGAGCAAAAATTTCAAGTGGCCAGCGCAAAGCCCCGACCTCAACCCGATTGAGAATTTATGGTCAATCGTGGGAAGACGGCTGGGATTGTACACATCAGCTCCATCAAAATTAAACGACCTGTGGGAACGAGAACAGCTTGGGTGGCAGAATGTACCAGATGAAATTATACAGGAATTGGTTGAAAGTGTGGCAAAACGTATAAATATGCACTCAAAAAAAAGTGAACCCTCTATTTCACTAAAGCCAATTTAACTTTATTTTAGTTCATGGAATTATCATATATGGAGAAAGTTTCCTCAACTCTAATATTTTTTTGCGTACGTTTGTTAAATGAACTAAAAAACGGGAAATTATTATACACAAACGAAGTTAAAAGTTTTACTAAATTCGTATTTCTCATAAAATAGTTCATAATTTCTTTAAATTTGTAAATTTTACTACAAATGCGTCCATCATGAACTTCGTATGTCACTAAAGACATTCTTGCAATTTTTAAATCCAATTTTTTCTTTCAAAATACAAAATTTTCTTTACCAAGTGAAAAAAATTAATTATGTCTAATAAATTTTCTTGTATTTATCGAAAAATATTTACTTATTTTTGTGATATCGGCGTGATTTCAGCGTTTGGAATACTGTTTAGTTAAAATTTTCTAAAAATATGAAAAATTTTCTAAAATTAACTAAATGTTTTCTTCCTGGTGGGTTCACTGTTTTTTCTGTGTGGTATTAAAAAATAAAGGGTTATGGTCTAGTACTTGGTCCATAACCCCTTATATGTTCCAACTGACACCGGTATAGAAAAGTGCAAAATTGAGTACATGCGAGTTTTTGTGTTATGTTTATTTATCTCTCTGAATTCTTAACTTTTTGTTTTGAGTTTTTGTTGTTGTTGTTTTATTTATAATTGAAGAAGGAATAAAGGAAAAATAAAATAATTTTGAGTTTCTTTATTACTGAATATTTTTCTCGTTTAGAAAAGAAAAAAATAATTATGTACTCATTTCTGAACGCCACTGTATGTAATAACAAAGCGTACGAAAAATGACTGTTTAAAAATCCAATTTATAACAGATACTTAAAAGTAAAAATCGTTTTCTTAATTTTTAGTCTATATCGGAATCAAGGCATATTTAGTAAGACAGTTTCATGGTGATTACAATTTTATCATTTGGGCAAAACATTGATTGTCGGTATTTGCTTAATAATATAGGCGTAGCTTTTATGGGTTTGTCATCTCCCCCTACCAAATACTATGCAGTATTTCTTCAAACTATGATTATATATCATTGAATTAATTATTCTGGCTTCTTCCCATCTACACGAATTAATTAATTGCTTGAGGTATCTTACCAATGACCACACATTGTAGCTTTCACGCGCTCACTATACGAACTTTGCTAGTTACGCCAATGTTTCCTTGACAATTGTGACAGATAAAAATAAAAATTCTAAATAAAATTATCTTATACAAAAAAATTTTGAAATATTTAATTTACTTTAAATTTATGCTTTAATTCCAAGAAGTGCGAATTTAACAAAGGGGTGCAAATTTCACATATTCGCGTCCCAAATAATAAAAAAAATCTATAGCCCAGATAGTAATCTTTCTTTCCATAGATTTGACGAAAACTTCTTTATATGTGACGTATTTCTTGTATCTTGACTATAATACTAAAAAGCGTTCAAAAACATAAGACGTATTTCAAGACTTAATTTTTGCATTGCTTAGGCTTTCAGTCGGGTTTTAATCTTGGAAGTTAGGTTTAACACTACGAAAAAACAAATTATATTCATGAAAAACAAATTAAAAATCCCATCAAATAACATTTGTTTCACTGTATCAAGCACGCAAACCCTAAATGTTAAACTGAAGTAGATTAAGGAGTGTGGTATTGATTCCGAGCTAAAGATGCTGCATTAAAATAAATCCATTTATAGGGAGCTATCTAGGTTTAAATCTAGGCTTTGAAATTTCATTGTCTTTTTGCGATATATTAACCAAAAAAAAAAAAAAAAAACAAGTAAGGAAAGTCTAAAGTCGGGCGGGGCAGACTATATTATACCCAGCACCACTTTGTAGATCTACATTTTCGATACCATATCACATCCGTCAAATGTGTTGGGGGCTATATAACATATAGAGGTTTGTCCCAAATACATACATTTAAATATCACTCGATCTGGACAGAATTTGATAGACTTCTACAAAATCTATAGACTCAAAATTTAAGTCATGCTGCATCTATTGCCTTTAGACATTTTGGCTAAACAGTTAGCTGCAACAACGGCTGTGCGGTTGCGCGAGCTATCGCTGTGGTTGGAAAAAATTTACGGTCACAGTTCGGTCCTCAAAATAATGCCAGATGTGCCTAACGTAGTGGATTACACTTTGGCGAGACCACTTTTCGACAAAAAGTTTGAATTTCTAATTCCCAACAGTGAGGCGTGGTGCACACAGGCCCCGGGGAATAAACAATATATAAATTTCTACACTGATGGCTGCAAATTGGATGGACAAGTGGGTTGCGGAGTATATTCTAAAGATCTGGAACTTCGAATAGCGAAAAGATTACCTAATCACTGTAGTGTTTTTCAGGCTAAAAAATTGGCAATCAGAGAGGTGTAGAATTGGCTTGAGAAGTTATGTTCCAAAAAATGTTGGCATTAATATATACTCAGACCGTCAACGTGCAATAAAATCCTTGGACTCTGTGTTCCTTAACTCGAAAACGACCATCAACTGCCGCAAATCTCTCAATGAGATGTCTGAACAGCACAATATTCACCTAATATCATTAGCGTAGCTAGACAATCTTCCCAGGGGGGGCTATAGCCCCCCTAGCTAAAAATTTATAGACTGAACTTATAACTTCAATTAATGTTTTATTTCATAAAAATTAATGAAAAATTAGACATCGAAATAACTCGACAATTAATTTATAATAAAGCAACTTAAAGTAGTTCCACACTTTTCCCAGCAAAAAAATGGGAGTTGTTCTAAAGGCACAACTTTAAAAGCACTTCCACAAAGAAGTTAATTATTTTAACTACACAGGAAGTTTTTGTACTTCATTTTTTTTTTCATATTTTAATGCGTAATTTTTTGTTTTCTTTTTTTCAAATAGTTTAAAAAAAGAGTAAGAATAAATAAGGTAGTACAAATTATTCAAATTTTGCCACAAAAATGACAAATCCATTATAGAAAAATCAATACTTTTTGAAAATATTCGAGGGAAAATGTTTCAATCAAGCTTTGGAATGCATTAAAAATTATAAAAAATATAAAAATTTAATTTTAGCTGGGAAAATATCACACAATTTTTGAATTCACATTCAAAACACTGAATTCGGATCACACCTTAAGAAGTGATGCAAATCAATTGCAACGGCTGTTCGATGGACATCCCTCCTATGACAAATTCATATTACATTCATCGCTTCTACGCCAATTTTGCACCACTCCCGGACTCAAAAAGAATATTTTCGCTTCTTTTTTTGGCGATGCTTTTTTGCAGCATTATTAAGATATTAATTTATGAAAGAATAGTTTTATTATCAATTACTATTTTTTAATTAAATTGACTAAATCAGATTAACAAAATAATAAATAATAAAATAAATCACAACCACAGCTTTATTTCATAAATATCACACTTCAAACATTGCCATCGGCAACTGCTACCACAACCCAAGTAATTCGATTGTGCATGAAAGTCTTTAGCGTAACTTTGTGAGGTTGTATATACTTGTTTAATTTTTATAAAAATGGAAAATCGTAAATAGGTTTTCAAATTCTGGGGGGGGCTAAACTTTTTCTGGGGGGGTCTAAGCCCCCTCCCCAGAGGCCTTCCTACGCTTATGCCTAATATGGGTGCCTGCACTGTTAGAAAAATATGTTTTTCATATGTTCCGATATAAACAAAATGTGTTTCGGGCACAATTTTTAAACACAACATATATATAAGTGCAAGCATTTAATGTTCCTAAACTAACACTAAATATTTGGGACACATATGTTAATATGTTAGAATATATTATGTTTGGGGCATGAATGTTTCATAAAAATAATATGTGTGAATGCAAACATATATAAATTTACAAATTTCGAGTAGACATATATATGTTGTGATATTTTATTCAGAGAGCGACAGAGAGAGAGAGTATAGAGATGGAAACCGGGAGGGTTGACGAAAGATATCAAACATAACACAGCGAGCGAATCAAAAGGGAGCATTTTCTGTGAAACCGCTTGTAAAGGGTGATTCTTTTGAGGTTAGGATTTTCATGCATTAGTATTTGACAGATCACGTGGGATTTCAGACATGGTGTCAAAGAGAAAGATGCTCAGTATGCTTTGACATTTCATCATGAATAGACTTACTAACGAGCCACAACGTCGAATTTTCAGTGAATGGGCCCTAGAAAAGTTGGCAGAAAATTCGCTTTTTTATCGACAAATTTTGTTCAGCGATGAGGCTCATTTCTGGTTGAATGGCTACGTAAATAAGCAAAATTGCCGCATTTGGAGTGAAGAGCAACCAGAAGCCGTTCAAGAACTGCCCATGCATCCCGAAAAATGCACTGTTTGGTGTGGTTTGTACGCTGGTGGAATCATTGGACCGTATTTTTTCAAAGATGCTGTTGGACGCAACGTTACGGTGAATGGCGATCGCTATCGTTCGATGCTAACAAACTTTTTGTTGCCAAAAATGGAAGAACTGAACTTGGTTGACATGTGGTTTCAACAAGATGGCGCTACATGCCACACAGCTCGCGATTCTATGGCCATTTTGAGGGAAAACTTCGGAGAACAATTCATCTCAAGAAATGGACCGGTAAGTTGGCCACCAAGATCATGCGATTTGACGCCTTTAGACTATTTTTTGTGGGGCTACGTCAAGTCTAAAGTCTACAGAAATAAGCCAGCAACTATTCCAGCTTTGGAAGACAACATTTCCGAAGAAATTCGGGCTATTCCGGCCGAAATGCTCGAAAAAGTTGCCCAAAATTGGACTTTCCGAATGGACCACCTAAGACGCAGCCGCGGTCAACATTTAAATGAAATTATCTTCAAAAAGTAAATGTCATGGACCAATCTAACGTTTCAAATAAAGAACCGATGAGATTTTGCAAATTTTATGCGTTTTTTTTTTAAAAAGTTATCAAGCTCTTAACAAATCACCCTTTATATCATTGAATTAAATATTCTGGCTTCTTCCCATCTACACGAATAAATTAACTGCTTGAGGTATCTTACCAATGACCACACATTCTAGCTTTCACGCGCTCACTATACGAACTTTGCTAGTTACGCCAATGTTTCACTGACAATTGTGACAGATAAAAATAAAAATTCAAAATAAAATTATTTTATACAAAAAAATTTTGAAATATTCAATTTACTTTAAATTTATGCTTTAATTCCAAGAAGTGCGAATTTAACAAAGGGGTGCAAATTTCACAAATTCGCGTCCCAAATAATAAAAAAATCTATAGCCCAGATAGTAATCTTTCTTTTCATTAAAAATATTTTATCCTAAAGAAATTTATCTTAAATATTGTGGAAATTTCTCTGATACAAAGATTTGACGAAAACTTCTTTAAATGTGAAGTATTTCTTGTATCTTGACTATAATACTAAAAACCGTTCAAAAACATAAGACGTATTTCAAGACTTTATTTTTGCATTGCTTAGGCATCCAGTCGGGTTTGAATTTTGGAAGTTAGGTTTAACACTATGAAAAAAACAAATTATATTACTTCATGAAAATCAAATTAAAAATCCCATAAAATAACATTTGTTTCACTGTATCAAGCACGCAAACCCTAAATTTTAAACTGAAGTAGATTAAGGAGTGTGGTATTGATTCCGAGCTAAAGATGCTGCATTAAAATAAATCCATTTATAGGGAGCTATCTAGGTTTATATCTAGGCTTTGAAATTTCATTTTCTTTTTGCGATATATTAACCAAAAAAAAAAAAAAAAACAAGTAAGGAAAGACTAAAGTCGGGCGGGGCCGACTATATTATACCCTGCACCACTTTGTAGATCTAAATTTTCGATACCATATCACATCCCTCAAATGTGTTGGGGGCTATATAACATATAAAGGTTTGTCCCAAATACATACATTTAAATATCACTCGATCTGGACAGAATTTGATAGACTTCTACAAAATCTATAGACTCAAAATTTAAGTCATGCTGCATCTATTGCCTTTAGACATTTTAGCGAGCTATCGCTGTGGTTGGAAAAAATTGACGGTCACAGTTCGGTCCTCAAAATAATGCCAGATGTGCCTAACGTAGTGGATTACACTTTAGCGAGACCACTTTTCGACAAAAAGTTTGAAACTCTAATTCCCAACAGTGAGGCGTCGTGCACACAGGCACCGGGGAATAAACAACATATAAATTTCTACACTGATGGCTCCAAATTGGATGGACAAGTGGGTTTCGAAGTATATTCTAAAGATCTGGAACTTCGAATAGCGAAAAGATTACCTAATCACTGTAGTGTTTTTCAGGCTAAAAAATTGGCAATCAGAGAGGTGTAGAATTGGCTTGAGAAGTTATGTTCCAAAAAATGTTGGCATTAATATATACTCAGACCGTCAACGTGCAATAAAATCCTTGGACTCTGTGTTCCTTAACTCGAAAACGGCCATCAACTGCCGCAAATCTCTCAATGAGATGTCTGAACAGCACAATATTCACCTATAGGAACATACCGGGGAACTGCGAAGCGGATGAGTTGGCAAGGCTAGGGACTACCTTACATATTCCAGGGGAACTAGAATCTGTTGGTATGCCCCTGGCTACCTGCAAGCTCCTACTGCGATGGCAAAGGTGCGATGGGAGAATTGCAAGGGTTGTAACGACACCAAGCAAATATGGCCCCAATTAAACTTAAACCGCACACTAGATATGCTAGTGTTGTCAAGACGTCAGATATCACTCCTAATATCTGCTATAACGGGTCCCTGCCTGATAGGCGATTTTGCAAATACTATTGGCGTGAAGTATAATGACTATTGTGTGAGCTGTCATGATGCGGAGGAAAAGGAATCAATTAAACACCTCTTGTGTGAGTGTCCTGCATTTTTTGTGAGGCGTAAGTAAATTTTAGGGGCATATAGCTTTAGATTACTGGCAGACCTGGAAAACGTTAACTTTAAGCAGTCTGCTAATGTTTTTGGAACCATCTGGTTGGTTCATCGAAGAAAAATAATCGAGAAGGTTCAGCGGTTAAAACTAGAAGTGCCCATATGTAATAGTAACTTTTAGTTAATGTGGTATCACAATGGACGGAATAGTCTAAGTGAGCTTGAAACTTAATCGGCCTGCCACTTTAACCTAACCTAACCTATATTTAAGATAAAGGTTATATATTTTAGTTAATGCAGAGATATTTTCTTTAATTGGGAGTCAACGTGATGCAACGATTAACATGTCCGACTTGTATACAAAAGGTGAAACCACTTCTCTGATCCTTGAAACACTCAGAAATGTCACCAGCATTACTGAGAGGGGATAATCCACTGCTGGTATGAAAGGCGGGCATGCTAACCATTGCACCACGGTGGCTCCCAAAAATAAAAATATATAGGCTAAATAATTCCCTGTCTTTATGTTAAAAAAGCAACAACTTTGTCTCGGAGTTAATACAAAAACCCTTAGGGGAAGGCCCAGATCTTTCAATTGAAGTACACAAAAATTTTTTTTTTCTGATTCAATCACGAAATTAATTGATCCAATTAATTTTTTAATTGAAATGTCTTCAACCACAGAAATGATAGTATCAATTAAAAAATTAATTTACAGTCATTTAAAAAATTGATTGATCCAATTGAAAACTTAATTGATATTATTAGTTTGTTTGATTGATTTTTATTTCAATTAACAAATTTGTTGTTTCAATGAAATTTTTAATTTAATATTTTTTTAAACTCAATTAAGATTTTAATTGGAAAAACTTTTGTGAAATTTATTTCTGTGTACATTTTTTTTAATGTAGACAATAATTTGGCTACGTTCCTATCTCAGAATATTGGATGCACATAAACTTTTGTGTATCACTGTACATTTTTTTATATTAACATTCTCATGTACTCTCTGTTTTTAGACTGATATTGAAATAAAAAAAGAAAACGCCAACATAAAGGTTAATAAACTGAGAAGTAAAGGGTGATTTGTTAAGAGCTTGATAACTTTTTTTTAAAAAAAAACGCATAAAATTTGCAAAATCTCATCGGTTCTTTATTTGAAACGTTAGATTGGTCCATGACATTTACTTTTTGAAGATAATTTCATTTAAATGTTGACCGCGGCTGCGTCTTAGGTGGTCCATTCGGAAAGTCCAATTTTGGGCAACTTTTTCGAGCATTTCGGCCGGAATAGCCCGAATTTCTTCGGAAATGTTGTCTTCCAAAGCTGGAATAGTTGCTGGCTTATTTCTGTAGACTTTAGACTTGACGTAGCCCCACAAAAAATAGTCTAAAGGCGTCAAATCGCATGATCTTGGTGGCCAACTTACCGGTCCATTTCTTGAGATGAATTGTTCTCCGAAGTTTTCCCTCAAAATGGCCATAGAATCGCGAGCTGTGTGGCATGTAGCGCCATCTTGTTGAAACCACATGTCAACCAAGTTCAGTTCTTCCATTTTTGGCAACAAAAAGTTTGTTAGCATCGAACGATAGCGATCGCCATTCACCGTAACGTTGCGTCCAACAGCATCTTTGAAAAAATACGGTCCAATGATTCCACCAGCGTACAAACCACACCAAACAGTGCATTTTTCGGGATGCATGGGCAGTTCTTGAACGGCTTCTGGTTGCTCTTCACTCCAAATGCGGCAATTTTGCTTATTTACGTAGCCATTCAACCAGAAATGAGCCTCATCGCTGAACAAAATTTGTCGATAAAAAAGCGGATTTTCTGCCAACTTTTCTAGGGCCCATTCACTGAAAATTCGACGTTGTGGCTCGTTAGTAAGTCTATTCATGATGAAATGTCAAAGCATACTGAGCATCTTTCTCTTTGCCACCATGTCTGAAATCCCACGTGATCTGTCAAATACTAATGCATGAAAATCCTAACCTCAAAAGAATCACCCTTTACAAAGAGAAATGCATTTGTCAGTGACGAATATTGTTATTCTTTATTGTTCTATTTGCCCAAAGGACAGAGTAAAGAAAATAAAAACATAACTGCCGATGTCGTATGCAAGTCTGCAAAAAACGCAGGACTATGAAGCCATTGAATGAAAATTATATGAATAAAATAGGTGCTGAATGAACGTCTTTGTAGGAGGTGTCATCATAAAAAGTACAGGATGAAGGGTAGCATAATATGTTCCTGTATCCTTATTAGTGGATTTTTTATTTTCAAACAGTAGTAAATGCTACATTGTGGTATTCTTTTACATTTTAGTTCTGTTCTGTTTATAAATGGTTATAAACTCGTGACATATCATTTCAGCTCCAGCTGCTAGGACAAGCAATTTTCACAATTTTAAGGAGGTTTATTTTTTAAAAATAATAACATTTTATTTAAAAGAAAATCGTTGCTTCAAAAATTTATTTTTAAGGATTTACTTCTTTGGTTTAATGTTTTTTGTTTGGAATTAAGGAAACTCTTGTTACTTTTAAGTACCTGTTATAATTTGGATTTTTAATCTGGAATTTGTTTATACATGAACCCATATTTTAATATATTGCAAAAAGTGACTAAAAAAAAAAGGATGAATGAGATCTGCATTGGAATATTAATTTTATTGACTCTAAATTTAAAGCCAGAAAGGTCTCAAAAAATTTCTTTATTTTATAGAAGCCGCATCTTTGGTTCGGAATTAATGCCAACATCTTTAAGGTAAAGTCAAGTACAAGTAAAAATTTTTAAGCGTATTGCCTGCAAAAAGGTTCCCACTTGTTGTATACATAAACAAATATTGTCGTTCACTATAAAATATTGACCTTATATGAAAGATTATGCAACTTATATTTTATTTATTTATTTATTTTTATTTTCATCATGTAATTTGAAGCCACTTAGCGGCCAATTTATATAAATTACAACGGACTACTAACTATGAATAAAGTACAAATCAAGTTATGACAATGTGAGAACATATGCGTGTATATAATAAATATAAATGTGTATAAAATAGTATAAAAATAAATTAATTAATAAATATAGATATGTATAAAATAGTATAAAAATAAATTAATTAATAATATGAAATAGGACAAAACATTTTAGGTTCCCAATATAATTAAAATAAGACAAAATAAGAAAAGATTATTTACTAAATCAACCACAACAAAGCAACACTACTAATACTAATTTTAGGGCATTTAATTTACACAATATTAAGAAATTTTTTTTTTAAATAATTAAATTTTAATTAAAAGAAAGCTTATAAGCTTTTCTTTAATTTTTTTTTTAATTTGGGACGCGAATCGTTGAAATTTTTCCCTGCATTAATGTCATGTCTTTGAAGTAAGGCAAATTTTACTCGAAGTAAAAAAATCATTTATTATTTAAGTAAATAATCTTTAAATTATATGATATATAAAATCTTTGGATTAAAGGTAAAATAACTTCATATATAGGCTAATACTTATTTTGAGGATTTTTCTTCTTTGGTTTATTTTTTTCTTTTTGAATGTGAATTTTCTAACTGACTTTTCTTCATACATGAATAGCTGGGCTAATATATCACAAAAAGGGGAAAAATCGACAAATGAGATCTGTATCTAATATCAATTTTATCGATCCTCCCAAACGAAATTTTAGACAAACAAACACTGAAAAAAATATTGTCGTGAGGTCAAAGATTTCATGTCTTTAAAATACGAATGCAAGTTTTGCTTAGCATAGAAGACGCATTTCTATAATATAAAGTTTTTTTCCTTGTCCAAAAGTCGATAAACTTTTCAATGAAGTCGTATTGTCCTTATAAATAATCAAGTAATTTCACTTAAAAATGGGTATCATAACATGAAAGAAAAAATGTTTGGGATAACGTCAACTTGACTCTAATAATTCAGAAAAATTCTTTAAATTTAATGAAATTGTCTTTAAATTTGTTGTCTTTTTGCATCTTGACTACAAAGCAAAAAAAATGTTCAAATATAGGACATGTTTTTCAACACTTTATTTTAAAGACGTTTTTTACTTGAAACATAGCATTATTTATACTTGAAGTCGGGTCTTAATTAAGAAAATAAAGTTGTCGTTAACTCGTTTTTAAAGGACTTTGATAGCATATGAAGAAAAAAAAGCCGAAAACCCGAAAAATTAAAATTTGCTTCCTAGAAGCAAGTACACAAAACCCAAATTTAAAAGAGAATTGTATCTTAAAAGTATCCTTACTTGTATTCTCCGCTTCTTTGGCTCTGAATCAATACCAAAATTTTTAAAGGAAAGACAAAATCTTTGGGACCGTGCATGCTTTTTTTTCAGTGAAAATTTGCTTTTCGTTTTAAGGAAGTTTTTTTTTTTTAAAAGAAAAGTATACATTTTTTGTGATAAACGTTTATTCTTTTACAAGATGTAAAAAGACTTTCATATAGACTAACTCAAAAAAATCTTTTGTGACTAATTGAATTTTTCCTCACATCTTTCTCATTTTCACGAGGGTTTTTAGTCCTTAGCACCTTTTTCTGTAATACAAGCAATGTAGCAGAAATCTTTAGATTTTATAATTATACCCTGGGGATGGGGGTATATTAATTTTGTCATTCCGTTTGTACCACATCGAAATATTGTTCTAAGACCCCATAAAATATATATATTCTGGGTCGTGGTGAAATACTGAGTCGATATAAGCATGTCCGTCCGTCTGTTGAAATCACGCTAACTTCCGAACGAAACAAGCTATCGACTTGAAACTTGGCTTAAGTAGTTTTTATTGATGTAGGTCGGATGTTATTGCAAATGGGCCATATCGGTTCACTTTTACGTATAACCCCCATATAAAGGGACCCCCAGATTTGGCTTGCGGAGCCTCTAAGAGAAGCACGTTTCATCCGATCTGGCTGAAATTTGGTACATGGTGTTGGTGTATGGTCTCTACACAGAAAAAAAAGTGTCTCGTAAATTTAAGAAGATTCTTACAATAATTTATTACAAGAATTTTCCAGAATTTTAGTTCATTTTTCGTATCTTCAACGAAAATTAACTACTCGAAAGGAAATTTTACAAATTCTAAGTAGCAATCGTTTAGTTCATGGCCTACAAAATACGATGGAAATTTCCTTAAAAAATTTCTTAACTGGTAGTTAAAAATTCGTTTGTCATGCTATAAAACTACTTGTAAAATGTAAAGTATTTTGTAAATAATAAGTGCAATTTACTATAAAATTTTTTTGTATGAGAAAATATTTTTTTACGAAAAATGAACTTGAAAGTGGATAGCAATTTCTTACTGACAATTCCTATAGTTACTAATTGTTGGTAGAAAATTACCCAATGAAATATTTTTAGTTCACATGTAATTAATTTATGACATTTTCGTTAAAAAATGGTAGATAACATTTCATGAAAATTTTGCAAATTTTAAGTTAAACGTTTCATCGTTCATAAACTGGTGTGCCTTTACGAATATTATTCTTAGAGTAAATTGTCAGCAGATGCGATGAAGTAGTGCATAGTACAGAGATCTTTATCGGCATAGTGGAATGTGATTAATGTAAAGATGATGTTACTTGAGTTTTGTTGTGTATACATGAGCGTGGGGTTGTTTTTATTTTTGTTCATTTAGTGGTTTGCGTGTGTGTTTGTTATTCGCGGATGGTTTATTTGGCTAGATGAGGTGTTGTTTTCAATAAAGGCACATGTGTTTTTGTTGTTGTAGGAATGTTTTGGCTTTGCTTGGTTTTGTTTGGCATGCTTCAGTTGTATAGTTGGCGTTGGCGTGGGCTGTTGCATCTTTTAAGAAGATATGCAACAAGGGAAAAGGGAATATAAAGGCATGGAATATTTTGGATTTTTGAGACATATATTGTTGTTTGTTTAGTAAACCTTTTAAATGAAAGTTATTAATATTTTATCGGTAGTTTAGAAAAAGGTTATTAAGAACATTTAGGAAAATATGTTGAAATTGAAAGTGCATTGAAATTTTTATTATTCAATGTAAAAAATTAATATTCAATTCCAGATGAATTTGGAAAATTTTTGTTATATCTCAGCGTATAGTTTATTTATAAATTGGTAAGTATTTTTTAATATGACTTTCTTTTAAAAATAATATTTTGTATGTATATTATTATTTGTTAATTAATTATTTTTTTTTTTTTTTGGAAACCAGTTTAATGTTTTTCTTTGTTGTAAAAGCAATATTTAATTTCAGAGCAACTCCAGATGGATTCGAACAAATTTAAAAAATAGAGAATTTGTAAGTTTTCTTTTAAAAATTGGCTTTATTTCAACTAGAATATTTACGTTTTGTGACCTTTTTATCATCAAAATTACAGGTTTTTAATACCTTATTTTAGTATTTCTTTAATCAAATTTTTTGGAAACCAATGTAATAATTTTAATGTAAAAACTAATATGTAATTTCAGAATAACCCCTTAAAAATTTGGACAAATTTTTAGTACACCTTTGCCTGTAATTTAATAGTGAATTGGTAAGGATTCTTTAACTTTCTTTTAACCCTGGACAGTCATCCTTATTTTTTGTACATTAACGTCATCTTTTGTCATTTTGACTACTGCTGATTTCATCGTGAGCGAAAAAATGAACCAAACTTGAATTTATTTTCTTATTCAATTTGGTTTTAAGTAGTATAAAACAACAATTCATAAAACGGTCGAATTAGTAAACTTAAATTTACCATTTCGCAATAGACTAAAATTCATTTTAAATCGAAAATGAAATTACGTGTCGTCATTTTGACGAATGATGACTGTCTAGGGTTATCAAGAATATTTGGTTTTTTATGCATATTATTATTTTTTTCATTAGATTTTTTGAAAACCTATTTAATAATTTTATTTAATGTAAAAAATAAATATTTAATTTCAGAGTAACTCAAATAAATTTGGACAACTTTTTATATTCCCCTCAGCGTACAATTAAATAGAGAATTGGTAAGTTTTATATTAAAACTTTGGTTTTCTTTCAACTAGAATATGTATTTTATTATATCCTTCACATCGATAACAACACAGTTTTATGAGTTTATATAGAATACTTCATTATTTCTCTAATTGTTTCAGGTGCAAATTTTATGAGATACGTTTTCCAAAGAAAAGTTGAATTCCTTACACCATTTGATAAAATGCCCCCAAATATGGTAAGTTACAAGCTAAAATGAAAAATTAAAAATTATTCATTACATGGTGTTAATTTTTAACAATTTTCATTATTGTTTCCATTTTTTTCCAGCAAGATATGTGAAAAAATACCTACGATGAATAAAAAAAAAGGATAAGTCAAAACGTCCAAACAGCGAGTTCAAATGAACTACTCTCTGTTCCACGTGGTCATAATTTTTATTCACAAAAAACATTGTATTAAGAACTTTCATTATAAGTTTTTATAATAAAGTACTTTTGCTTAAAGAAAGTTTAATTTTAATGTATGAAAATTTTCATAATAGTAAAACGGTTTGTTGTTCCTTTAATTATTTAATTTCTCTGTACTGTGGAATGATTGATTTAAAAATAGTTTAGTCGTCGACATTTTAAAGAGACTGTTAACCAATTTTTATTATCGGGTTTCCCACAAAATAAGCAAGTAAACCAAAATAATACTGACTTTTTAACTTGGTAGGGGTATATAAATCTTATGGTGTTGTAAGAATGAACTAAACTACAATGTTATAGATGAACTAAAATTTAAGAAAATTATAAACTAGACAAGTTGAAAAAAATCTTAAGGGCTAAATCATGGTCAATATTACTACAGTTTAGTTCATTTTGCAATGGAAAAGGGTTCACTGTTTTTTCAGTGTAAATGCAAAAATTGGTCTATATCGGTCCATAATTATATATAGCCCCCATATAAACCGATCCCCAAATTTGGCTTGCGGAGTCTCAAAGAGAAGCAAATTCCTTCTGATCCTGCTGAAATTTGGTACATGATGTTGGTATATGGTCTCTAACAACCATGCAAAAATTGGCCACATCGGTCCATAATTATATATAGCCCCCATATAAACCGATACCCAGATTTGGCTTGCAGAGACTCTAAGAGAAGCATATTTCATCCGATCTGGCTGAAACTTGGTACATGATGTTGGTATATGGTCTCTAACAACCATGCAAAAATTGGTCTACATCGGTCCATAATTATGTATAGCCCCCATTTCAAGGGCCGATGTTGATTTTGAATAAAACACAAACTATTTAGGAAATTATTGTAATTTTATTTTATTATGATATATTGGTATTACTCAATTATGTATGGAACAAAATATCGACGAAATGGGCGCCGCGACCTCGGTGGCCCACCTTCATCCGATGGTCCAAATTTTCGATGACGCTGAGGCATAATAGAGGTTCTATGCCGTTAATGTGCCGAATTATCTCATCCTTTAGCTCTTGAATTGTTGCTGGCTTATCGACGTACACCTTTTCTTTCAAATATCCCCAAAGAAAAAAGTCCAACGGTTTCAAATCACATGATCTTGGCGGCCAATTGACATCGCCATTACGTGAGATAACACGGACATTGAATTTGTTGCGCAAAAGAGCCATTGTTTCGTTAGCTGTGTGGCAAGTTGCACCGTCCTACTGAAACCACATATCGTCCACATCCATATCTTGCAATTCGGGTCATAAAAAGTTCGTTATCATCTCACGATAGCGAACACCATTCACAGTAACTGCCTGACCGGCCTCATTTTGGAAAAAATACGGCCCGATGATGCCTCCAGCCCATAAACCGCACCAAACAGTCACTCTTTGTGGGTGCATTGGTTTTTCGACAATCACTCTTGGATTCTCATTCGCCCAAATGCGGCAATTCTGTTTATTGACGAATCCACTGAGGTGAAAATGTGCCTCATCACTGAAGATGATTTTCTTCGAAAATTGATCATCCACTGTTGCCATTTCTTGGAAACATTCTGCCCATTCACGACTTCCATGGTTCAAATTGAGTCTGAAATAGAGAAATGTCAAATAAAATTCGGAAAAAAACTTGGCGTTTAGGTGTGGTTCACATTCAACATCGGCCCTTACAATTTAGCCTCTTGAAGGAGCAAAATCCATCCGATCCGGTTGAAATTTGGTACATTTCGCTAGTGTATGGCCGTTAACAACCATGCCGAAATTGGTCCGTATCCATCCATATTATTTATAGCCCCAAATAAACCGATCCCCAATCACAGACAAATCACGATTGCCAATCGAGCCAAAAATAATTTACCAAAATTTGATTGCCATAGAACATTTTGTTAAAATTTTATTTGTATAGAAAATTTTGTCAGAATTTTATTTCTGTAGAAAATTTTGTCAAAATGTTATTTCTACTGAAAATTTATGCTTCATAAATTTGTCATAGTTGGAGAGGAATATTTTGCAGAATTCTACCAATCTACCAAACAGTAAAAAATCTGCCATTTTTGGTAGACTCGTGTTCATAATTGTATATAGCCCTCTTTTCAATTCTGGCTCTATAATTACATTTCAATTCTTGCTCTACAATTACAGCACAAAAGTTCATATCGATTCGCAATTATTTCTTCCCTATATATACCGGTCAATAACTGAATATATACGTATTTAATTGAGTTTTCTTTTGTATACTATATATCCCGCATAGACTAATTTACAATTTAGAAGATGATGTTAAGAAGTTTTAAGATGCCTTGCCATCGACCGTAAGCCAAGTAATTTAATTGTGGATGACCGTCTTTAGTAGAAGTTTCTATACAATACATGGTGGAGGTTACATTAGATTCGGTCTAGCCGAACTTACGGCCGTATATACACAGAAAAAAATTTCACGAAAGTTTTTCCAATTAAAATTTTAATTGAGTTTAAAAAAATATTCAATTAAAAATTTAATTGATTCAACAATTTTTTTAATTGAAACAAAAATCAATCACAAATGTTAATAGTATCAATTAATTTTTTAATTGAATCAATTAATTTTTTAATTGACCTTCAATTAATTTTTTAATTGATACTATCATTTCTGTGATTGAAGACATTTCAATTAAAAAATTAATTGGATCAATTAATTTCGTGATTGAATCAGAAAAAAAATGTTTTGTGTGTACCACGTATGGACTAAGTTATAATTTAGAAGATGGTGTTGAGAAGTTATAAGATACCTTGACATCGGCAAGTGTTAGGTTAGGTTAGGTATAGTGGCAGCCCGATATTTCGGGCTCACTTAGAATATTCAGTCCATTGCGATACCACAGTGGTGAACTTCTATCTTATCACCGAGTGCTGCTCGGTTCTATGTTAAGCTCAATGACAGGGAACCTCCTGCGGCAAGTGTTACCGCAACCCAACAATTCGATTGTGGATGACAGTCTTTAGTAGAAGTTTGTAATTCTTAATTTTATCTTTCTCCTGGACGGAGAATCGACCATACAATTTGTAAGCCAACACAATATCCACTGGGCTACGTAGCTGTTATTGTCATCAACAGACCGCACAAGCAACGCAAACAGTCAAACAGTTATATTTATATTGCATAGTTTTTGGCGCCCACGAGCCGATTATAGAAACTTTATTTAACAGAAACATACATTTATTTGAGCACCGTGGATCAATGGTTAGTACGCCCGCCCACCGAACACCAAAATATTTTTGTTTACATGTATTCCAAATATATTCGGAAGATTCCGAAAAGATGTTCGGCATTACATACTACTATATTAAATTTCTACTATGAAACTTTAAAATGTGTCTTATTAAAGACCTAAAGTCAGAAAAGAACAGTGCGTGATATAAAAGAAATGTACTGTGTTTTTGGTTCAAAAACTATTTTTTTATTGCGAAAATAGAAATTTTGTAAGAAAATAATTTGTTTTGGTGATAAAAGTTTAACATTTTCGAAGTCATTCAAAAACTCTAACAAAAGAAAAACGTTTTCGGTAAACGTGTATACTGACTCATAACACATGCTGAAAATGTAGGTTTTGACGTGAATATAGTTTCAGTTTCATCTGATGCGTATTTCCCAACTATGCCATCTGTTGTCAATTCTGGATAACTAATTTTCTCTTATATTTTGTATAATTTTTTAATTAACATAATTTTTTTTTTATTTAAACGTCAACAACAAATATAAACTAAAATCGATACATCACCAGCGTTGCTTTTTTGGCTTTTTTCACGCTAGGTCCGGCTTTTTTAAAGTCTTTCAGAGGGGAAAAACACATTTCATGGCCATTTAAGCGATTTTTAGCATTTTTATTTCGGCATGTTTGTTTTGTACGGATGTTTTTATCTACGTTTATCTGTGGGCTTTTTATGTACCCCTTGCTACCCAAATAAGGTTTTCCACATAAATCAAACATTAACAATAACAACAACAAAAACTTTATAACTCGGAAACAATACCAGAATCCTACTGCGAAAGTCATTTGATTTGAGTAATCTTCTTTTTTGAATGCAGATAAAATATTGAATATTAAAAAAAATCATTCTTATGTCCTTTCATTTTTTTGTGAGCTTCTTCTTTTCTTTGTATTCCTATACTATGATTCCATTACTTTGGATTTTCTTGTTTGTTTGTTTGACTTAAGTAATACTTAGAAAATGTCACTATTTCCCCAGGATATTAAATGTTTATTAAATATTTGCACTTGAAGGATTTCATTTTGAATAACTGAGATTAGTTTAGTTGAGCCATTCCTTCCTATATTCCTGGTCAACTTTTGGTTGGTGGTGGCCACAACATTGGGGAGGTGCATTCCAGTTTGACTATGTTATTTTTTTAGACTCTTCCTTTTTAATATTTTCTCCCTGTTCGTTTTGTGGTGATTGAGTTAAAAGTTTTGACATCATTGGTTTCCATTGAAAAGCAGTTATCCTTTTGCCAAGAACATGACAGTTGGGACAGGATATTAAAATAAAAACGATAAGACACAAAAAGGAAATCTCGGCATTGACGTGCATTTACTTCCTGCGATTTCTGAAAAGAGCACAAAAATATACGAAATTGTATTAAATTCGACTAGATATGGCAAATTATGGGCCGTCACAAATCATACTTTAATAATATGCCATGATATTCCAATTAAATCGCTCAAAAAATAAAATTCTAAGAAAGACTCTTATTACAATATTACATTTTCTTGTTTATTGTATATATGCATGTCCTACACCGAAAGATTTTTCTTCGTAAAAAGTACGAAAAATTTCGTTCGAAGTACTCAATTTTGTTATTATTTTACAAGCAAAGAAACTTTTCATTTAAAGAAGGAAATTTGTTCTTCATAGTTGTATGTACTTTTTATGAAAAATTGTCGTGCTTTTTATGAGAAACTTTCGTAGTTTTTATGAAAAACTTTTGTACTTTTTGCGAAAAATGTTCGAACTATTAGAAAAAAATTGTATAGTCCAAAGTGCATTTGGTTGTAGTAAGAAGTTTGGAAAAACTTCATCACTACTTTACATCTTACACACAAAAAATATGTTTTGTCTTCAATCATGAAATTAATTGGTCCAATTAATTTAAAAAAATGGCCCTAATACTTTAATTATTCTTGCGAACCGTGACATATTTACTCATACACAGAAAAAAATATCACAAACAAAAATTTCCAATTAAATAGTTGATTGAAGTTGACATTTTTTTTGTTCAATTAATAAATTAATTGATACAGTTAATTGTTTAATCAAATTCGTAAGAACAAGTCTCTTAAAAAGAAGTGAGGTGAAATTTGTTAATTTCTAACTAAAAATTTATTTCCAACAATCAATTTTTTAATCAAACTAAAAACACAAAGTCAGTTAACATAGTAATTAAAAATAGTTAAGTTTTAATGAAAAAATTAATTGAGTTTTGCAATCAAAAAATTAATTGAAATTTGCTAATGATATGATTAATATTTAATGAAGTATTTTTTTAATGTCCAATTTAAATTCTGATTGATACTATCATTTTCGTCCACACAAAACAAAAATTTCTGATTCAATCACGAAATTAATTGATCCAATTAACTTTTTAATTGAAATGTCTTCAATCACAGAAATGATAGTATCAATTAAAAAATTAATTGACAGCCAATTAAAAAATTAATTGATACTATTAATTTTTGTGATTGATTTTTGTTTCAATTACAAAATTTATTGAATCCATTAAATTTTTAATTGAATATTTTTTAAAACTCAATTAAGATTTTAATTGGGAATTTTTTTCTGTGTGATTGAAGACATTTCAATTAAAAAATTATTTGGATCAATTAATTTCGTGATTGAATCAGAAAAAAATGGTTGTGTGTATTTCAAATTTCCTTTGTTTTACATTTTCCACATGTTGAACAATGTTTCAATTTTCAATTCTTTAATATGACTTGGCTACTTAACGTTCAAATAAATTTCAGTTTAAAAATCCAAATTATAAAATATACACTGAAAAAATATTTACGCGATATTAAAGATTACGCAACCTAAATTTTAGGATGCGAAATTTACAAAATATTAAAGACAAATTTCTTTAAAATAATGAAATTTTGATAAAAATAAAGTTTATGATCTTTGCTTCAAAATTTTTTTTTTCATTAAATTTAGGACACACATTTTGTAAATTTGCGTCCCTCCGTTAAAGTCGCATGTCTTTGAACTAAGGCTAATTTTCCTTAAAGGAAAGAAACACATTTTTGATTTACAGAAATTGTCCTTAAATTAACTTAAATGTTGAAACTTTAGATTTAAGATAAAAATGCTTCAAATATAGACTAAGACTAATTTTGAGGATTAAGCGCCTTTGGTTTAAAGTTTTTTTTTTGGAATTAAGAAAACATTTTTTACTTTATAATTTGGATTTTTAAACTGGCATTTGTTTGTACGTGAATAGCTTTATTAATAAAACGCGAAAAGAGAATAAAAATTTGATAAAACAGATCTGTATCCTAATTTTAATTTTATTGGCCAGAAAGGTCTCTAAAAAATTTCTTTATTTTAAAGAAGCCTCATCTTTGGCTCGGAATCAATACCAAAATCCTTAAGGGAAGGTCAAAATCTTTGGATCCAAGTAAACTTTTTTTTTTGAGTGTACTTTAAAGTAATGTTTTTTTTCTACTTTCAAAGAAGCAAAGAGGCAATATCCTCAAAATAAGTCTTGGCATTCATTTATCTTTTAGGAAAAATTGCCTTAGTTCAAAGACATGCGAAATTAATGAAGCGACGCAAATTTCTAATATTTGTGTCCAAAATATAATGAAAAAAATTTTAAAGTAAAGCTTATGAACTTTCTCCTAAATAAAATTTCTTTTGTTTTTAAATTACATATCCTTCAATTTAGGTTGCATAATATTTCATTTAAGGTCAATATTTTCAGGAAATTTATTATTTTTATACCCTGCGCCACACTGTGGAACAGGGTATTATAAGTTAATGCATATGTTTGCAACACCGAGAAGGAGAGGAGATAGACACATGGTGTACCAGGGTGGGCTCCTGAGTCGATATAGCCATGTCCGTCTGTCCGTGAACACATTTTTGTGTTTGACTTCAAATTTGGCACAAGTATGTGTTTTGGCTCAGAATAGAACCCTATTAATTTTGGAAGAAATCGGTTCAGATTTAGATATAGCTCCCATATATATATTTCTCCCGATATGGACTTATATGGCCCCAGAAGCCAGAGTTTTACCCTAATTTGCTTAAAATTTTGCACAAGAAGAACAATTAGTACTATAGTCAAGTGTGCCAAATTTTATTGAAATCGGTTCAAATTTTGATATAGCTCCCATATATATCTTTCGCTCGATATGGACTAATACGGTTCCAGAAGCCAGAGTTTTACCCCAATTTGGTTGAAATTTTGCACTAGGAGTACAATTAGTAGTGTAGTCAAGTGTGCCAAATTTTTTGGAAATCGGTTCAGATTTAGATATAGCTCCAATATATATCGTTCGCCCGATTTACACTCATATGACCACAGAGGCCAATTTTTGCTCCGATTTAGTTGAAATTTTGCACAGGGAGTAGAATTAGCATTGTAGCTATGCGTGCCCAATTTGGTTGAAATCGGTTGAGATTTAGATATAGCTCCCATATATAACTTTCGCCCGATCTACACTCATATGACCACAGAGGCTAATTTTTAACTGCGATTTAGTTGAAATTTTGCACAGGGAGTAGAATTAGCATTGTAGCTATGCGTGCCAAATTTGAAATCGGTTCAGATTTAGATATAGCTCCCATATATGTTTTTCTGATTTCGACAAAAATGGTCAAAATACCAACATTTTCCTTGTAAAATCGCCACTGCTTAGTGGAAAAGTTGTAAAAATGACTCTTATTTTCCTAAACTTCTAATACATATATATCGAGCGATAAATCATAAATAAACTTTTGTGAAGTTTCCTTAAAATTGCATCAGATTTAAATGTTTCCCATATTTTTTTTACTAACATTGTGTTCCACCCTACACGCTCACAAAAATCGCTTCTACACTCAAAAAAAAGTGAACTCTCTATTTCACTAAAGCCAATTTAACTTTATTTTTGTTTATGGAATTATTATATTTGGAGAAAGTTTTCTTTACTCTAATAATTTTTTGTTTACGTTAGTTAAATTAACTAAAACCGAGGAAAAAACTAAACTCAAATGAAGCATAATGATTAACTAAATTCGTACCTTCCACAAAATAGTTCAGAATTTCTTTAAATTTGTAAATTTTACCAAAAATGCGTCCATCATGAACTTCGTATATCACTAAAGACATTCTTGCAATTTTGAGCTCCAAGTTTTTCCTTCAAACTACAAAATTTTCTTTAACTATTGAAAAAACTTAGTTATGCCTAATAAATTTTCTTGAATTTGTCGAAAAATATTTACTTATTTTGATGACATCTGGGTGATGCCAACGTTTGTAATACTGTTTAGTTAAAATTTTCTACAAATATTCAAAATTTTCTAAAATTAACCGAAACATTTCTTACTGGTGGGTTCACTGTTTTTTCAGTGTATAACATATACTCCCAAACATATTTTGCTTCAAGCATATACATTTTTGGGTATTGCCCAAACATTTATATGTTTGATCTCTTCCAATATATAATATGTTTGAAAGCATATTAGTCTAAACAATATATGTTTGGGTAGTCTAAGTTCCAAACATTTTGTATTTTTGCATCCAAATTCAATAATGTTGTCTTCCAAAAAACAATATGTTATTATGTGAACATATAATATGTTTGGAAGCATTTTGCACCAAAAATTATTATATGCTTAAAAAAAATTCTCCCAAACAATATTGTGCTCAAAATTTTATTTATTTATTTATATATTTACAATCATAACGAATTATGAAAATAAACAGGTAATATAGGTGCTAACAACATAGGTTTTCGACCTGAATGCTCAAAATTTTGTTTCTGCCCAATTGTATATTCCCCGACATCTTTCTCACTTCCACGAGATTTTTTAGTTCTTAGCACCTTTTTCTGTAATACAAACATTGTACAAGAAAATTTTTCAATTGTATGATTTTTTTATTTATTTTAATTTTACCTTTTGCCGGACGGGGATTCGAACAGCGGACCACACAGTTTGTAAGGATCAAAGAAGTAGCTGATCAATTGCCCAAGGAAAAATAAAATGTTAATTTTGTAATAACAAGCAACAATCACCAACTTAATTCAATATCGCTCCCTGTTAAATAGCGCTCCAAGCTACTAAACACATATGTTCATAGGCTATTTCTAAATTAATATATGTTTGCATCCAAGCATATTATATTTACAAACATTTTATGTCCCAAACATAATATGTTCTAACATATTAACATATATGTCCCAAACATGTTATGCTAGTTTATGAATATTATATGCTTGCACTCAAAAATATTGTGTTTAAAAACTTGCGTTCCAAACATATAATGTTTATAGCCAAACATATGAAACACAGCCTTTTTCATCCGTGTAGTGCATTAGCCGACTTAAATTTTGAGTCTATAGATTTTGTAGAAGTCTATCAAATTCTGTCCAGATCGAGTGATATTTAAATGTATGTATTTGGGTCAAACCTTTATATATAGCCCCCAACACATTTAACGGATGTGATATGGTATCGAACATTTAGATCTACAAGGTGGTGCAGGGTATAATATAGTCGGCCCCGGCCGACTGTAGACTTTCCTTACTTGTTTAAATTAAAAAAATTCTTAATTTTATTTTTTGCCCTTAATATTGAGTATTTTTTGTTCTAAAATTGATGTTGCATAATCGTTCATATTAGGTAAAAAAATCAGTGTGCAGTGCTTAGGTTTTCAGAGACAAACCTGAAGCAAAAAAAAAAAAAAAAAACAAAAAAAGTAAATATTTATTTATTAGTATTTAATACTAATTAATTTCTGGCTTGTTTTTGCTTTCAGGGCTATCTCACATCGTTATACCTAGGCGTTTTAATCACTAAGGTAAGATGAATTTACTTTTTATTGTAGCAGATTTAAGAAAATAATTTATAAGTCCAAAGAGAACCAGTTTTTAAACACATCATTCCAATAAAACATCCACAACACCTCAACTGGTCTGGCTTATTGCCATATGCCATACCGAAGTTGATTTCTATCATAAAGAATTGGGTTAGAATATTTTTATAAACCTAAAGATAATAATTTTTCCAGCAGATTATTCTTGTGTTTAGTTTTTATTGATGATGGCATATCTGGTAAATGGTTTGAATGGTTTTAAAACTCATCGTTGAAGATTATGTCATATATCTTTACTTTTATTACAATGGATTGAAAAGAAAACAAAACATTGTGTTTTTTCCTGTGTGAATAGCAATAATATAGTTTTCAATGAAAGTGTTTCAAGATTTCATCATACAGTTTTTTTTGTTTCTTCGATTCGTTTTTGTTTCTCCGATTCTTTGTTTATATTTTACTTTCGTGGTTATCGTATATCAAATATTTTTATTTTTCTCCATCATATTGAGATTAATGTCAAATATTTTGTATCTCCAAATGATATCCATTTCTAGTTTTCCATTTTATGTTGTTCATACTTTATTAATTTAATGCAAATTTCTCCTCATCAAAAATTCAAATTCACGTTTATTCTCTGGCGAAAGGAATTAAGTTGTTCTTTCTATTTGATTCATAATTAAAAACTTTGCATTTAGCAAAATAGTTTAAAATTAGAAATGTGTTGTGATTGGTACTTTCACTTTTACTTTTTAGCTAAGCTCTCTATACGTATAAAAGAAATAGGTTTGTGGTAAAAATATTTGAAGAACTACGTGGGTGGTCTAATAATTATTATGCAAGAGCAATTATTTTTAACGCTTGTAGCAGCAGGAGTATTCTTTTTTTATACCCTCCTCCATAGGATACTATACTAACATCCATTACGTGTGTAACACATCAAAATATTGGTCTCAGCTCTCATGAAGTATATATATTCTGGATAGTCGTGAAATTCTGGGTCGATCTAGCGACGTTCGTCCGTCTGTCCGGTTGTCCGTTCGTCTGTGGAAATCACGCTAATTAACTTATCACAGATCCAATTACACACGATTATTCGTCATCTTATTACCTTTCACATTTCTAACTCGAGATATATTGTGTTTAGTGAAAAAAAGAGCGAAAATTTAAAAATAACGGGATATTTAAAAAAAACTGTTCCATAAAAAATTGTTCTTGGTTCGTTAAAAGAAATCGGAACGTACGAGGAGTAAGTCAAAATATTCAGGCAAATTAAATTAAAACAAGTATATACGGCCGTAAGTTCGGCCAGGCCGAATCTTATGTACCCTCAACCATGAATTGCGTAGAAACTTCTACGAAAGACTGTCATCCACAAATTTCAACTCACTCGGATGAAATTTGCTCCTCCAAGAGGCTCCAAAACCAAATTTCGGGATCGGTTTATATGGGGGTTATAAATGAATATGGATAAATAAGATTTGTATCTTAATTTCAATTTTATAACGCCTAAATGTAAAGCTAGATAGTTTGCAATCTTTTTTTTTTTTTTTAATGAAGCCGCATCTTTAGTTCGGAATCAATACTAAAAGTTAAAAATTCTTGAATGAAAGAAAACTTGTTTCTTTTATTGGCTGTAAGGTTGTGTAAATTATGTGTCTTAAGATTTACGGTTGTGTGGTTTCTAAAATATAGTCTTCACAATGTTTGTAATAACAGGTTGGCTGATAAGTCCCCGGTCTAACAAAGAAAAACACATTTTTTTTGTCAAAATTCGTTTTTATTATTCAACATAGTTCCCTTCAAGAGCGATACAACGATTATAACGACCTTCCAATTTGTTTATACCATTTTGGTAGTACTCCTTCGGTTTTGTCTCAAAATAGGCCTCAGTTTCGGCGATCACCTCTTCATTGCAGCCAATGAATGCTCCCTGCGAGCATACTTTTGAGGTCAGAGAACAAGAAAAAGTCGCTGGGGGCCAAATCTGGAGAATACGGTGGATGGGGAAGCAATTCGAAGCCCAATTCATGAATTTTTGCAATCGTTCTCAATGACTTGTGGCACGGTGCGTTGTCTTGGTGGAACAACACTTTTTTCTTCGTCAAATGGGGCCGTTTTGCCGCGATTTCGACCTTCAAACGCTCCAATAACGCCATATAATAGTCACTGTTGATGGTTTTTAAAATTATTATTAAATGGTTTTAAAAATTATGGGTTTTAAAATTATTATAAAATTATTATTATAAAAATTATTCCATGCGCATCCCAAAAAACAGAGGCCATTACTTTGCCAGCGGACTTTTGAGTCTTTCCACGCTTCGGTGACGGTTCACCGGTCGCTGTCCACTCAGCCGACTGTCGATTGGACTCAGTAGTGTAGTGATGGAGCCATGTTTCATCCATTGTCATATATCGACGGAAAAACTCGGGTGTATTACAAGTTAACAGCTGCAAACACCGCTCAGAATCATCAACAAGTTGTTGTTTTTGGTCAAATGTGAGCTCGCGCGGCACCCATTTTGCACAGAGCTTCCGCATATCCAAATATTGATGAATGATATGACCAACACGTTCCTTTGATATCTTTAAGGCCTCTGCTATCTCGATCAACTTCATTTTACGGTCATTCAAAATCATTTTGTGGATTTTTTTGATGTTTTCGTCGGTAAACACCTCTTTCGGGCGTCCACTGCGTTCACCGTCCTCCGTGCTCATTTCACCACGCTTGAATTTTGCATACCAATCAATTATTGTTGATTTCCCTGGGGCAGAGTCCGGAAACTCATTATCAAGCCAAGTTTTTGCTTCCACCGTATTTTTTCCCTTCATAAAGCAGTATTTTATCAAAACACGAAATTCCTTTTTTTCCATGTTTTTCACAATAACAAAAGTTGCTTCACAAAAGACGCTCTATCTCACAAACTAATTGACTTACAGACCTCAAATTTTGACACGAATCATCATTAAAAAAATGAAGGACATCTGTGGAAGGACATTTTTGGAAGTGCTTTTAAAGTCGTGCCTTTAGAAGAACTTCAAATTTTTTTTGCTGGGTATTCACGTAAAAACAAATGCCAATTTAAAATCCAAATTATAAAGGCTACTTCAAAGTAAAAAACAAAATAATTCCTTAATTCCAAAAACTCTTTAAAATATGTCGAAACCTCAAAATAAGTCTTACCCTATATTTGAAGAGTTTTTATCTTAAATCTAAAGATTCAATATTTCAGTTAATTTAAGGACGATTTCTTTAAACCAAAAATGTTTTACTTTACCTTAAAGAAAATTTGCATTAGTTCAAAGACATACGGCTTTAACGGATGGATCCAAAATTCCAAAATGTGTGTCCTAAATTTAATTAAAAATTGTTTTTGAAACAAATATAAACTTTATTTTAATTAAAATTTCATTAGTTTTGTAAATTTACGGTTTCGTATTCTTTAATACTACGTAAAATTTTTTTTTCAGTGCATGCATCTTTCACAACTCTTATATCTGTCCCTATCTTTGACTTAAGTCATAAAGTGATTTGGGAAATTGGTATCGATTTAAAAAATGAACCTCAGCCCAAAGACAACCGCATGTATAGGCCATAGTTTATGATGCTAATAAACATTTGAGCAATTCCGACCAGAGAATAGACAATGATGAACGCTTCATAAAAGTAATAGTTGAAATTTTTCATACGAGAGATTTTCTTTAGACTTAGTAGTGGGCTAAGTCTTGAAATTATCCCATCATTAAAGACGTGGCATGTTTATGTCTTATGGCTTGAATTTTAGATCTTAGTCTATGGTGTCTTTTATCATCAGTTCTGTGTGGATTGTTCTTTCGATGGTTAAATATAAACACCTATGATACGATGGAATCTTTGCGTTAATATGAGGGCCATACATTGTGGCCATTTGTATGACCACACCATATCCAAACGATGATGGATTATGCCAATGAACTTGACATTAATAGGGCTTCTTTTCGGACTTGTTCTTTGGGCTTTTTGTTTATCTCTTTTAATCGGACATTCCTCTTTGCTTTCTTGGTTAAAGAAGTTACAATGGATTTAGACATGAAGTCTTATAGTACTTAGCTAATGTGATTTGCTTTATGATGATTAAAGTTGCAAAAAGCAGAGAAATATTCTTATGTAATGTACACAGAAAAAAAATGTCGTGTAAATTTAATAACCATTTTATTTTCCAACACAGTTCAAAAAATTTTCCTCAATATAGTTAATTTTTCGTAACCAACGCAACAAAAATTAACTTTGTTAAAGGAAAACTTGTAAAATTTCAGTAATTTTTTTTAGTTCACTCTACACGCAGAGAAGAAATGATTGTCACAATCATAATCGAAGAGCAAAATAATATGATAGGAGCTATTTTTGCGGCGACCATGTAACATTTTAACCTGCAACCATGTTGGCTCAGTGAACATGGTTCTAAGAAAAATGTAATTGTTCTCATCTAAAATGTTATTATATTGATAAAAAGAATTTTGTTTGAATGAAAAGACAATGGTCACGATTTAAAATGTTATGGTATTCATTAAAAATGTTTTTCTCCTAGTTAAAAGAACATGGTCACAACCTAAAATGTTTTGATCTTTATGAAAAAACTTTTTTCATCGTCGAAAAAAGGACGCCACTTGAGAAAAGAAAACACAAAATTAACTTTATTTGTTTGTTTTTATTTATTTATAAACTAATTCATTGTTTATTTGTCGTTCAAGCAAACATCATATATTTTTACACACTCTATTTTATTTCAATTTCAACAATAAGTAATTATTCCATATTTACATCGTGCGCATCAAATGTACAAACGCAGACATCATGTAACTGCAAATAAAAATAAATGATACCATATAGCAAAATGCAGAACAAAAAACAGGTACATTTTTTCAATTACACTTTCCTTTTTTGTGTTCACATAAAACCACGTGCCACTTCTGAATAAATAAATTAACACAAAACACAGTAAATCCGTATTCTCCGTCCATTCCAAGAAACAATCAACACACGACTGAAGCGCAAAATGAAAATCGTGTGTACCTGCTCAATGTTTTTATAAAATTCTGTTCGCTGCAAACAAGTTAAAAAATTAAATGGTCACGAAAAAAATGTAAATGGTCTTTATGGCCATGTAATGGTTCTAGACATGTCTATACTTAACCTATAAAAATACTTTTTTCCCTGTAAAAAAGTAAAAAAAAAATTGAATGGTCAGATACATGATTTTCCCGACCATTTAATGGTCTCAAATTCTATCATTTAAATGATAGAACATGTTTGCGGTATTTGAGAACCATTCAAATGCTTATTGCCACCATAAATTTTTCTCCGCTCGAAAACTATTTTTACAAAGACAAAATACATGGTTTTCGCGGCAATTACATGCTCTAGCTAAGCATTAAATGGATGCGGCAACCATGTCCAAACATGGTTTTTCTGTGCGTGTACGAAATGGGAATGATTTTTCCTTAAATAAATTTCCAACACAGTAGCAAATACATCGTTGATTGTATTATAAAAATACATAGGCAATATAAAAATCTTACTACAAAATGTGGACAATTTACTAGAAAAAATGTTTGTATGGAAAAAAAAATTGCAGTAAAAATTAACTTAACCACATTACCGATTCGTATGATGGCTACCTACAGCATGTTCTCATTATACCCTGCGCCACACTGTGGAACAGGGTATTATAAGTTAGTGCATATGTTTGTAACACCCAGAAGGAGACGAGATAGACACATGGTGTCTTTGGCAATAATGCTCGGGGTGGGTCCCTGAGTCGATATAACCATGTCCGTCTGTCCGTCCGTCCGTCCGTCTGTCTTTGAACACATTTTTGTGATCAAAGTCTAGGTCGCAATTTAAGTCCAATCGCCTTCAAATTTGGCACATGTTCATAATTTGGGTCAGAATAGAACCCTATTGATTTTGGAAGAAATCGGTTCAGATTTAGATATAGCTCCCATATATATCTTTCGCCCGATTTGCTTGAAATTTTCTACAAACATAACACTTAGTCGTATAGTCAAGTGTGCAAAATTTGATTGAAATCCGTTCAGATTTAGATATAGCTCACATATATATCTTTCGCCCGATATGGACTTATATGGCCCCAGAAGCCAGATTTTTGGCCGAATTTGGTTGAAATTTTGCACTAGGAGTACAATTAGTAGTATAGTCAAGTGTGCAATATTTGATTGAAATCGGTTCAGATTTAGATATAGCTCCCATATATATCTTTCGCCCGATATGGACTAATATGGTCCTAAAAGCCAGAGTTTTGGCCCAATTTGGTTGAAATTTTGCACAGGGAGTAGATTTAGCATTGTAGCTATGCGTGCCAAATTTGGTTGAAATCTATTCAGATTTAGATATAGCTCCCATATATATCTTTCGCCCGATATGGACTAATATGGTCCTAAAAGCCAGAGTTTTATCCCGATTAGCTTGAAATTTTGCACAGGGAGTAGATTTAGCATTGTAGCTATGCGTGCCAAATTTGGTTGAAATCGATTCAGATTTAGATATAGCTCCCATATATATCTTTCGCCCGATATGCACTTATATGGACCCAGAAGCCAGAGTTTTATCCCGATTAGCTTGAAATTTTGCACAAGGAGTACAATTGGTAGTACAGTCCTGTGTGCCAAATTTGATTGAAATCAGTTCAGATTTAGATATAGCTCCCATATATACAGTAATCCCTCGATTTACGTCGTGACTGGTTCCGGAATTTGTCGACGTTAATCGAAACGACGTAAACCGAATTAAAAATTGCTCAAACTCACTCTTAAATTCATTTAAGTATGTGCGTGTACATAATAAAAAACTTCAAAAATAAAGGTAATTCAGTAGTTTCGGTAAGAATTTCAGAAAAAATTTTTTCGATGTCATAATCGTTCATACTTATTTTACTTATTGAAGGCGTTTCTGGTAAAGTCGGCAAAAAATCGACGACGTAAATCGAAGTTTGATGGCACAACAAATTTGACGACGTAAATCGAAACAACGTAAACGGAGGCGACGTAAATCGAGGGATTGCTGTATGTTTTTCTGATTTCGACAAAAATGGTCAAAATACCAACATTTTCCTTGTTAAATCGCCACTGCTTAGTCGAAAAGTTGTAAAAATGACTCTAATTTTCCTAAACATCTAATACATATATATCGAGCGATAAATCATAAATAGACTTTTGCGAAGTTTCCTGAAAATTGCTTCAGATTTAAATGTTTCCCATATTTATACCCTTCACCACTACACCCAGAAAAAAGTGCCTTCGAAACTAAAGGAAAAAATTTTCATCAATATAGTTTATCCAATTTATTTCCATTAAGGTAAATTTTTGTGAAAAATAATAAAATTTACTCGTTTCAGTAAAAAAATCCTAAACTGTAAGCAGTTAGGAATAGTTCATTAACTAGAATAAGGCATGGAATTTTACTCATACTATTTTCTTCGCTGGGTATAAGAATTTACTACTGAAAAAGAAAATTTTATTCACCGATAACAAAGCATTCGTAAAAATAAACAAAAACCGAACTAAAACCAAGTTTCCTCAAAATTAGTAAAATTTCTTATAAAATGATAATTGCGACTTCCTTTATAATAGAAAGTTTTTCATACATACGAACAACACTTGGCATAGAAAAATATTTTAGTTCATTCGTACTAAGAAGTATGCAATCCTTTCAAAACATAAGGAAACACACTTGTTAGAATATAGGAAATTTTCCTAAATTTCTATTGTCTACCTGTAATCGATACCTGTCATCGTAATCGATGTGTTTGCGCGTGGGTGTAATCGATATATTTGCGCGTCGGTTGTTTTTTTAGTTGGAATCGCGTTGTTTTGGTATACGGAGAGATTGTTAAAAAATAATGTGGTAAAATAATATAATAAATAACAAATAAAATATATAAAATATTTGTTATTTTAAATTAGTGAGAAAAATTTTCGTTTTTTTTAAATAAATCTATCAATGTTCGTGATAGTGTATAAAGAAAGAAAACACCAGCAGAATAACAACCCTTTCATTTGTCTTCATTTTGGAATCTTCAATTATCAGGTAATATTCAGTGACGCTAACCTTTTGCAACAAAAATGTTTTATGATTTTTTATATTTGTAGGTATTGAAATTGTAAAAGGAGGACAAAATCGTTAGGCAGCAACTTATTAAAAGTGAAAAGTACAAGAAGAAGAAAAAGTGCGTTTTACAGTTGATAATATCACACGGAAATTGGAAATAGTGGAATAATAAACTAATATTTCAAAGAGATTCGATGCTGTTGATTCTTAATAAATATATTCAATATATTAATAAAACATGTCTTTTATTGAAGATAAAATTGCTTATAGAAATAAATAAAATTGTATTTAAAAACGAAGGTAAGCAGTTCTAATTATGAAGTAAAAGTTTTACCACAAATGTGTAAGATTTGTCGAAATGAATGAAAAAATTTCAATAAAATCATTCCATATATGAATTCAAATTAGTTAAATTTTTTCATTCTGTAGTATAGTGGTATATAAATATAGGAAAATGTTAACTAATATATGGAATGCATTATTCCTAATTTCTACGAAAATCACATCGTTCAAACAAATAAAAATGTCTTTGGCGCTATACGAAGTTCAACTTTTTTCACAATGAGTTCATTTTAACTTAAAGAAGGGGTCACTTTTTTCTGGGTGTACTATGGTACAGGGTATAATAAGTTTGTGCATTTGTATGTAACGCCAAGAAATAGTGGTCATAGACCCATCTTTTAGTATACCGATCGGCTTAGAATAAAAATCTGAGTCGATTTAGCGATGTCCGTCTGTCTGTCTGTCTGTCTATCCGTCCGTCTGTCTGTCTGTATATGTAATTTTGTGCACAAAGTACAGCTCGCAATTTCAGTCCGATCGTCCTCAAATTTAGCATAGGGCCGTTTCTTGGGACAGAGACAATCGCTATTGGTTTTGGAAAAAATCGGTTCAGATTGAGATATAGCTGCCATATATATTTGTCCCCGATTTGGTCATAGTTAGCGTGTTTATCAACCGATTTTCTTGAAATACCGTACATCCAAATATTTTATGAATCTCGAAAATCTTGCAAAATATCAGCCAAATCGGTTCAGATTTAGATATAGCTCCCCTATATATATCTTTCGTCCGATTTAGACTCATATGACCACAGAGGCCAAAGTTTACTACCGATCTTCGTGAAATTTCGCACAGAGGGTAGAATTGACATTCTACCAATGCATGGTAAATTTGATTGAAATCGGTTCAAATTTAGATATAGCTCTCATATATATCTTTCGTCCGATTTGAACTTATATGGCCACAAAAGCCAGAGTTTTGCCCTGACTTACTTCAAATTTTGCACAAGGGGTACGTTTAATAGTATCGTTAAGTGTGTCAAATTTTGTTAAAATCGGTTCAGATTTAGATATAGCTCACATATAAATATCTTTCGCCCGATTTTGACTTATATGGTCTCAAAAGCCAGAGAATTTTGCACAAATTGGTTCAGATTGTATATAGCTCCCATATATACGTACACCAGAGTTGGGGAAATATGGTAGACTGTTTCATATTTTACACCCATTTTCAATGGATAGTTTCCTCAGAGAATACAAATATGGCCAAAATTCTCACACTCTACACAAAATTCTTTGATGATTTCCCCATATCTTAGCCATATCCTATACACTGCAATGCCAAAATTTCCACAGAACGGATGAGTTTTAAATAAGGCTCCAAATCGCCCGACTAGACCAAATAATATATCACAACCCACACTTGACCACATATCTTGGCAAGATCTAACCAATATCCTTGTAAAATCGCCACTGCTGAGTAGCAAAAATTGTAAATATTACTCTAATTGTCCTATATCTCGAATACATATGTATCGCCTGAAAAATCATAAATCTCTTTTGTACAATTGCATTAACATTTCTCTCGCTTCATATTTCCCATATTTTTTACCATTGTGTTTCATCCCAGGGCGTTAGCCGATTTCAATTTTAATTCTAGAGTTTTTGTAGAAGTACAAAAAATTGTTTCCATTAAAAGTATTTGTATCTGGAAATGCAAACTTTTATATAGCTCCCAGCAAATTTTAAGTAGTTGAGATGGTAACAAAAATGTTTGCCTACATAGTGGTGAAGGGTATAATATAGTCGGCTCCGCCCGACTTTAGACTTTACTTACTTGTTTGTAACTAAGCAAGTTTTTACGCAAATTAGTTTCCATTGCGTTATTCATTCGATCAATGTACAGCATGATTGTACATGAAAATCAACTTCCAATTACGGTTATCTTTTTATGTTTCCTAGAATGTTAGACTAGCAGATGGGCTGGATCGATCCATTTTAATGTCCATATCAATTTATTTGAAATATTTCCAACAATCAAATTTTTTTTTTTAATTTTATTTTAAGGCCATATGTGGAATATTGACAGAAAATTTTTTCAAAGTTGTTTTTTTTTTTAATAGAAAATTTTGCAAAAATGTTATTTCTATAAACAGTTTTGTCAAAATTGTATATCTATAAAAAATTTATTCTAAATTTTATTACTATAGAAATGTTTTTTTTCTATAGAAAATTTAGTCAAAATTTTATTTCTATAGAAAATTTTGCCAAAATTTTATAGTAATAGATTTTTTTATTAGAAAATTTGGTCAAAATTTTATTTCTATAGAAAATTTTGCCAAAATTTTATAGTAATAGATTTTTTTATTAGAAAATTTGGTCAAAATTTTATTTCTATAGAATATTTAGTCAACATTTTGTTTCTATAGAAAATTTAGTCAACATTTTGTTTCTGTAGAATATTTTTCAGAATTTTATTTACTACACAAAAATTTTTCTAAAATTGTATATTTATTGATATATTTTTTTCAAAATTTTATTTCTATAAAAAAAAATTGTCAAATTTTATTTTTATAGCAAATTTTCTCAAAATTTTTTTTCTTACTGATGCTCACTGATACTCACTGCTACGAAAATGTATTCAAAATTTTATTACTATAGAAATATTTTTTTTTCTATATAAAATTTAGTCAAAATTTTATTTCTATAGAAAATTTAGTCAAAATTTTGTTTCTATAGAATATTTTTCAAAATTTTTGGTTTATTGTTGGGTTTAATGAACTGCCTGAATTTATTCTGATAATTGGTTGATAGTTTTGCTGCAAGTAGAGGATGCTGATGAGGAATGTGGTAATTCCGAAACGTGCGTCCATCCAACCATCTTGCAGTCTATAGGGCTTTGCCCAAATAAATTTGACAAACATTCTTTTCCTCTGTTGGTTAAGCTACACTTGTAGTTTAGTCAATGCCTAGTTTTAAGCTGAAATCAAAAAAAAAACAACAACAACAATGAAATAAAATTTTGACAAAATTTTCTATAGAAATAAAATTTTGATAAAATTTTCTATAGAAATAAAAGTTTGACAAAATTTGCTATAGAAATAAAAGTTTGACAAAATTTGCTATAGAAATAAAATTTTGACAAAATTTTCTATAAAAATAAAATTTTGACAAAATTTTCTATAGAAATAAAATTTTGACAACGTTTTCTATAGAAATAAAATTTTGACAAAATTTTTTATAAAGGGTGATTCTTTTGAGGTTAGGATTTTCATGCATTAGTATTTGACAGATCACGTGGGATTTCAGACATGGTGTCAAAGAGAAAGATGCTCAGTATGCTTTGACATTTCATCATGAATAGACTTACTAACGAGCCACAACGTCGAATTTTCAGTGAATGGGCCCTAGAAAAGTTGGCAGAAAATCCGCTTTTTTATCGACAAATTTTGTTCAGCGATGAGGCTCATTTCTGGTTGAATGGCTACGTAAATAAGCAAAATTGCCGCATTTGGAGTGAAGAGCAACCAGAAGCCGTTCAAGAACTGCCCATGCATCCCGAAAAATGCACTGTTTGGTGTGGTTTGTACGCTGGTGGAATCATTGGACCGTATTTTTTCAAAGATGCTGTTGGACGCAACGTTACGGTGAATGGCGATCGCTATCGTTCGATGCTAACAAACTTTTTGTTGCCAAAAATGGAAGAACTGAACTTGGTTGACATGTGGTTTCAACAAGATGGCGCTACATGCCACACAGCTCGCGATTCTATGGCCATTTTGAGGGAAAACTTCGGAGAACAATTCATCTCAAGAAATGGACCGGTAAGTTGGCCACCAAGATCATGCGATTTGACGCCTTTAGACTATTTTTTGTGGGGCTACGTCAAGTCTAAAGTCTACAGAAATAAGCCAGCAACTATTCCAGCTTTGGAAGACAACATTTCCGAAGAAATTCGGGCTATTCCGGCCGAAATGCTCGAAAAAGTTGCCCAAAATTGGACTTTCCGAATGGACCACCTAAGACGCAGCCGCGGTCAACATTTAAATGAAATTATCTTCAAAAAGTAAATGTCATGGACCAATCTAACGTTTCAAATAAAGAACCGATGAGATTTTGCAAATTTTATGCGTTTTTTTTTAAAAAAAAGTTATCAAGCTCTTAACAAATCACCCTTTATTACCAAAATGCATTTAAAATTATGTTAAATGCTAGTAAAAACTGTTCACGCCTAAATAAATTTATGAGTATATTATAAAATTATTTATGTATGTTTATACTCGACTCCAGTTTCTTCTTTTGTTAGGGTTTTTGAATTCCTTCCAAAATTTCAAACTTTTATACCAAAAACAGTTTTGCTACAAAAAAATATATATAAAATTGAATAATTTCTTCAACATTATTTGTATTACAGAAAAAAGTGCAGAAAAGTACAGAAAAAAAAATATTCGTGGAAGTGAAAATTACGAGTATGTTAGGGATTGAGCACAATCGTCTTTGGGAAAAATTCTTCCAAGCATATAATATTTTTGGGCTCAAAAAGCTTCCAAACATATAATATGTTCACATAAAACAAACATATTAATATTTCGGCAGTATCCAATAATATATGTGCTTCCTGCAAAATATGTTTGGAACATATGTTAGAGAAGGGATTTTTTTGAGGGTGTGTGCGTGAGTAACGAATTTGGCAAAAATATTATTGAGAAGCAAAAATAGTAAGATCAAACAAAATGTATAGCAAAAAAGAATATACGGCCGTAAGTTCGGCCAGGCCGAATCTTATGTTCCCTCCACCATGGATTGCGTAGAAACTTCTACGAAAGACTGTCATCCACAATCGAATTACTTCACCCAGAGAAGGAATATGATCACCTCAAACATGTTTTAAGAGCAAAATGTTATTTTTGGGTGGTGACCATTTTTGGGCTCAAAAAGCTTCCAAACATATAATATGTTCACATAAAACAAACATATTAATATTTCGGCAGTATCCAATAATATATGTGCTTCCTGCAAAATATGTTTGGAACATATGTTAGAGAAGGGATTTTTTTGAGGGTGTGTGCGTGAGTAACGAATTTGGCAAAAATATTATTGAGAAGCAAAAATAGTAAGATCAAACAAAATGTATAGCAAAAAAGAATATACGGCCGTAAGTTCGGCCAGGCCGAATCTTATGTTCCCTCCACCATGGATTGCGTAGAAACTTCTACGAAAGACTGTCATCCACAATCGAATTACTTCACCCAGAGAAGGAATATGATCACCTCAAACATGTTTTAAGAGCAAAATGTTATATTTGGGTTTTCGCAAACATGTTATTTTCTCGGATATCATATATCATTTTGCTCTTGAAACATGTTTGAGGTGAAGGAATTTTGTTTATTTATTTCAAACAATCAATTTTTTAAACTAAAAACACTAAGCCAATTAAGAAAGTACTTGAAAATAGATACGTTTTAATGAAAAAATTATATGAGTTTTGTAATCAACATCAATAAAATTTTAAATTGAATCAATTAAAAAATAATTGAAATTTGCTAATAAAATCAATTAATTTTTTAATCATGTGTTTTTTAATGTTCAATGTGATTGATACTATAATTTTCGCGATTAAAAATATTTCTATTAAAAAATTAAATGGATCAATTAATGATTGAATCAGATTTTTTTTTGTGCGTAGGTATTATAGGCCAAATAGCCCCTATTTTCGTAAGGCTAGTTGATAATAATTCAGGAATCAAGTTTTCAGAACAAACGCATATAGAACTAGAACTTACATTACAAAACGAGTTTTTAATACTAGGTTTATTTCGGTGGTGAAAGGGTTAAATAAAATGGA
Source organism: Haematobia irritans (assembly GCF_050003625.1). NCBI lineage: Eukaryota > Metazoa > Arthropoda > Insecta > Diptera > Muscidae > Haematobia > Haematobia irritans. The sequence continues at coordinate 142,582,688 of NC_134400.1, forward strand.
AATGAAATAATTGTTAGGTTAGTGAGAATCAAACGTTAAAATGTTATTTCATAATTCTATATAAAAAATGGTATCGATTCTTAAGAAAAACGCGTGCCACTTTTTTAAAATTTATGTGCCACCTTTAATTGCTATTGCTACTTTTTGTGCCACTTTTTATTAGCAATTTCCAACGGTAATGCTGGTTGGGAATATATACTAAAAAACGCTTTTTTTGGGTGCAATATTCTTATGTATACATCATATTTGCACAAATTTGCAGCTACTTTGCTACATCCTTTGCAATCACATAATTCACGGGCTATTGCTTCTTAAAGTCCTTGTGTAAGTTTAGTGCGGAAACCAAAACAACAACAACAACAACATCTCGCCACAAGTCTTGCTATTAAAAGCCACACCTTTTTGAGTAGACGCAATTGTGGTTAAATATTCTGTTTTTTTTTGCCACCACATATCTACGATTCTACTCGTAGATATCTCACTCCTTTGACTGCAGGAGCTGGTTGACTTGATGTCTTGACAAGTGAGATATATTTGATAGATATATTTGAATTCCGGTTACTGCTATCTTTACCACCATCATCATTATGACAAAAGCTATTTCTGGCATTTTGGCCGCAAGGGTTTGGGGATTTTTCCATATGCATTTTGTCTAAAGCCAATGATTGTGGAAAAAATGTTGCCGTACTTTTGGTAAATCTATAGCAATTCCTACACTAAAATATTTACAGACCTAATATGAAAGATTTTGTAACGAAAGTTTTAGGACGCACACTTTACACAATATTAAGGTTAATTTTATTAAAATAAAGAAATTTTTGTTAAATAAATTTAGACAGGAATCTTGGAAATTTGGGACCCTCTGTTTGTTGTCGTATGTCTTTGGACTAGAGTAAATTTTCTTTAAAGTAAAGACAAATATTTTTGATTTAAAGAAATCATCTTTGAGTTAACTAATTTATGATACATTTTAGATTTAAGATATAAATGCCTCAAATATAGGCAAGGACATATTTTGACGATTTTGCATGTGTGGTTTAAATTTCGTTTGGAACTAAGAAAACATTTTTTACTTTAAAGTACACGGACGAAAAAGACGGTTTTCATACACTGAAAAAACAGTGAACCCTTTTCCATTGCAAAATGAACTAAACTGTAGTAATATTGACCATGATTTAGCCCTTAAGATTTTTTTCAACTTGTCTAGTTTATAATTCTCTTAAATTTTAGTTAATCTATAACATTGTATTTTAGTTCATTTTTACAACACCATAAGATTTATATACCCCTACCAAGTTAAAATGTCAGTATTATTTTGGTTTACCTGCTTATTTTTTGGGAAACCCGATAATAAAAAGTGGTTAACAGTCTCCTTAAAATGTCGACGACTAAACTATTTTTAAATCAATCATTCCACAGTACAGAGAAATTAAATAATTAAAGGAACAACAACCCGTTTTACTATTATGAAAATTTGCATACATTAAAATTCAACTTTCTTTAAGCAAAAGTACTTTATTATAAAAACTTATGATGAGAGTTCTTAATACAATGTTTTTTGTGAATAAAAATTATGACCACGTGGAACAAGAAAGTAGTTTATTTTAACTCGCTATTTGGACATTTTGACTTTTCCTTAGTTTTTTATTCATCGTTAGTATATTCACATATCTTGCTGAAAAAAATGGAAGGAATAATGAAAAATGTTAAAAATTAACATGTAATAAAATATAATTTTTAATCTCTTTAAATTAACTTGTAACTTACCATATTTGGGGGCATTTTATTAAATGGTGTAAGGAATTCAACTTTTCTTAGATAAACGTACCTCATAAACTTTGTACCTGAAACAATTAGAGAAATAATGAATTAAGTAATATATTAACTCATAAAACTGTGTTGTTATCGATGTGAAGGACATAATACAATAAATATTCTTGTCAAAAGAAAGCCAAAGTTTTAATATAAAACTTACCAATTCTCTATTAAATTGTACGCTGAGGTTAAAAAGTTATCGAAATTCATTTGGGGATACTCTGAAATTAAATATTTATTTTTTACATTAAATAAAAAACATTAAATTGGTTTCCAAAAAATCTAATTAAAGAAATAATATGCATAAAAAAACTAAATATTCTGGTTAAAAGAATGTTAAAGAAAGCTTACCAATTCATAAAAATGTTTCCAAATTGTTATTCTGAAATTAAATATTTGTTTTTTACAATAAAAATATTAAATTTGTTTCCAAAAATATTTGATTAAAGTAATACTAAAATAAGGTATTAAAACCCTGTAATTTTCGACAATAAAAATGTCATTAAAACGTAAATATTCTAGTGAGAAGAAAGCCAATTTTTAAAAGAAAACTTACCACTTCTCTATTAAATTATACGCTGAGGAGAAATATAAAAATATGCCTGAATCCATCTTGGGGTTGCTCTGAAATTAAATATTTTTTTTACAACAAAGAAAAACATTAAACTAGTTTAAAAAAAAAAAAATAATAATAATAATAATAATTAGCAAATAATGATATAAATAAAAAATATAATTTTTAAAAGAAAACCACATTTTAAAAAGAATACTTACCAATTTATGATTAAACTATATGCTGAGGTGTAACAAAAATTTTCCAAAAAAAATTGATTAAAGTAATACTAAAATAAGGTATTAAAAACCTGTAATTTTTGACAATAAAAATGTCATTAAAACTTAAATATTCTAGTGAGAAGAAAGCCAATTTTTAAAAGAAAACTTACCACTTCTCTATTAAATTATACGCTGAGGAGAAATATAAAAATTTGCCCGAATCCATCTGGGGTTGCTCTTAACTTAGATATTTTTTTACAACAAAGAAAAACATGAAACTTGTTAAAAAAAATAATAATAATAATTAGCAAATAATAATATACAAATTCATCTGGAGTTACTCTGAAATTGAATATTTATTTTTTACATTGAATAAAAAAATTGACTTTGATAAAACAATTTCAATATTCTTTCCATTTCAGCATTTTTTCCTAAATATTGAACATTCTTAATAACTTTTTTCTAAGCTACCGATCATCACTTCGCCATAGTACATATCATCGCTAAAATATTAATAACTTTCATTTCAAAGTTTTAAAAACAAACACCAATATACACAGTCTTACACAAGTTTACATACGACTTAAGAAATTGTACTTTCTTTAATTAATAAAATATAATAAAATATGCATACATATGCTTTAGATTTTGTAAATTAATTTAAAAAACAAAGTATTTGTCAATTTTCAAGAAGATTTTTTTAGTCTGGATTATAAACAACAACAAGAAACATGTTTAGTTATAAGGTAAAAACCTCAAGGGTATGTAAACTTATGTGAGACTGTGTATGTCTAAAAAAACCAAAATATTCCATACCTTTATATTCCCTTGTTACATACTTGCTAAAAAGATGCAACAGCCCACGCCAACGCCAACTATATAACTGAAGCATGCCAAACAAAACCAAGCAAAATCAAAACATTCCTACAACAACAAAAACACATGTGCCTTCATTGAAAACAACACCTCATCCAGACAAATAAACCATTCGCCAATAATAAACACACACACAAACAAACCACTGAAAGAACAAAAACAACCCCACGCTCAGATATACACAACATCCCCATCACTCGCTACAATTTCTCATTATTGCATTGCATGCTCTCACTCTCAAAAAAAAATCAAGTAACATCATCATTACATTAAATATATTCCACTTTGACGAGAAAGATCTCTGTACTATGCATTAGTTCATCGCATATGTCCACAATTTACTCTAAAAACAATACTCTTAAATTCATATCAGTATAAGAACGATGAAACGTTTAACTTAAAATTAGCAAAAACTTCATGAAATGATATCTACCCATTTTTGACGAAAATGTCTATAAATTTAATTACATGTGAACTAAAAATATTTCATTGGGAAATTTTTTACCAACAATTATTAACCATAGGAATTGTCAGTAAGAAATTGCTATCCACTTTCAAGTTCATTTTTCGTAAAAAAATATTTTCTCATACAAAAAATCTTATGGTAAATTGCACTTATTATTTAGAAAATACTTTACATTTCACAAGTAGTTTTATAGCATGACAAACGAATTTTTAACTACCAGTTAAGAAATTTTTTAAGGAAATTTCCATCGTATTTTGTAGGCCATGAACTAAACGATTGCTACTTAGAATTTGTAAAATTTCCTTTCGAGTAGTTAATTTTCGTAGAAAATATGAAAAATGAACTAAAATTCTGGAAAATTCTTGTAATAAATTATTGTAAAAATCTTCTTAAATTTACGAGACACTTTTTTTTCTGTGTATGCTTCGGCGTAAAAATTATATGTTTGGAACTCAAAATTTTAACACATTATTATGTGCAAGCATATAAAATTCATGAACTAGCATAACATGTTTGGGACATAACATTTTTTTAAATATAATATATATTAATATATTAATTTAAAAATTACCTATAAAAACAACCCAGTGAGGCTAACATAAAAGTCCATCATGAAAGGAATTTGGAATAGATGATTGCTTCTTGTCTTTTATAGTTTTTTTTTTTATAAATAAATATGTGGAGTATAACATTCAAATAAATTATAAACATTATTCAACACAAGTATGTTTATTGCATTTTGCTGCAAGTAGGTTAGGTTAGGTTAAATTGGCAGCTCGATTAAGTTTCAGGCTCACTTAGACTATTCAGTCCATTGTGATACCATATTAAATAAAAGTACCATTCTAGTTTTAACCGCTCAACCTTCTCGATTATTTTCTTCTGTTGAACCAACCACATTGTTCCAAATACATTAGCAGACTGCTTAAGTTAACGTTTTCCAGGTCCGCCAGTAATCTAAAGCTATATGCCCTTAAAATTTGCTTACGCCTTACACAAAATTCAGGACACTCACACACAGGAGGTGTTTAATTGATTCCTTTTCCTCCGCATCATGACAGCTCATACAATAGTCATTATACTTCGCGCCAATAGATTTTTCAAAATCGCCTATTAGGCAGCAATCCGTTATAGTAGATATCAGGAGTGATATCTGACGTCTCGAGAACAAGAGCATATCTAGTGTTCGGTTTAAGTTTGAATGGGGCCATATTTGCTTGGTGTCGTTACAACCCTTGCAATTCTCCCATCGCACCTTTGCCATCATAACAGCATTCCCACACAGTATGAGTTTGCAGGTAGCCAGGAGCATACCAACAGATTCTAGTTCCCCTGGAATATATAAGGTAGTCCCTATCCTTGCTAACTCATCCGCTTCGCAGTTCACCGGTATGTTCCTATGGCCAAGAACCAATTGAGAGATTTGCGGCAGTCGATGGCCGTTTTCGAGTTAAGGAACACAGAGTCCAAGGATTTTATTGCAGGTTGACTGTCTGAGTATATAATAATGCCAACATTTTTTTGAACATTACTTCTCAGCCAATTCGCCACCTCTCTGATTGCCAATTTTTCAGCCTGAAAAACACTAATCTTTTTGCTATTCGAAGTTCCAGATCTTTAGAATATACTCCGAAGCCCACTTTTTCAACTGTCTGATTCCCAGGAAAATGTGTGTCCAATAGTACCTTCAGCGTCTCCTCACTGGACGTTGTCCAACTGCCCTACGATGTTTTAATGAAACCTGGAGCGGAGTTAGTGGATGCTAAAGGGTGATACGGTCAAAATTTGGTCAAGGGAAAACGCGTGTAAATCGGTGAAATCGTTTATTTAAAAAATCAAATTAAATTTCTTTTTCAAGTTCAATTAGTATAAAATTCAGGAAAAATATTCAGTTAGGCTTTCGCTTTTCCAAATCCAAATTTCCGGGCCTCACGCTTGACACCTGCCATCAGATTTTGTACAGCCACCTTGTCCACCTTCTTCGCCGCAGAAAGCCAGTTTGCCTTGAACTGCTGCTCGTCCTTAGCAGTTTTTTTTGGCCTTCTTTAGGTTTCGCTTGACAATAGCCCAGTATTTCTCAATTGGGCGGAGCTCTGGCCTGTTGGGAGGGTTCTTGTCCTTGGGAACCACCTGCACGTTGTTGGCGGTGTACCACTCCATGGCCTTTTTACCGTAATGGCAAGATGCCAAATCCGGCTAAAACGGTACGGAAAGGCAGCAGACGTTTATTCAAACACTCTTTCACGTAAATTTCTTGGTTGACAGTCCCGGAAGCTGTGAAAATGCTGCTTTTCAAGCCACAGGTACAGATGGCTTGCCAAACCAGATATTTCTTTGCGAACTTTGACAGTTTTATGTGCTTGAAAATATCTGCTACCTTTCCCCTTCCTTTTGCCGTATAAAACTCCTGTCCCGGAAGCTGCTTGTAGTCGGCTTTGACGTAGGTTTCGTCGTCCATTACCACGCAGTCAAACTTCGTCAGCATCGTCGTGTACAGACTCCGGGATCGCGCTTTGGCCGTCGTATTTTGTTTATCATCGCGATTTGGAGTCACTACCTTCTTGTAAGTCGATAGTCCGGCTCGTTTTTTGGCTCGATGCACGGTTGTAGACCATCCAGCTTATTTGCGGCATCTCGGAGAGAGAGGTTGGGGTTTCGCTTGAAACTACCGGCAACTCTCTTTGTCGTCTCAGCGGCTTCCGGTTTTCGATTTCCCCCCGATCCAGACTTCCTGGCTGTCGACAAACGTTCACCAAACAGTTTAATTACATTTGTAACGGTTGATTTGGCAACTTTTAGCGATTTTGCCAGCTTTGCGTGCGAGTAGCTCGGATTTTCGCGATGCGCGAGCACGTTGCTCTTCTTGCTTGGACGGCATTTTGACAACTGAAGAGTGAATTCCAAAATCAAAATAGAAGCAACATTCTACACACACACCTTCAAAATGAGGGGTGTTCAGGTTTTTTAAATGCAAAATTGAAAGAAATACGTCAAGGTTATATTGACCAAATTTTTACCGTATCACCCTTTAGTACCTTCCGTAGTCTGGAAGCCTCGGACGTATTCTCAATACTGCTGCAGTAATCATTCCAAGAGTTATGCTGAGCCTTTCTCAGTTCTCGCTTGTATCCTCTCAGATTCTTCTTGTAAGCATCCCAATAATCCTCAGGAGCTCTGCAAGTAAAAAAGTTAGGAAGCCAATTGGCGCCATAGAAATAATTTTAATTTTTTTATTCTTAAAAATATTTATTTGGCAAAATACCACAAATTTTTAATTCCCATCCAGTGAATTTTTAATTCACATCCACAGTGATGCAAATTCAGGGCAACGGCTGTTGAAATGGTGGGCATTCGTCCTATGACAAGTCCATTTTAAATTCATCATTTCTGCTCCAATGTTGCACCACTTCCATATCCAAAACGAATATTTTCACTACGTTTTTGGTGAGGGGTTTTTTTTTGCTGGGATAGGATTCAAGGTGGTGGTTATTTAAGATTCAGCCCGATCGAACTTATGGCAGTATAAACTTGTTTATTTAATTATTATTTTTATTTCTTATTAATTCGTTGATTGATTCTTTAATTTTCGGGATTGAAAACTATTTCAATTAAAATAATAATTAACATTGGAACATTGAAACACGTTCTAAAGAATATTTCGTGTGGACATGTCTATGGTGTGGTTCTACTAAACATTCCGAAGGACTTGCCAAGTCGTGTCCTAAAGTGCAAATTTATACCGTTAATGACAACGCCATGTTAAAGTGACCAGTCCTTTCCATACATTTTGACAAGAACTGGAACTGGTCCATACACACCAGGACTAGTCCTGTACCGGTCCTGAAGTTGATCTATGTATATGTACATCCTATTTCATAACAGTTTCTACATATATTTATTCCATTATAAAATTAATCTATTTTAAACATCAATTATTATTTTCAGATGCCTTAACTTGGACTTGAGTTTCATGTTCTATGTACACTAGGTAAGTTAGGTTTCAAAAATGAGTATTGTAATTTGGAATGGTAAAGTCTTTAAAATAACCTACACTCAAATAAAATTTACTTGGATCCAAAGATGTTGACCCTCACGTAAGGATTTTGGTAATGATTCCGACCTAAAGATGCGGCTTCTTTAAAATAAATAATTTTTTAGCGACCTATCTGGCTATAAATCTAGGATCAATAAAATTAAAATTGGGATTTAGATGTCATTTATCCAATTTTCATTCTCTTAAACAAATAACAGGTTTCAAAAATGAGTATTGTAATTTTGAATGGTAATGTCTGTAAAATAACCTACACTCAAATAAAGTTTACTTGGATCCAAAGATGTTGACCTTCTCTTACGGATTTTGGTATTGATTCCGACCTAAAGGTGCGGTTTCTCTAAAATTTTTTTTAGCGACCTCTCTGACTATAAATCTAGGATCAATAAAATTAAAATTGGGATTTAGATCTCATTTATCCAATTTTCATTCTCTCAAACAAATACCAGTTTAAAAATCCAATTTATAGCGGATACTTCAAAGTACAAAAATGTTTTCTTAATTCCAAAAAAATATTAAACCGAAGATTCTAAATACTCAAAATAAGTTTCAGCCTATATTTAAAGCGTTTTTATCTTAAATGGTAAGATTAAATATTTCATATAATTTAAGGAAAAAAATTTGTTTCTTTACTATAAGAAAAATTTGTCTTAATTCAAAAACATACGACTTTAACGGACTTTAATTAAAAAATATTTGAAGCAAAGATTATAAACTTTAATTTAATTAAAATTTCATTATTTTGAAGAAATTTTGTCCTTAATATTTTGTAAATTGCGTATCCTAAAATTTACAACCAAAATATACCGTTAGTTTTGTATTTTTATCTTTCATTATGATCAGTAATACAACTTTGAGTTTAGAAACGTGTTTGCTAGTAGGATTTAAAGCTTTATTCGAAGTGTACTGCAGTAATATCAAGTAAAATTTTATATTTCATGTTAGCCTGATACCGAAACAGGCAATTGACGTCCAAATGCATTATATCTAATTATACAATTATTTTTCGAGCTTTATGGACAGATATAGATTAAGGAACATGGTCAATAGAGCCATTGAAAAGAAAACGCCAGATACAAATCTATACACGCCTGGACTGTACATGTTTCGGTTCGGGCGAATGAACCTTTCCACGGCCTTTAGTATAGATCTGGCTGGGAGAGATAACTCAATTTTGGGCCCTTTATGCTGACTCCTTATGGAGAAAACATTTGGGAAATTTCCTCTTACAAATTGAATCATCTTTTCTCCCACTGTACATCATCTTTTCATATAACTTACAAGTCCCTTAATCTTATTTTTATTTCGTTTTGTTACATAGTAATGCAACAAAGAGGAAATTTCCCAAATGTTTTCTCCATAAGGAGTTAGCATAAAGGGCCCAAAATTGAGTTATTTCTCCCAGCCAGATCTATACTAAAGGCTGTGGAAAGGTTCATTCGCCCGAACTGAAACATGTACAGTCCAGGCGTGTATAGATTTGTATCTGGCGTTTTCTTTTCAATGGCTCTATTGATCATGTTCCTTAATCTATATCTGTCCATAAAGCTCGAAAAATAATTGTATAATTAGTAAAATTTTAAAATAAAAAAGTTATCGCGTGATGTGGAGGACAATATAACAGGTTGGATGATAAGTCCCCGGTCTAACAAAGAAAAACATATTTTTTTTTGTCAAAATTCGTTTTTATGATTCAACATAGTTCCCTTCAAGAGCGATACAACGATTATTACGACCTTCCAATTTTTTGATACCATTTTGGTAGTACTCCTTCGGTTTTGCCTCCAAATAGGCCTCAGTTTCGGCGATCACCTCTTCATTGCAGCCAAATTTTTTCCCTGCGAGCATCCTTTTGAGGTCTGAGAACAAGAAAAAGTCACTGGGGGCCAGATCTGGAGAATACGGTGGGTGGCGAAGCAACTCGAAGCCCAATTCATGAATTCCACCGTTCTCAATGACTTGTGGCACGGTGCGTTGTCTTGGTGGAACAACACTTTTTCTTCTTCATATGGGGCCGTTTTGCCGCGATTTCGACCTTCAAACGCTCCAATAACGCCATATAATAGTCACTGTTGATGGTTTTTCCCTTCTCAAGATAATCGATAAAAATTTTTCCATGCGCATTCCAAAAAACAGAAGCCATTACATTGCCAGCGGACTTTTCCACGCTTCGGAGACGGTTCACCGGTCGCTGTCCACTCAGCCGACTGTCAATTGGACTCAGGAGTGTAGTGATTGAGCCATGTTTCAACCATTGTCACATATCGACGGAAAAACTCGGGTGTATTACGAGTTAACAGCTGCAAACACCGCTCAGAATCATCAACACGTTGTTGTTTTTGGTCAAATATGAGCTCGCGCGGCACCCATTTTGCACAGAGCTTCCGCATATCCAAATATTGATGAATGATATGACCAACACGTTCCTTTGATATCTTTAAGGCCTCTGCTATCTCGATCAACTTCATTTTACGGTCATTCAAAATCATTTTGTGGATTTTTTTATGTTTTCGTCGGTAACCACCTCTTTCGGGCGTCCACTGCGTTCACCGTCCTCCGTGCTCATTTCACCACGCTTGAATTTTGCATACCAATCAATTATTGTTGATTTCCCTGGAGCAGAGTCCGGAAACTGATTATCAAGCCAAGTTTTTGATTCCACCGTGTTTTTTCCCTTCAGAAAACAGTATTTTATCATAACACGAAATTCCTTTTTTCCATTTTTTCACAATAACAAAAGTTGCTTCACAAAGGACGATCTATCTCACAAAGTAATTGACTTGCAGACGTCAAATTTTGACACGAATCATTTGAAGGTTGGTACTATATAAAAATAATATGCATTTAATACTAGCGACGCCATCTATGTGTCAGACCGGGGACTTATCAGCCAACCTGTTAGTTTCCTTAACTAATAATGGGTCTTCATGGCGGAAAATAGCCAAGGAACTAAATATAAGTCAGTATGTGTTCACTCGCGTCCAAAATGGACGAAATGCTTCTCCCAAAGAGTAAACCAGAGGCTGCCGAAAACTGTTGACCGAAGCGGACGCTCGCCTTATGATGGCAGAATAATTTCGTAACGCCGAAAAATACTACTGTTGCCAAAAATAAGCAAGTTAGTGAATGGACAGCAAGACGAGCACTCGACAACATTGGTTATGTTTCAGCTGTAAAAAAAAAAATAAACCTGCATTGTCCGAACAGAATCAAAAGGCGCGAATGAAGTTTGCAAGAGAGCATACACCCTCAAAAAAAATCGCTTCTCTAACATATGTTCCAAACATATTTTGCAGGAAGCACATATATTATTCGATACTGCCGAAACATTAATATGTTTGTTTTATGTGAACATATTATATGTTTGGAAGCATTTTGAGCCCAAAAATTGTATATGCTTGGAAGAATGTTCTCCAAAGATGATTGTGCTCATTCCCTCACATAATTTTCACTTCCACGATATTTTTTAGTTCTTGGCACAATTTTATAAATTTTTTAAATTTTACCTTTCGCCTAGACGGAGAATCGAACCGAGGAGCATACAGTTTGTAAGCCAACACACTATCCACTGGGCTACGTAGCTGTTATAGTCACCAGTAGACAATTATCATTATAAGTTACATTTATATAGCATAGTTTGCAGCGCCCACGAGCCCATGCAAACATAACATTATTTAACATAAACATACATTTGTTTGCCACGTGGTGCAGTGGTTAGCATGTCTGCCTTGCATGCAAAGGGTCGTGGGTTCAATCCCTGCTCCGACCGAACTTTTTTTTTTAATTTACACATTTATATTTATACTAAATTAACTTTTTATAATGAAACTTGATATAAACGACATGGACTGAGCTTTTGGATAAAATATTATTTTTTATTGCAAAAATAACAATTTTGTAACAGAAAACTGTTTTTGGTATAAAAGTTTGAAATTTTGGAAGGAAATCAAAAACTCTAACAAAAGAAGAACGTGGAGTCGAGTTTAAACATACATAAATAATTTCGTAATATACACATAAATTTATTTAAGCGTGAATAGTTTTTTACTAGCATTTACTTTTCTTTAATAATTCTTTTTAAAGAAAATAAACTTTTTCAAATGTATTAGATGCAAAACTCGAACTTAATGTCCGCTTTTATATTTGAAGGTGTCCGTCAACTCCTCTTGGACTACTTATTCATAAAGAGGTACTAAACTTTGTTTTTATACATTTTACTTTAATTTTTTAATTAATTTTTCACTATTTCCTCCTTTTTTCATTTTTCTGTCCCAACTCTAAAAAGAGTATAGTGCCCTTTCGTTATTTTTTATGAAGATCCCTTTGTAATTTTTGTATATTTTCCACCGTTTTTTAAATTTCCTTTGCCTGAATATTTTGACTTACTCCTCGTACGTATCGATTTCTTTTAACGAACAAAACACATGTCCAAACTTACATCAAATGCTGCTCTCAAGGCGAAAACACATGCTGTTTTTCTCTTTACTCAGAATACCAATTCTAATATTCAAATTAAATAATATTTAGACTTAAGCATATCATAAAACAGTTTTCCGAAACAACATACAAGCGGTTTCACAGAAATTGCTCTCTTTTGATTCTCTCGCTGTGTTATGTTGATATCTTTCGTCAACCCTCCCGATTTTTTTCTCTATACTCTCTCTCTCTCTGTCGATCTCTGAATAAAATATCACAACATATATATGTTTATTCGAAATTTGTAAATTTATATATGTTTACATTCACACATATTATTTTTATAAAACATTCATGCCCCAAACATAATATATTGTAACATATTAACATATGTGTCCCAAACATTTAGTGTTAGTTTAGGAACATTATATGTTTGCACTTAAATATATTGTGTTTAAAAATTGTTCCCGAAACACATTTTGTTTATATCGGAACATATGAAAAACATATTTTTCTAACAGTGCACAAGCAAAAATCCATTTAAAATTCTTTAAATGGAGGATTCATCCTCCCGATAATAATTACTATTATACGGCATTAATTAAATTGTCCTTGGTTTCATGTTAATGAGGAAATACTAAAGTTTCGAAAAGTTCGCTACAATGATGTTATGCTACAACGAAACCATATCACATGAAGCAAAAAAAACAGGAGCTAATTATTGAATATCGAATCCTTTTTCCATTTGTGGGAGTTTGTGTTCAGATGAAACATAAATAGACAAATGTCAAATATTTGCAAATGCTAAAAAAAAATACAAAAATAATCTCCACAGAAAAAAGTAAACGGAAAAATTAACTATATCGTGCGAAAATTGAAATAAATTGTACACCCTCAAAAAAAATCGCTTCTCTAACATATATTCCAAACATATTTTGCAGGAAGCACATATATTATTGGATACTGCCGAAACATTAATATGTTTGTTTTATGTGAGCATATTATATGTTTGGAAGCATTTTGAGTCCAAAAATAGTATATGCTTGGAAGAATTCCTCAAAGAAGATTGTGCTCATTCCCTCACATAATTTTCACTTCCACGAAATTTTTGAGTTCTTCGCATCTTTTTCTGTAATACAAATATGCTGTTTTTTTTTTTTCAAATGTCTATTTTCTTGGTTCCGAATGTCTATTCTCTTTATTCCGAATACTCATTCTAATATTCAAATTAAATAATATTTAGACTTAAGCATGTTAAATTTTTGGCCTTCATGATAAGGTTTCCGAAACAACATACAAGCGGTTTCACAGAAATTGCTCTCATTTCATTCTCTCGCTGCGTTATGTTGATATCTTTCAACGTAACAACCCTCCCGTTTTCCATCTCTATTTCTTTCTCTATACTAACTCTCTCTGTCGCTCTATGAATAAAGTATCACAACATATATATGTTTACTCGAAATTTGTAAATTTATATATGTTTACATTCACACATATTATTTTTATGAAACATTCATGCCCCAAACATAATATATTCTAACATATTAACATATGTGTCCCAAACATTTTGTGTTAGTTTAGGAACATTACATGTTTGCACTTAAATATATTGTGTTTAAAAATTGTGCCCGAAACACATTTTGTTTATATCGGAATATATGTAAAACATATTTTTCTAACAGTGTACAAAATTGGACGACAGATGACTGGAAACGTTTCCAATCGAACGGTAAACAATATTGCTGGCGTCGTCCTGGGGTTACCATTCAACGCCACCATGTTAAACAAACTGTGAAGCATGGTGGTGGAAGCATCATGGTTTGGGGCTGTTTCCCTTGGTGGCACATTGGGCCATTGCAGAAAATTGATGATATAATGAGGAAGGAAGACTATCTCGCCATTTTTCAGACTCATCTTCCCGAGTTTGTTGACAAGAGTGCCTATCCTGAAGATGAAGTCGTATTTTAACAAGATGGTGACCCGAAGCATAGTGCCAAAATAGTGAAAAAAATGGCTTAGTGAGAAAATTTTCAAGTGATGAATTGGCCAGCGCAAAGCCCTGACCTCAACCCGATTGAGAATTTATGGTCAATCGTGGGAAGACGGCTGGGATTGTACAAATCAGCTCCATCAAAATTAGACGACCTGTGGGAACGAGTACAGCTTGAGCGGCAGAATATACCAGATGAAATTATACAGGAATTGGTTGAAAGTACACTGAAAAAAGAACCATGCTCGGTTCTCACGATTTTGTCTTTACTTTAAAAATGTTGGTATTGATTCCGAGCCAAAGAAGCGGAGAATACAAATAAGGATACTTTTAAGACACAATTCTCTTTTAAATTAGGGTTTTGTGTACTTGCTTCTAGGAAGCAAATTTCAATTTTTCGTTTTTTCAGCTTGTTTTCTTCATATGCTATCAAAGTCGAGTTAACGACAACTTTATTTTCCAAATTCGGACTCGACTTCCAGTAGAAATCATGCTATGTTTCAAGTAAAAAACGTCTCTAAAATGAAGTGTTGAAAAACATGTGCTATATTTGAACGATTTTTATACCCTAAACCACATAGTGGTCAGGGTATAATACGTTTGATCTGCCAAAAAATGTGCCTACCAGAAATATTGATTTTAGACCCCATAAAATATATACCGATCGACTCAAAATCACCTCCTGAGTCGATCTAGCGCTTGGTGTCCGTCCGTCCTTCCGTTTGTCCATGTATTTGTTGTTCACAGGATTCCGGTACGCAATTATTAACCGATTTTGATGAAATTTACAGGGAGTTTTTTTGGGCACAAGGACGAACGCTATTGAATTTGGAAGAAATCGGTTCAGATTTAGTTATAGCTGCCATATATATGTATATGAAATCGGTTCAGATTCAGCTAGAGCTCCCATATAAATGTACCGCCCGATTTTTCTAAATTTGGCCATAAAACCCTTATTTATCAACCGATCTTACTCAAAGTTGGCTAAATGTAATCCTCTATAGAACTAACTATATGTGCAAAAAATCATCGAAATCGGTTCAGATTGAGATATAGCTCCCATATATATGTATAGCCCGATTTTCCCAAATTTGGCCATAGAACCCTTATTTATTATCCGATCTTACTCAAAGTTGGCTAAATGTAATCTTCTATAGCACTAACTATATGTGCAAATATAGTTAGTATAGCCCGGTTTTCCCAAATTTGGCCATAGAACCCTTATTTATTATCCGATCTTACTCAAAGTTGGCTAGATCCAGCCCTCTATAGTACTAACGGTATGAGCAAAATTTAATAGAAATCGGTTCAGATGTAATTTTTCTTTATTTTCTGTGTCTACGGAATAAAATCCTTACAGACTGGCAATACAAATTTTCTTAATCCTAATAAAAGTATATAATATAAATATTAAACTATTAAATTATTCAACAAATTCTTAAACATTACTCTTGACATAGAAAAATCTAAATGTTCGCACATATTATTAAATAATCTCATAGACCTATGAATCGGTTTATTCAAGGCATAATTTGAAGAACGAAAATCCAAATTGAAAGGAAAATAATGCCTTAAAGTACGAGGTGGTGAATTAAATCTAATGAATGAAAGAAGTTCTGGGCAATCAATACTTCCATTAATAATACCATGTAAAAACATTACGGAAAAAATATCTCTCCTAGACTTAAGAGTTTTCAATGAAATAAGCATACATCGACTCTCATAAGAAGGAAGACCATCACAAAAATTTATAGTGCTCATAGCAAATTTCGTAAAAGATTTCTGAACTCTCTCAACCCGATTAATATGAATGGCAGCACTCGGACTCCAAACAATAGACGCATATTCCAATTTAGACCGGACCAACGAACAATATACACTTTTCCTCACATAAGGATCTTTAAATTCCGAAGCATTCCTTCTAACGAAGTACAATAAGGAATACGCCTTCGGAATAATATAATCCAAATGTCTAGTGAAATTCAATTTCCCATCAAATACAACACCCGAATCACAAATCTCAGTAACAGTACTAAGCGTTCGCATATCCATACTGTATTTAGACATAATAATACTCCGGCCTCGATGAAAAGAAATATGTACACATTTTGCAAGGTTTACCGGCAACTTATTAAGTCTTGACCATAAAATAAACCTATCTATATCCTCCTGTAACAACACAACATCATTCGAACTCCTTATAGATCTAAAAATCTTAAGATCGTCTGCATATAAAAGATGTCTTGAATACTTAAAACAATATAGATATAGCTCCCATATATGTATCGCCCGATTTTGAAAATTTTGCCCCTAATAACTTTATGTTTGACCATAGAGGCCTCATTTCTTAACTGATCTTACTAAAATTTTGCGCAAGGTAACCTTTTGTGGTATTAATCAAATCCGTAAAAAATTTTATGCAAATTGGTTCAGATTTACATATTGCTTCCATATATATGCCTCGCTCGATTTTCCCAAATTTGGCTATAATATTCTTATTTATTAACCAATGTAACTCAAATTTAAAATTTTGATGTACTAGCTGATCGTATTTATACGTACTTGTAGCTCTTACATAAGAATATTGCTCGATTTTTACAAATTTGGATTTATTACCCACACTAATTGAGCTATTTTCTCCTTTTATACCCTAAACCACATAGTGGTCAGGGTATATTTAATATTGGGCTCAATATTAGTGGCATACTAACTCCGTAGGTGCAATATCAACTACAGACAGTGTTGCTAGAAGTAGGGGAAATTCCCTATATGTAGGTTTTTTCTTATATATTTAGCGTCTTGTAGGGACGTAGGGTCACAATGTAGGGACATTTTTACTCAACACAATTTGTAATAATTTTTACATTTTGGTGGCTCTAGAGAAATTAGAGAATTTAGGAGCCCGTGGTGGTAATACAAATTTATTTTCTAGCCAAGTATTAGAAAATGTTCCAACTGACACCGGTATAGAAGAGTGCCAAATTGAGTACATGCTAGTTATACCCTGCGCCACACTGTGGAACAGGGTATTATAAGTTAGTGCATATGTTTGCAACACCAAGAAGGAGACGAGATAGACACATGGTGTCTTTGGCAAATATGCTCAGGGTGGGCTCCTGAGTCGATATAGCCATGTCCGTCTGTCCGTGACCACATTTTTGTAATTAAAGTCTAGGTCGCAGTTTTAGTCCAATCGACTTCAAATTTGGCACAAGTATGTGTTTTGGCTCAGAATAGAACCCTATTGATTTTGGAAGAAATCGGGTCAGATTTAGATATAGCTCCCATATATATCGTTCGCCCGATATGGACTTATATGGCCCAGAAACCAGAGTTTTACCCCAATTTGGTTGAAATTTTGCACTAGGAGTACAATTTGTAGTGTAGTCAAGTGTGCCAAATTTGATTGAAGTCGGTTCAGATTTAGATATAGCTCCCATATATATCGTTCGCCCGATTTATACTCATATGACCACAGTGACCAATCTTTTACTCCAATTTAATTGAAATTTTACACAGGGAGTAGAATTAGCATTGTAGCTATGCGTGCCAAATTCAGATTTAGATATAGCTCCCATATATAGCTTTGGCCCGATTGTTTTTTTTTTTATAAATATTTCCTTTATTCAGAAATTCATATAAATGAATATGGTTTAGTCTACACACAAAAAAAAATTTCTGATTCAATCACGAAATTAATTGATCCAATGAATTTTTAATTGAAATGTCTTCAATCACAGAAATGATAGTATCAATTAAAAAATTAATTGAAGATCAATTAAAAAGTTAATTGATCCAATTAAAAAATTAATTGATACTATTATTTTTGTGATTGATTTTTGTTTCAATTAAAAAATTTGTTGAATCAATTAAATTTTTAATTGAATATTTTTTAAAACTCAATTAAAATTTTAATTGGAAAAATTTTCGTGAAATTTTTTTGTGTGTACATAAAATATTAAATTGCCTCAGCGCCGAAATGACTAGGAGGCTATTTGGCAACTAATTTAATTTATATCTATGTTAAAAATCACAAATTGATTAATAATTTCATATTTATGTTAAAAGTATTTCCACGTTGTTCAACAAGAATGTCTTTAGATTAATCTTAAAAGTTGATAAACATTGATCACTTTTTAAATGAGGTGGTAAAAGGTTATACTCTGTAGGTCCCGCAAAACTAATTCGCTGCTTAGTCAATTCTACTCTACATCGAACTGCAGCTAGGTCCATCGACTGCCTAGTGTCTCTTTGGGTATATTCAATATTTCTTCGGAAATCAATGGCTCGAAATCCTAACATACTTATAGATTTTCGAACAGAGGTAAGTAGTTTTTGGAGATAAAGACCTCTAATTGGAAGCACTTTCTCTCCATATACTTGGTATAAACGCCTTGTCGAATATCTGAGAGGTAAATTAAAAACTATTTGCAATGCTTTATTTTGATAAGATTGTAGACCTTTCAGAGCCAAACTTGATTTCCAGGCATAAACCATAGGGATATACGTTAAATGAGAATGTACTAAAGATTGATATAACAGCATTTTCACGTTGACACTTAATTTATTCTTAAATTTATACAATATTCCAATTCCCGATGAAACCTTCGCCTTCAAACTTTCAATGTGATTCTCCCAGCTTAAGTTTTGACTAAAGTTCATCCCAAGGTACTTTTGTTTCCTCTATAACGCTCCCTCCTATGTTTACAGACATTTTTGACTCATTGTGTAAAATATATGGCCTAAATCGAACAAATTTTGTCTTCTTAGCGTTTAAAACCAATTTATTGACACGCAAAAACTAAGAAAGAATAGATGCGTCGTACTCTATTTGTGTCTGCAAAACCTTTGGGTGATTGTAATTATAAAGTAAGCATATATCGTCCGCAAACATGAATAACTTCCCTCTAAAACCGACATTCTTGATGTCATCTATATATATTTTGAATAATAAAGGCCCAAGAACGCTTCCTTGAGGAACCCCACACAATACCGAGCACTTAGTACTCTTCGCCTCTCCTACCTGTACATATTGTTCTCTGCCTTGAAGATATTCCCGAAACAAACCAACTGTGGATGGTGAAAAACCTATACATCTTAATTTCCTTATTAATATTTCGTGGTCCACTAAATCGAACGCTTTCGTGAGATCGAAAAACACCCCGGCGACACCCTTATAACCTGCGTCCAATCCTCTACATATACACTCTACTACACTTGCAACAGCCTCATCTGTTCCCGTATTTCTCTTAAATCCATACTGACGGTCAAAAAGTAGTTTGTTAACCTCAAGGTATTCAGAGAGTTGCTCGAATAAAACCCTTTCAATTAATTTGTCAACAGTTGGCAAAACAGAAACAGGCCTAAAATTTTCAATTTTGTTGTTACCAGTCTCTTTTGGAATCGGAACAATTTTGTGTAATTTCAAACCATTGGGATAATGACATTCCCGAATCATTTTATTAAATATCACAGTGAGCATATTTGCGACCTTATCCTTCCTTGTAGCCAACATTTTCGGTGTATTCCTATCAAATCCTGGGGCTTTATTTGATTTCATATCATCCAGTGCCTCTCTAAATGTTTCGTTAGAAACACAATCTAATGTGAAGAGAGTGTCCGCAGGTGAAAGGGAATTAAACATATTGATATCATCATTACTAAAACTCGGTATGCTATCTCTCGTATTCTGAATTATTTTATGAAAATAGTTGTTAAATTTACTAGCTTTATCCTCATCGGAAGTCAAGAGCACATTATTCTCATCAAGTATATCAATAGTCTGACATTTCTTATTCCCGATTTGCTCATTGAGAAAAGCCCACACCTTTTTCCGATCCCCATTAAAGCTGTTAATTTTCCGCTCATAGAAATTATCCATTAATCTCCTACCGCATACTTTAATTACCTTGCTTACTCGTTTCAGACATTCGTGTAAATCTCTGTTATTCTTATTCTTCCTTCTTAGAGACAATAGATTACGTTTATACGCAATTAGAGATTTCAACGATTCTGTCATCAATGGGTTAATTTTCTGTCTGATATTAACGTTTTCCCTTGAGATGGTACAACATTGCCGTTCTGCTACGGAAAGCATATTCATAAAACTCGTGCATAAATCGGAGGCATTTGACGTAATATCAATACTATCTAAATTACTATCAATAAAGTTACCGAATTGCCGATAGTCAAACTTATATGTCTTCCAGATCCTTGTCGCAATATCATGAAATGCAATATCCAGGACACAAAAAATTATATTGTGATCTGTAAAATTGTTCTGAATGGAATAAACCGAAATCATATCTCTAAGATTACTGAAAACACAGTCTATACAAGATTTTCCCTCTACCCTGGTTATCAGATCATGACATGAATTCATACTGAATTCAGAATATTTGTTTATCAAACGTCTACACCCATAGAAAAAATCATGAACGACGTGGTCATTTCGAAACGATCCGTTCATGAAAATGAATCAACACACATGTGTTGTCAAACTGAGAACAGATGGGGTCAATCTGACAACGTAAAAATGACACCACACGTTGTCAAAACAACAACCAGCGTTCATGATCTGAAAACGTAAAGGTTACGAATTTATAAGCAAAATTAAAAAAGATTTCCTCTACCGTGACTCGAACTTGTATTGCCTGCACGATACGCGTTAACAGTCGCCTTAGCACATTGCACCAACGGCGGAGTTGCATAACAACGTCTAACGATTATTTTAAGACTTTTCATGGCCAAAGAAAAACGAATGCCGTTCCTGAAATCGTGAACGCCCGTGGACGAAATCGGGAACATTCCGTTTTGACTTTTTGTGAACGTTTCTGTTTCATTTTGACAACGTCCGTTCACGATTGTGAAACGCAATTTTTTCTATTAGTGTACTATTCCTAGTAACTTTCAACAAATCTATGTTAAAATCTCCGACATATATAGTGGGACTATTTCCTGTAATTGTAAGTAATTTGTTCAATTTATCTAAAAATTTTGGTATTACACATTTTTGCGACCTATATAATGAAACTAATTTCAGTGACACGTTATTATATCGCACATCTGGAAGGGAAATTATTATCGAAGCTAAGAAATTCTCACTTTTATTAAAAATAACTTCAAATTTAATATCATTTCTAACGTATAAAGTCGTACCACCATGAGCATCACCTCTGACACAATTCACTGAATTATATCCAGCAATTTCATATAAACGAATACATGAATTATCAAACCACGTCTCTTGCACGGAAATGATAGATGGAAGAACAGAAAATTTAGACATTTCATATTTAAATGCATTAAATTTACGAATCGAGGAAATACTTCGAACATTAACAGATGCTATATAAAAATATTTTATAAACTGATTTCTAAAGAAAGTATTAAAAGAGTTTAAATTATTGAAAATATATATTATTCATCTCTAAAAGAAAAAAAAAAGGTTTATGTTAAACTGTTATTTAATCGCAATGTATTAATAAAATTCATATTTGGTTGGTATGCTCATCATCATCATTAAAGTCATCGTCATCATCATCATTATCATAATCAGAATTATTCGGCAATTCATATACATGACTTCTACGGGATACACCACAAGCGGGTTTTTGTAGAATTTCATCAACGTCGTCCATTGTCCTCAAACGAATTGGTTTTGAAGTTAAATCTTTTCTAGCAACAATGTAGCCTCCTTTAGCGTTTATAAATTTGTATCCAATAGATCTGAGAGATTTTGCATGATATAGTAGTTGCAATATTTCCTTTGACAAATAGCCATTAATGTAAACATTTTTGAAATCTTCGAATTCTCTTAGTTTCTTCTTTTCTCTCATAAATTTTTCTTTACTCTCATTATCCACAAATTTAACGACTACTGATTTTACGCTTTTATTTTTGTTCCAATTTACAAAATAAGCTTTTTTCACTTTCGCCTCGGAGATATCAACACCTGTTTTTGTTGCTATATCTAGAACTACTTCAACGGCATTCTTCTTATCATTGGTTACACCATTTATTAAACAATCATCCTCGACTCTGGCATCATTGGCAATTTTGACAGATGATCGCAGTTGCTTCACCTCTTCTCTCAAATTTTTATTTTCCTTTTTTAGTGACTTTATTTCTTTTTCGTTTCTCTTTACTCCTTTTAAAATAGAGTCAAATTGTGATGACAAAAATCTCATAGAATCTTGTATTTCATCCAATTGACTTAATTTCGTTTTAATTTGCGAGATTTCATCCAAATGGATCAGTTTAGATTTTATTTGTGCAATGTCATTCTCGAAAGAGGGATTTGCATTTGGCTCACACAAGTGGCATATGTACTCCAGTGAGAGATCTTTGGAGAGTTTGTTAAACTGTTTCTTATCCAATTTCGTACATACTGCGTGTAGACTTTTTCCACATTGATCACACTCGATGGAGTCCTCAGTCTCCAATATGTTTATTTTGCAATGTGTACATATTTCTTTCTATTTGTTTATGATTTTTCTCACGCGACCAGGCATTACTTCAATTTACCCGAGTAGAGAGAATTATTGCTATTTTGTTTATAAATGTATTTTTATCACTGATTGTCTTATTATATTGGTTTTCTCAATTTATTTGAGATCGATCACTTTATCGCAAAAAAATACTTCTTGTAGCTACAAGGGTTGCCAACTTTTTACACTCATATGACCACAGAGGCGAATTTTTTTGCTTCGATTTAGTTGAAATTTTGCACAGGGAGTAGAATTAGCACTGTAGCTATGCGTGTCAAATTTGGTTGAAATCGGTTCAGATTTAGATATATCTTCCATATATAGCTTTCGCCCGATTTACACTCATATGACCACAGAGTCCAATTTTTAACTGCGATGTAGTTGAAATTTTGCACAGGGAGTAGGATTAGCATTGTAGCTATGCGTACCAAATTTGGTTGAAATCGGTTCAGATTTAGATATAGCTCCCATATATGTATATGTTTTTCTGAATTCGACAAAAATGGTCAAAATACCAACATATTCCTTGTAAAATCGCCACTGCATAGTCGAAAAGTTGTAAAAATGACTCTAATTTTCCTAAACTTCTAATACATATATATCGAGCGATACTTTAGACTTTCCTTACTTGTTTTTTTTTTGTTATGTTTATTTATCTCTCTGAATTCTTTACGTTTTGTTTTGAGTTTTTGTTGTTGTATTTAGAATTGATGAATGAATAAAGGAAAAATAAAATTATTTTGAGTTTCTTTATTGCTGATTTTTTATTCGTTAAGAATTGAAAAAAAAATTATGTACTAATTTCTGCAAGCCACTGTATATATATACAAATCTAGGTAAACTTCGGCCTACATATACAGGGTTGTGTTCGTTAATCTTAACCTAGATTCGTACCTTAGACTTCCATTACAGCACATAAAAACTGCATACGCTGTAAAAACCTCAACATGAAATAAAAAAATAAAAAAAAAAACTAATTAACACGCAATTATTTCAAATCTCTCTATTACACTTGGAAAATAAATGATATAATAAAAAAAATTTGCTTGAAATATTTTCAGAGTTTTTCTATAGGATAGATAGTATGGATAGAGTGGTTGTTTGTTATTACAGACACCCTGAGAATAACATACTATGAAGACAAAAAGCTCTTATTTTTGTGTGAACAAAAAATACAATAATCGTATTATGCTAGATTTAACATATATCCATTGCACTATATATATTTAGTTTTAGTTTATTTATTTTTTTCGGAAATTTGCACAGCCCAATACAATATTCCCAAGCCTGTGTGAAAAGTTCAATGTAAACTAATGCCGAAGAAAATATTCATTAAATTCCCGAAAATAGTAAGAATGAAGTACTGCATGGTTCAAATGTTAAATTTGTGCAAATTAATGCTTCAATTTGTGCAAATTAATGCTTCAATTGATTTATTTTTATATGATATCAAGATGCATCCTCAAAAAAATTGCCGAAGAAAATGTTCATTAAATTCCCAAAAATAGTAAGAATTAATTACTGAATGGTTCAAATGTTAGGTTAGGTTAAAGTGGCAGCCCGATTAAGGTTCAGGCTCACTTAGACTATTCAGTCCATTGTGATACCACATTAACTAAAAGTACCTATTACATATGGGCACTTCTAGTTTTAACCGTTGAACCTTCTCGATTACTTTCTTCTGTTGAACCAACCAGATTGTTCCAAAAACATTAGCAGACTGCTTAAGTTAACGTTTTCCAGGTCCGCTAGTAATCTGAAGCTATATACCCCTAAAATTTGCTTACGCCTTACACAAAATGCAGGACACTCACACAAGAGGTGTTTTATTGATTCCTTTTCCTCCGCATCATGACAGCTAATACAATAGTCATTATACTTCGCACCAATAGTTTTTGCAAAATCGCCTATCAGGCAGCGACCCGTTATAGCAGATATCAGGAGTGATATCTGGCGTCTCGAGAACACTAGCATATTTAGTGTGCGGTTTAAGTTTAAATGGGGCCATATTTGCTTGGTGTCGTTACAACCCTTACAATTCTCCCATCGAACATTTGCCATCATGACAGCCTTCTGACGCAGTAAGAGCTTGCAGGTAGCCAGAGGCACACCAACAGATTCTAGTTCCCCTGGAATATGTAAGGTAGTTCCTAGCCTTGCTAGCTCATCTGCTTCGCAGTTCCCCGGTATGTTCCTGTGGGCAGGCACCCATATTAGGTGAATATTGTGCTGCTCAGCCATCTCATTGAGAGATTTGCGGCAGTCGATGGCCGTTTTCGAGTTGAGGAACACAGAGTCCAAGGATTTTATTGCAGGTTGACTGTCTGAGTATATATTTATGCCAATATTGCTTGGAGCATTACTTCTCAGCCAATTCACCACTTCTCTTATTGGTTCAAATGTTAAAAACAGTGCAAATTTGTGCAAATTAATCCTTCAAATGATTTATTTTTATATGATATCAAATTTGATAGAACACTTCTTTTCAGATGCACCCTCAAAAAAATTACTTCTGTAACATACGAGTATATTCCCAAACACATTCTGCTTCAAGTATAACAGGTTGGCTGATAAGTCCCCGGTCTGACACATAGATGGCGCCGCTAGTATTAAATGCATATTATTTTTATATAGTACCAACCTTCAAATGATTCGTGTCAAAATTTGACGTCTGTAAGTTAATTAGTTTGTGAGATAGAACGTCTTTTGTGAAGCAGTGAGCAACTTTTGTTATTGTGAAAAAAATGGAAAAAAGGAATTTCGTGTTTTGATAAAATACTGTTTTCTGAAGGGGAAAATACGGTGGAAGCAAAAATTTGGCTTGATAATGAGTTTCCGGACTCTGCCCCAGAGAAATCAACAATAATTGATTGATATGCAAAATTCAAGCGTGGTGAAATGAGCACGGAGGGCGGTGAACGCAGTGGACGCCCGAAAGAGGTGGTTACCGACGAAAACATAAAAAAAATCCACAAAATGATTTTGAATGACCGTAAAATGAAGTTGATCGAGATAGCAGAGGCCTTACAGATATCAAAGGAACGTGTTGGTCATATCATTCATCAATATTTGGATATGCGGAAGCTCTGTGCAAAATGGGTGCCGCGCGAGCTCATATTTGACCAAAAACAACAACGTGTTGATGATTCTGAGCGGTGTTTGCAGCTGTTAACTCGTAATACACCCGAGTTTTTCCGTCGATATGTGACAATGGTTGAAACATGGCTCAATCACTACACTCCTGAGTCCAATTGACAGTCGGTTGAGTGGACAGCGACCGGTGAACCGTCTCCGAAGCGTGGAAAGACTCAAAAGTCCGCTGGCAAAGTAATGGCCTCTGTTTTTTTGGGATGCGCATGGAATAATTTTTATCGATTATCTTGAGAAGGGAAAAACCATCAACAGTGAATATTGTATGGCGCTGTTGGAGCGTTTGAAGGTCGAAATCGCGGCAAAAGAAGAAAAAAGTGTTGTCCACCAAGACAACGACAACAAGTCATTGAGAACGAAGGCAAAAATTTATGAATTGGGCTTCGAATTGCTTCCCCACCCACCGTTTTCTCCAGATCTGGCCCCCAGCGACTTTTTCTTGTTCTCAGACCTCAAAAGGATGCTCGTAGGGAAAAAAATTTGGCTGCAATGAAGAGGTGATCGCCGAAACTGAGGCCTATTTTGAGGCAAAACCGAAGGAGTACTACCAAAATGGTATCAAAAAATTGGAAGGTCGTTATAATCGTTTTATCGCTCTTGAAGGGAACTATGTTGAATAATAAAAACGAATTTTGAAAAAAATGTGTTTCTTTGTTAGACCGGGGACTTATAAGCCAACCTGTTATATATATTCCGGATTGGTCCAAATAAAAAATTATACACCGGTAAAAAAAAAATCTTTTAATGAAATTTTCTTAGCGTGTCTATATTTTTCTTTCTAAACGCATACAGTGACTCACACGTCTAACCGGATGCTATCAACGTTAGGTTTAATTTTATCAAATCTCTGTGAAAAATATAGATTTATGGGTAAAATGATACACCAAAATAAAGGAAATTTTATTTATTATTCTATTATAAAGCAAAGAGGCCCAAAACGGCCACTCTTAATATATAAATTAAAAAAAAAAATGTAACAAAACATATGAAATTCATTCCACTCATCTAACCGGATTATTCAAAAAGCGTATTATTATTAATAAAGGGTGATTTGTTAAGAGCTTGATAACTTTAAAAAAAAAAAAACGCATAAAATTTGCAAAATCTCATCGGTTCTCTATTTGAAACGTTAGATTGGTCCATGACATTTACTTTTTGAAGATAATTTCATTTAAATGTTGACCGCGGCTGCGTCTTAGGTGGTCCATTCGGAAAGTCCAATTTTGGGCAACTTTTTCGAGCATTTCGGCCGGAATAGCCCGAATTTCTTCGGAAATGTTGTCTTCCAAAGCTGGAATAGTTGCTGGCTTATTTCTGTAGACTTTAGACTTGACGTAGCCCCACAAAAAATAGTCTAAAGGCGTCAAATCGCATGATCTTGGTGGCCAACTTACCGGTCCATTTCTTGAGATGAATTGTTCTCCGAAGTTTTCCCTCAAAATGGCCATAGAATCGCGAGCTGTGTGGCATGTAGCGCCATCTTGTTGAAACCACATGTCAACCAAGTTCAGTTCTTCCATTTTTGGCAACAAAAAGTTTGTTAGCATCGAACGATAGCGATCGCCATTCACCGTAACGTTGCGTCCAACAGCATCTTTGAAAAAATACGGTCCAATGATTCCACCAGCGTACAAACCACACCAAACAGTGCATTTTTCGGGATGCATGGGCAGTTCTTGAACGGCTTCTGGTTGCTCTTCACTCCAAATGCGGCAATTTTGCTTATTTACGTAGCCATTCAACCAGAAATGAGCCTCATCGCTGAACAAAATTTGTCGATAAAAAAGCGGATTTTCTGCCAACTTTTCTAGGGCCCATTCACTGAAAATTCGACGTTGTGGCTCGTTAGTAAGTCTATTCATGATGAAATGTCAAAGCATACTGAGCATCTTTCTCTTTGACACCATGTCTGAAATCCCACGGGCCCATTCACTGAAAATTCGACGTTGTGGCTCGTTAGTAAGTCTATTCATGATGAAATGTCAAAGCATACTGAGCATCTTTCTCTTTGACACCATGTCTGAAATCCCACGTGATCTGTCAAATACTAATGCATGAAAATCCTAACCTCAAAAGAATCACCCTTTATTTTGTCGCATATCGTTTAGCAGATATTACAGCATCTAGCCTCTTTGGTATTGCAGACATACGTTTTTTTTTTTGCAAATTTGAGGATCCATTAATCCATGCTTCCAAAATAGATGACCCGAGCTCCTGGACATTGGAATGCCTCTTTTCTTTCCAATTTCGTGCCAAACGTGCTCGATAATATTGAGATTGTGTATAATAATAATAAATTATCTTTATTTTTCACATATATATCATATCAAGTTGCACGCGTCCGGTTAGACGTGTGAGTCACTGTATATGCTTTGAGGCAATTTCTAAATTAATATACACACAAAATTTTTTAATTGAAATGTCTTCAATCACAGAAATTATAGTATCAATTACAAAAAATTAATTGGAAGTCTATTAAAAATTAATTGATCCAATTAAATACTTAATTGATAATAAAAATTGTTTGTGATTGTTTCAATTAATAAACTTCTGGAATCAATTAAATGTTTAATTGAATATTTTTTTTTAACTCAATTAAGACTTTAATTTTCTGTGTATGTTTGCATCCACACATATTATATTTAAAAAATGTCCCAAATATAATATGTTCTAATATATTAACATATATGTCGCAAACATGTTATGCTAGTTTATGAACATTATATGATTGCATTTAAAAATAATGTGCTAAAAATTTACACAAAAAAAATTTCCGTAGTTTAACGCTAAATTTAACTTATTTTTATTGGAAAAAAATTATTTACTTGCAGTTAAATTTTATTATTTTTATCGAAATTTTCCACAGCTTAAAGAAATCTTACTTTTTTTATGTATGTATCAAAAATTTTATGAACTAAACGTGAGCATAAAGTTCAATGACCGTACACATAAGTTCAATATGAACTAAACAAATGAAAATTTTCGTACGATTCCCAAAAATAGTAGGAATGAACTGCTGTATGGTTAAAATAATCATGATTTGGCGCCAATGATTTTCTTTACTTTTAGTTAATTTTTTCTTCTATGAGATGATGTATTTTCGTGAACTGCAGTTAAAAAGTACAACAGGGCATTACAATTTCCTGGTTTTAACAACGCTTTGTGGAAATCTCAAAATGTGGAGTAAAATTTAGTTCAATTTTCGTGCATGGTAGTTCATTCTTCATATAAAACAGTTCACTTTTTTCGGTGTAAGTTCCAAACATATAATTTTGTCACCTAAACATATATATCCAAGAAGCTCCGAAAAACAAATCTTGCGATCGATTATATGAAGGCTATATATTATGAACCGATATGGACCAAAGTTTGAATTATTGTTAGAGGGCATATACACACTCAAAAAATCGCCTATGTACCATTTACGCCCAACCATATTCTGTTTCAAGCATATATATTTTCCGAATTCGTTCAAACAAAAAATTGTACAAAGATATTATGTTTCACCCTTAGCATAAAGGGTGATACGGTCAAAATTTGGTCAAGGGAAAACGCGTGTAAATCGGTGAAATCGTTTATTTAAAAAATCAAATTAAATTTCTTTTTCAAGTTCAATTAGTATAAAATTCAGGAAAAATGTTCACTTAGGCTGTCGCTTTTCCAAATCCGAATTGCCGGGCCTCACGCTTGACACCTGCCATCAGATTTTGTACAGCCACCTTTTCCACCTTCTTCGCCGCAGAAAGCCAGTTTGCCTTGAACTGCTGCTCGTCCTTAGCAGTTTTTTTGGTCTTCTTTAGGTTCCGCTTGACAATAGCCCAGTATTTCTCAATTGGGCTCAATTGGGCTCTGGCGTGTTGGCAGGGTTCTTGTCCTTGGGAACCACCTGCACGTTGTTGGCGGCGTACCACTCCATGGCCTTTTTACCGTAATGGCAAGATGCCAAATACGGCCAAAACAGTACGGAACAACCCTGTTTCTTTAGGAAAGGCAGCAGACGTTTATTCAAACACTCTTTCACGTAAATTTCTTGGTTGACAGTCCCGGAAGCTATGAAAATGCTGCTTTTCAAGCCACAGGTACAGATGGCTTGCCAAACCAGATATTTCTTTGCGAACTTTGACAGTTTTATGTGCTTGAAAATATCTGCTACCTTTCCCCCTTCCTTTTGCCGTATAAAACTCCTGTTCCGGAAGCTGCTTGTAGTCGACTTTGACATAGGTTTTGTCGCCCATTACCACGCAGTCAAACTTCGTCAGCATCGTCGTGTACAGCCTCCGGGATAGTGCTTTGGCCGTCGTATTTTGTTTATCATCGCGATCTGGAGTCACTACCTTCTTGTAAGTCGATAGTCCGGCTCGGTTTTTGGCTCGATGCACGGTTGTAGACGATACACCCAGCTTATTTGCGGCATCTCGGAGAGAGAGGTTAGGGTTTCGCTTGAAACTACCGGCAACTCTCTTTGTCGTCTCAGCGGCTTCCGGTTTTCGATTTCCCCCCGATCCAGACTTCCTGGCTGTCGACAAACGTTCCCCAAACACTTTAATTACATTTGTAACGGTTGATTTGACAACTTTTAGCACATTTTGCCAGCTTTGCGTGCGAGTAGTTCGGATTTTCGCGATGCGCGAGCAAAATTTTGATACGCTGCTCTTCTTGCTTGGACGGCATTTTGACAACTGAAGAGTGAATTCCAAAATCAAAATAGGAGCAACATTCTACACACACACACCTTCAAAATGAGGGGTGTTCAGGTTTTTTAAATGCAAAATTGAAAGAAATACATCAAGTTTATATTGACCAAATTTTGACCGTGTCACCCTTTGTCTGTTTTTAAGGCCCCAAATACTAGTTAATTCCTTTCTTTATTTTTATACCCTCTACCATAAGATGAAATTCTGTGTCGATCTAAGCATGTCCGTCCGTCTGTTGAAATCACGCGAACTTCCGAACGAAATAAGCTATCGAATTGAAACTTGGCATAAGTAGTTGTTATTGATGTCGGTCGGATGGTATTGCAAATGGGTTATATCGGACCACTTTTACTTATAGCCCCCCATATAAACCGACCCCCCCCAGATTTGCCTTGCGGAGCCTCTTGCAGGAGCAAAATTCATCCGATCGGGTTGAAATTAGGTAGGTGGTGTTAGTATATGGTCTCCAATAACCATGCAGGAATTGGCCCATATCGGTCAATAATTACGGGCTATATCCCCCATATAAACAGATCACCAGATTTGACCTTCGTAGCCTCTTTGAGGAGCAAAATTCATCCAATCCGGTCTCTAGCAACCATCCAATCCGGTCTCTAGCAACCATGCTCATATTGGTCCATATCGGTCCATAATTATATGGTATATAGACCCCATATAAACCGATCCTCAGATTTGACCTCCGGATCCTCTTGGAAGAGCAAACTTCATCCGTCCTATGACAAGCCCGTCTTAAATTAATCGCTTCTGTGTCAATTTTGCACTACTTCTGGATCCAAAAAGAACATTTTCATTTCATAAGAAGTGATGCAAAATCGGCGCACCGAATTTGCATCACTTCTTTAGGTGTGATCCGAATCCGATGTTTTGGATGTAAATTAAAAATGTCTGTGATATTTTGTCAAATAAATAATTTTTTATAATTTTCTATAATGGATTCTAAAGCTTGTCTGAAGCGTTTAACCTCAAATATTTTAAAAAATGCACAATTTTTTCAGATTGGATTTAGCATTTTTTTCGACAAAATTTAAATAATTTGTACCATTTTACAAATTCTTAAACTGTTTTAAACTAATTTGAAACAAAAGAATTTAAAATTACCCACTAAAAATATGAAAAATGCTTGTTATAAAAAAATTGAATGAAAAGAACTTCCTGTGTAGTTAAAATAAAGAACATCATTGGGAGTATATCTTCTGGAAGTGCTTTTAAAGTTGTGCCTTTGGAAGAACTTCCAATTTTTTTTTGCTGGGTGGGATGTTATACTACTTTATGAAAATTATATGCTTGTACTTAAAAATAATGTGCTAAAAAATTTTAGACCCAAATATATATTTTTTACACAGCAACATATGAAAAACAGTTGTTTGGTCGTGTACTAACGTCGCGTACCAAAAATTGGTCCATACCGGTCCATAATTATGGGCTATATCCCCCATATAAACCGATCACCAGATTTGACCTTCGGAGCTTCTTTGATGAGCAAAATTCATCCGAACTGGTTAAAATTTGATACGTAATGTTAGCATATAGTCTCTAAAAACCATGGAAAAATATGTGTACTAACGTCGCGTACCAAATTTTAACCGGATCGAATGAAATTTGCCCTTCGAAGTGGTTCCGAAAGTCAAGTCTGGGTGTCGGTTTTTACGGGGGATATACCGATATGGCCCACATCAACGATACTTCAAGGGAGCCACCGTGGTGCAATGGTTAGCATGCCCGCCTTGTATACACAAGGTCGTGTGTTCGATTCCTGCTTCGACCGAACACCAAAAAGTTTTCAGCGGTGGATTGTCCCACCTCAGTGATGCTGATGACATTTCTGAGGGTTTCAAAGCTTTTCTAAGTGGTTTCACTGCAATGTGGAACGCCGTTCGGACTCGGCTATAAAAAGGAGGTCCCTTGTCATTGAGCTAAACATGGAATCGGACAGCACTCAGTGATAAGAGAGAAGTTCACCAATGTGGTATCACAATGGACTGAATAGTCTTAGTGAGCCTGATACATCGGGCTGCCACCTAACCTAACCTAACCGAACGATACCTCAATAACAACTACTTGTGCCAAGTAGGAACTAGGAACTAAAACAGTTGCTTGTGTTATCAATGAGTGCTGCTGGATTCCAGGTTTAGCTCAATGACAAGGGTCTTTCGTTTTTATAAGAGAGTCCGAACAGTGAAACCACTTCGAGAAGCCTTAAAAACATATTTGTTGTAGCAAAGAACTTCCGATGCATGAAACTCATGATATGTTCGAACCATCCTGCTTTGAGAAGGCTTTGCAAAACGTTCTACTTGTCACCACCACCACGAAGACCGTGTTCTGGATGGACTTTTCCTCTGAACTTTAACATTTCTACTGGAATATTGCATATAGCTAGTTTTGGCAAATTTCTGTTTCTTTTTACCATGATTACATATTTGTCTGGGTGCTAATGAATTGGCTGAAAAACACTTGCGCGAGAAAATTCTGTAATTGACACAACAACATTCTCAAGAAAATAATCAGAAAACAAAACAATGAACCAGCACAAAGATATTGCAACATTGTAAAACAAAACGACATTGAGCCATGTCATCAGCCGATGAATGGAGTATTGAAGTAAAATAGCATGGAGTGCTGAAGTACAATGCTGCTGCTGAGTATTAGAAGAAGAGACGATGGAGTATTGTATAAATTTGTATTTTATTACAACTGCATGTGGCATTCATTTATGGAATTTCTTAGAATTGTTTATTGTTCCTCACTACGCAAGACTGTAACGCTGTCAATGTGAGCGTTAGTGTTAGGAAACTATAAATCAAGCAGCCAAGAAGGATTTAATATTGAAGCTATTGGGGTTAACAAAACCTGAAAAGATCTAAAGTTAAAGTTTACTATTATTGTTTAGGTTGGTAAATGTTTTGTTGTATCTAAAAAATAATACACTTTTATCATTCTTATTTTTTTGTGATTACTTTTTATTATTACTATTAAGAGCTTTTACGAATGTAAAAAAATGTAACTTTATGCTTTTGAAACATGTTTGAGATCATCATATCCATTTATATTTCGAGATTAGAGAACAGAAACAATTATTAATCATCGAAAATCGCTTTATTGTTCTTGAAAATACTCACATTAATAACAGGTTGGCTGATAAGTCCCCGGTCTAAAAAAGAAAAACACATTTTTGTTGTCAAAATTAGTTTTTATTATTCAACATAGTTCCCTTCAAGAGCGATACAACGATTATAACGACCTTCCAATTTTTTGATAACATTTTGGTAGTACTCCTTCGGTTTTGCCTCAAAATAGTCCTCAGTTTCGGCGATCACCTCTTCGTTGCAGCCAAATTTTTTCCCCTGCGAGCATCCTTTTGAGGTCTGCGAACAAGAAAAAGTCGCTGGGGCCAGATCTGGAGAATACGGTGGGTGGGGAAGCAACTCGAAGCCCAATTCATGAATTTTTGCGATCGTTCCCAATGACTTGTGGAACGGTGCGTTGTCTTGGTGGAACAACACTTTTTCTTCTTCATATGGGGCCGTTTTGCCACGATTTCGACCTTCAAACGCCATATAATACACGCAAAAAAATAATTCTTTCCTCCCAAACGAAATTTTAGACAAACAAAGTTCGTTTTTCTTTTGCTTTTCGTTGAAACGAAGTGTATTTGGAAGAAAAGTATATACTTTTTGTGATAAACGTTTATTGTTTTCCAGGATGTAATAACAATTTCATAAAGACTAACTCAAAAAAAATTTTTCTGGCTAATTGCGTTTTCCCTCACATCTTTGTCACTTCCACGAAGTTTTTTATTTCTTACCACCTTTTTCTGTAATACCAACAATGTAGAAGAAATTATACGATTTTATAAATTTTTAAATTTTCTTTACCTTTCGCCTGGACGGAGAATCGAACCGCGGACCATGCAATTTGTAAGCCAACACACTATCCACTGAGCTATTTAGCCGTTATTGTCATCAATAGACAATTACCCATATAAGATATATTTATATAGCATAGCTTGCGGCGCCCACGAGCCGATTAAACAAAGTTTATGTAACAGAAAAATACATTTAGTTGGGCACCGTGGAGCAGTGTTTGCTACGGCCGACTTGCATGCTAAGGGTCGTGGGTTCGATCCCTGCTTCGACCAAAGTTTTTTTTTTTTTTTTTTTTTTTTTTTTTTTTTTTTTTTTTTTTTACTTATATTCCAGATATTGTCGGAAGATTCCGAAAAAATTTTCAACATTACATTCTACTATATTAAATTTTTACTATGAACTTTAAAATCTGTCTTATTAAAGTCCTAAAGTCAGAAAAGAACAGTGTTTGAGATAAACGAAATGGACTGTGTTTTTGGTTCAAAAATAACTTTTTTTATTGAAAAAATAAAAATTTTGTACCAAACGAATTTTTTTTTTGGTGATAAAAGTGTATACTTTTCGAAGCAATTCAAAAAACTCTAACAAAAGAAAAACGTTTTCGGTACACGTTTTCCAAACGTTTTTTTTTCTTTGCGTGTAGTCACTGTTGATGGTTTTTTCCTTCTCAAGATAATCGATAAAAATTATTCCATGCGCATCCCAAAAAACAGAGGCCATTACTTTGCCAGCGGACTTTTGAGTCTTTCCACGCTTCGGAGACGGTTCACCGGTCGCCGTCCACTCAGCCGACTGTCGATTGGACTCAGGAGTGTAGTGATGGAGCCATGTTTCATCCATTGTCACATATCGACGGAAAAACTCGGGAGTATTACGAGTTGTTGTTTTTGGTCAAATGTGAGCTCGCGCGGCACCCATTTTGCACAGAGCATATCCGCATATCCAAATATTGATGAATGATATCACCAACACTTTCCTTTGATATCTTTAAGGCCTCTGCTATCTCGATCAACTTCATTTTACGGTTATTCAAAATCATTTTGTGAATTTTTTTGATGTTTTCGTCGGTAACCACCTCTTTCGGGCGTCCACTGCATTCACCGTCCTACGTGCTCATTTCACCACGCTTGAATTTTGCATACCAACCAATTATTGTTGATTTCCCTGGGGCAGAGTCCGGATACTCATTATCAAGCCAAGTTTTTGCTTCCATCGTATTTTTTCCCTTCAGAAAACTGTATTTGATCAAAACACGAAATTCCTTTTTTCCATTTTATTCACAATAACAAAAGTTGCTTCACAAAAGACACTCTAACTCACAAACTAATTGACTTACATACGTCAAATTTTGACACGAGTCATTTGAAGGTTGCTACTATATAAAAATAATATGCATTTAATACTAGCGACGCCATCTATGTGTCAGACCGGGGACTTATCAGCCAACCTGTTATTGCCGTAAGCATCCCGGGAAATGCCGTCTGCATGGATTATTCAGGGCGATCATGACCTCTAGGACACGTGTAACGTGGTAAAACAATGGATTTCCGATGAAAAATTGCGGGTGCTTGACTAGACTGTTCAGTCGCCTAAAGTAATAATCATAAAACAAGCTTTGGAAAGCTGTAAAACAAGAAATTGGTACGAAATTTTTGCAAAAGACTTACGAAATCTACACCCAGAGAAGGAATATGATCACCTCAAACATGTTTTAAGAGCAAAATGTTATTTTTGGGTGGTGACCATGTAACATGGTTTTCGCAACTATGTTATTTTCTCGGAAATCATGTATCTGATTTCGGCAAGCAGGTTATATTTAACGAGAAAATAACATTTTAGTGACAAACATGTTACATGGTCACCATACAAAAATAACATTTTGCTCTTGAAACATGTTTGAGGTGATCACATTCCTTCTCTGCGTGTATTTGAACTTGAACCATAGGATATCATTGACCATTTAATCCTAACCAATGGCAAAAAATTGTGCAGAAGTAATCAAACGGCATGGCTATATTATTAACAATTAACATTTATCGTTAAAAGTTACAAAAACTTTAATTATTTTTAAATATATGTGGCACTTAATATTAGTTCCAAATTTTTTGAACAGGCGAAAACTCTCTTTTTTTTTTAATTATAAATTATCAAAAAATCTTTATCGTTAGTTCCGCTATTTCCATGAATCTTTAAAATTGACATAGTAAGCAACAAACTTTGCATTAAAATTTTGATTTTAGTATTTTTATTTTCTTTATAATTACGGTTTATTTTCAACAGGGAATGTAGTTGCAAATGTTTTGAACAGCACTGTATATACACTTGCCCGCATATTTCTGCTTACAGGGCAAGAAAAAATTAAATTTAAAATTCATACATACATTTCTCCACACATAAAGTATTTATGGAGCGAAAACTTATTTTATTTAATTTATTAGACATTTATCTGAAATATTATTTTATAAACATAATGTGAAATGAATTATTGTACTTTTAATTCAGTTAAAAAAAAAAATGGCGAAAAAAATACTAGCAAAAGTCTGCGTACAAGAATTTTTCAATATTAAAAATTAGGTTCTGTTGTACAATAGCCATAGCTTTACATTTTGCGCGGTATGCTTGGGGTCATTGTCTTGCTGAAAGTAAAACTCTTCTTCTAGCCCCAACACCTGTGCACTTTGCAACATATTATTTTTCAGAATTTGTATATACCCTATTTGGTCCATTGTGGATACAATAAATTCAAGTTTACCAACACCACTGGCTGCCATACAACCCCATACCATGATTCCGCCTCCCCCATGTTTTACGGTTGGTACTAAATTCTGCCTTTCGAACGCCGTACCTTTCTTCCTCCATACTAATTTTTTGCCTTTTATTCCATAAATGCAAAATTTGCTTTCATCCGAGAATATTACTTTGTTCCAAAACTGGGGGGGGGGGGGCTTGGATACATATTCATTTGCAAAATCCATTGGCTTCTGCTTATTGACATCTGATATGTATGGCTTCCTACGAGCTACTTGGCTATTGTAGCCAGCCTTTTTCAAAATCCTACGGACGGTGTCATCGGAAACTACTTTGGAAAACCTTTCCTCCACCTCAAGTTTCAGTTGGTGAGCAGTTATCCTTGGATTTAGGTGCACCAATTGAACGATACTTTTTTTTTTCTCGACTTGTTAATAGAGATGGACAACCAGATCGAGGCTTTTTTGGCAGTATGGAACCCGTTGAAACATAGTTGGTTATAACTCTCTGGATAGATGAGTGTGCTCTACCCACTATTTGTCCAATTTCCCTATACGATTTTCCCTCAACATACAGCTTCATAATAATTTTTCTTTCGTCAATACAAATTTCTTTTCCCTTGTTTTCCATGGTTTCAATTGCGCACACCAGCCTCTTCAAATCGCATAAGAAGAATGAAACAAACTTTTAAAGTCGTAACAAACCGGTTTTGGTTAACGGTAAATGCAGTGTGGCCAGCTGATCGCAGGTGTACGCAGTTGTACGTAGACTTTTGAGAGTGGATTTTTTGTGGGTGCTTCGTTAGAAAATTAATAAGAATTACAGTTTTTGTATTATATGTAAGAAAATATACTTATAATTTAGGGAACTAGCTAATAAACTAAATAAAACAAAGTTTGGCTCAATACAATTTTTAGTTTTTGAGATACGTGTGGATGAATTTAAAATTTCAATTTTGTATGCGCTGTACGCAGAAAATACTTTTCGGCAAATTCGAGAAAATTTATTAGACATAATTAAGTTTTTTTTCACTTGCTAAAGAAAATTTTGTAGTTTGAAGGAAAAGATTGGAGTTTAAAATTGCAAGAATGTCTTTCGTGACATACGAAGTTCATGATGAACGCATTTGTTAGTGCATATGTTTGTAACACCCAGAAGGAGACGAGATAGACACATGGTGTCTTTGGCAATAATGCTCAGGGTGGGTCCCTGAGTCGATATAATCATATAATCTGTCCGTCCGTCTGTCTGTCAACACATTTTTTTGATCAAAGTCTAGGTCGCAATTTAAGTCCAATCGCCTTCAAATTTGGAACATGTTCCTAATTTGGGTCAGAATAGAACCCTATTGACATTGGAAGAAATCGGTTCAGATTTATATATAGCTCCCATATATATATTTCGCCCGATATGGACTAATATGGACCCAGCAGTCAGAGTTTTATACCGATTGGCTTGAAATTTTGTACAAACATAACACTTAGTCGTATAGTCAAGTGTGCAAAATTTGATTGAAATCGGTTCAGATTTAGATATAGCTCCCATATATATCTTTCGCCCGATGTGGACTTATATGGCCCCAGAAGCCAGATTTTTGGCCGAATTTGGTTGAAATTTTGCACTAGGAGTACAATTAGTAGTATAGTCAAGTGTGCAAAATTTGATTGAAATCGGTTCAGATTTAGATATAGCTCCGATATATATCTTTCGCCCGATACGGACTAATATGGTCCTAAAAGCCAGAGTTTTGGCCCAATTTACAATTAGTAATATAGTCATGTGTGCTAAATTTGATTGAAATCGGTTCAGATTTAGATATAGCTCCCATATATATGTTTTTCTGATTTCGACAAAAATGGTCAAAATACCAAAATATTCCTTGTTAAATCGCCACAGCTTAGTCGAAAAATTGTAAAAATGACTCTAATTTTCCTAAACTTCTAATACATATATATCGAACGATAAATCATAAATAAACTTTTGCGAAACTTTCTTAAAAGTGCTTCAGATTTAAATGTTTCCCATATTTTTTACGAAAATTTTGAGTCTATAGAGTTTGTAAAAGTCTATCAAATGCTGTCCAAATCAAATGATATTTAAATGTATGTATTTGGAACAAACCTTTATATATAGCACCAACACATTTGACGGATGTGATATGGTATCGAAAATTTAGATCTACAAAGTGGTGCAGGGTATAATAAGTCAGTCCCGCCCGACTTTAGACTTTCCTTACTTGTTTTTTCCTCGGTTTTAGTTAATTTAACTAACGTACACAAAAAAACTATTAGAGTAGAGGAAACTTTCGCCAAACATAGTAGTTCCATGAACTAAAAGTTAAATTGGCTTTAGAGAAATAGAGAGTTCACTTTTTTTTTGAGTGTAGTCTGTTGTTGTTGTAACAGTTTATTGTGATTTCATCCATTTTTATGTTATACGCTTTGGTACTTCAGCTTGTGGCCAGATCGAGGAACTCTGCGACTAAGGTGGGGTGCGTCCAGAGTGACCTGGCGGTAAGTCAGGTTGGTTTAGCTGGGCAAGAGAAAAGATGACGCGTGTCGTGTGGCCCTTGGTTGCAAATTGGACATACGTCAGCTACGCTGCTATCAATCACTGATAAATAGGAATTGAGGCGGCTGCACTTGCCTGATCTTAACTGAGCTAAAACTACCCGTGTCTGCCGTGGGAGGTCTCTTTCCTCCGGTGCTATGGGCGGTGGACGGACTCCGAGAACAGGATTAACCTTGTAGCTTCTCACCGCTTCAGCTACAGTATCCTCATGAATCCTGTTCAAACCTGCCTGGTACGCTGCTTGATCTAGAGGTTCTCTTTTGTAGCGCTGGATCTCGCGCTCTAGATTATGTATATCAACCCTTACGTTCCTGGGTGGTGGTTGTGCATCCATGAGATGGTGGTTTGGATGATTACTGCGATAACAACCCAGGAGATACTGCTTTGACAACATGTTGTTGTGTCTTCGCACAGGGATGATCTTTGTCTCCACATAAAGGTGATCCAGGGGTGTGCTGCGGAGACACCCAGTCGCAGTTCTAAGGGCAGCGTTCTGACAGGTTTGTATGTTATTCCACTGCGTATCACTAGTCTGCGGTGTCCACACTGGCGCTGCATAGTTTACCACTGACCGGCCAATTGCCTCATAGGTAGCTAACAAGGTTTCTTTGTCCGCACCCCAAGTACTGCCGGCAAGTGACTTGAGGACCTTGTTTCTACCACGGAGCTTATTACAAATTGCAGTGGCATGGACAGACGACCTGAAAAGGCTGTCGAATGTGACCCCAAGAATCTTGGGGTAATTTGTGGTCGGAATTATTTCGCCATCGACACTAATATTCAACTGCCTGCCCACATCTGCCGTCCATGTAGTGAATAGTGTGGCTGAGGATTTGGTGGGGGATATCCTCAAGTTTCTCGCAGTGAAATAACTGGTAAGATTAGCTAAGTAGACATTTAAACGATCGCAGATGTCATCAACATTGGGCCCAGATGCCAAGATTGTACAGTCATCCGCATATGATACAATCTCGACGCCGTCAGGTGGGCGTGGAATCGAGGACAGGTAGAGGTTAAACAGTGCCGGAGATATCACCCCACCCTGGGGAAATCCCTGTTTAACTCTACGGGGTTTTGATTTTTTGTCCCTGAATTCCACGTACGACTGGCGTCCACACATATAATTCAGCACCCAACGTTTCACTCCTGCCGGTAGGGACGTTTTCTCGATGTCCTCAAATAATGTGGCATGGTTGACCGTATCGAATGCTTTCGATAGGTCAAGCGCCACGAGGACCGTCCTATGACAGGGCCTGGGCTGATTAAGTTCCTTATTGATATGTGTCGAAATGGCATGTAAGGCTGTCGTCGTACTGTGTACCTTACGGAATCCATGGTGATGGTGGGCAGCTGGAAAATTCTCCACAATGCTAGGGAGGAGTAGTGCCTCATGTGTCTTGGCTACTGGCGAGAGAAGGGATATCGGTCTGTACGATTCACCTTTACTCGAATCTTTGCCTGGTTTCAGTAGTGGAATCACCCTTCCCATCTTCCAGACATCGGGTATAATGAGTGATTCTAAAGACAAATTGAGGAGTCTGGTCAGGTACTCAACTCCCATTATTCCCAGATGCTTCAACATTAGCATTGAAATTCCGTCAGGGCCCAGCGCCTTGGATGGTTTCGCGCTGTTGATGACACTGGTAACTTCGGCTACAGTAAATTGTGGTGTGTCGTGGGCTCGGAGACCACGTATACGACGTGTGGCTCTCCTTTTCGCTCTATCACTCTCGGGATGCTCGACAAACTGTCGGTTGAAGTATTTGGCGCATCTCTTCGGATCAGTCACAGTCACGTCGCCAAAGGTGACTGAAATCCCATCATCCCTTGTAGCGGGGTTCGAGAGGGCTCTAACTGTTGACCACAATTTACCAGTCCCTGTGCCTAAGTTACATTGCTTCAGGTGCTCTAACCAAGTGTTCCGCTTGTGCTCGTCGAAAAATCTGACAACCGTGGTCATAGAAACTTGATCGGATCGCAGTTATCATAAATAATATGGAAATCAAAAGAAACAAAGTGTTTTAAATAGTAAATAGCCTTATTTAATTGAAACTCATTTAATTGGTAAAATAAAGTTAACGACATACAGCAATAGCTAAATCGTAATAATTGATATGAAAATTGTATCTCATATATGCATGGTTGGTTTAAGCGTGATGTGTTAATTGTAGGTCGCTCCATCCACTAGCATACAAGTAGCAATAAAAACTTTGTATAATAGTTTATATCTGTGTAAAAACAATATTACTACATACTTAAAATTAATAACAATACACTTTAGAGAAAAATAGCAACAAACTGATACAAATATTCAAGTATGAAAATTATGGAACCGTAAACAATACCCATCAGACTACTACATCAAGCTCATGGTGAAGTAATAATACAATGGAATACTACAAAAACGGCACTATGATCAGTTAATTGGAACTATACTTGTTGAATGGCGGTAGAGAAAATGTGCAAACGATCTGGGGGAAATTAACGAGCTTTAACTTAAATTTAGCGTATAAACGTTAGCAATTATACATGAAAACTAACCCAAGAGTGAATGTAGTGTTTTACAGAATAATCGCAATGATGATATAATGAACAAGAATTGTAAGAAGTTGTAAGTTTTTTGTTTTTTGTATTTCGAGAGTACTAGAATCATGGAAAGATAAAGTGATCACATCCATCTTTTAGTTGTTATTTTGAGTATCGTATTTATGTTAACAATATTATTATAATGGTGTTTTGATTTAGTAAAGCTACAAACCTGATTTGTTATAATTTACATCTTAAGCTTAGAACGTTATAAGTTAATATAAATTCCATGAATTGGAAATATCCAGTGGCAAACCTGGTGAATCCAT
Source organism: Haematobia irritans (assembly GCF_050003625.1). Classification (NCBI taxonomy): domain Eukaryota; kingdom Metazoa; phylum Arthropoda; class Insecta; order Diptera; family Muscidae; genus Haematobia; species Haematobia irritans. The sequence continues at coordinate 142,625,470 of NC_134400.1, forward strand.
GGATTTGGTGGCAAAACTACTAGAGATCATATCCTAAGTGGATCAAACGAAGCACAGTGGTTCGATAATTCAAAAAGTGGATAATATATAATTTATATAGTTTTCTAAATTTATGTACGTATACACCCAGTGGTGGCCCCTTCTTTAAGTTAAAATTAAGTTTGAAGAAAGTTGTACTTCGTATAGCGCGCCAAAAAAATTTTTATTAGTTTTAACTACGAGAGCAGTTCGGAAACTTCTTAGCCTATCAATGAAAGGGAATAGTTAGTTTTTCAAAAATATTTTTATTTTTCAATAAAGTCCCCTGAAACTTCAATACACTTAGTCCAACGCTTTACTAGCAATTATATCCCTTGATTAAAATAGTTTTCCTCATAGTCTTCAAAATAGTGGTTTACAACTGTAATTGCATCTTCATTTGACGTAAAACGCTTGCCAGCAAGGAATTTTTTTAGATTTGGAAACAAGTAAAAGTCACTGGGAGCTAAATCAGGAGAATAAGGTGGGTGGTCAACTAATTCGTACTTTAATTCGTTGATTTTAGCCATTGTTAAAACACTCTTGTGCGCTGGTGCGTTGTCTTGATGAAAAATTATTTTTTTTCTGTTGTAAGCCAGGACGTTTTCCTCGAATTTGTACACTTAATTGATCCAAAAGGTTGCAATAGTACTTTGAATTTATTGTTTTACCCTTTTGCAGATAGTCAATCAATAAAATACCTTTGAAGTCCCAAAAAACCGTTGCCATAACCTTACCAACCGATTGAATTGTTTTTGCCTTCTTTGGGGCACTTTCTCCAGCTTCAGTCCATTGTTTGGATTATTCTTTTGTCCTGATTTAGCTCCCAGTGACTTTTACTTGTTCCCAAATCTAAAAAAAATCCTTGCTGACAAGCGTTTTACCTCAAATGAAGAAGCAATTGCAGTTGTAAACCACTATTTTGAACACCTTGAGGAAACTTATTTTAATCAAGGGATAGAATTGCTAGAAAAGCGTTGGACTAAGTGTATTGAAGTTTCAGGAGATTATATTGAAAAATAAAAATATTTTTGAAAAACTAACTATTCTCTTTCATTGATAGGCTAAGATGTTTCCAAACCGCCCTCGTATGTGATTTTAGTAAAAATTAGGAAGAATGCATTCCATATATTAGTTAACATTTTCCTACACCCTCAACAAAAAAAAATCGCTTCTGTAACATATACCCCAAACACATTTTGCTTCAAGCATATATATTTTCAGGATTGGTCCAAACAAAATATTGTTTGTATTGTCTCTCTAGGTCTCTCTTTCTAAACACATATATGTTTATAGGCTATTTCCAAATTAATATATGTTTGCATCTAAGCATATTATATTTACAAACATTTTATTTCCCAAACATAATATGTTCTAACATATTAACATATATGTCCCAAACATGTTATGCTAGTTTATCAACATTATATGCTTGCTCTTAAAAATATTGTGTTAATAAATTTGAGTTCCAAACATATAATTTTTACATCCAAACATATGAAAAACAGTCTTTTTCGTCCGTGTATATTTATGTATCACTATACTACAGAATAAAAAAAATTTAACTGAATTGAATGCATATATGGAATGATTTTATTGAACTTTTTTCATTCATGTGGACAAATCTTACATATTTGTCATAAACCTTTAACTTCAAAACTAGAACTGCTTACTTATGTTTTTAAACACAGTTTTATTTATTTATTTATATAAAAATAAAATCTTTTGATCCCGGCAAAGCTTTTTTCATTTTATTGTTTACAAGCATTAAAAAGCAAAAGCATTTTGATCTATTGCATTCAGAAATAAATTTATTCGAGAGCATACCGATGCACACACACAAAAAAATTTCTGATTCAATCACGAAATTAATTGATCGAATTAATTTTTTAATTGAAATGTCTTCAATCACGAAAATAATAGTATCAATCACAGTTTAATAATTGGGCATAGAAAAAATTCTTGATTAAAAAAATAATTGATTTCATTAGCAAATTTCAATTAATTTTTTAATTGATTCAATTAAAAATTTAATTGATGTTGATTGCAAAACTCAATTAATTTTTTAATTAAACAAGGTCAATATTTTCAATTACTTTCTGAACTGGCTTAGAGTTTTTATTTGGAATAAAAAATGATTGTTTGAAATACATTTTTAATTATAAAATAATAAAAAAAAATCGTCACTTTTTTTAACTGACTTCGTCTTTCGAATTTGATTAAAAAGTTAATCGTATCAATTAATTTTTTTAATTAAACATTTTAAAATTTTCAATCATTTACTTAATTATCTATTATCTGTTTCTACCTTGATTAAAAAGTTAATTGTATCAATTAATTTATTAATTGAAAACATTTTCAACTTCAATTAACTTTTTAATTGGAAATATTTTGGTGATATTTTTTTCTGTGCAACAAGAAGTTAGACTGGAAAGATATATCATCATAATATTTCCAATTAAAAAGTTGATTGAAGTTGAATATTTTTTCTATTAATAAATAAATTGATACAATTTACTTTTTAATCAAGATAGAAACATTAAGTTATTTTGAAAAATTTTATTTTTTGAAAAATTTTAATTAAAAAAATAAATGATACAATTAAGTTTTTAATCAAACTTGGTAGACTATGCCAATTAAAAAAGTGATGAATTTTTGTTTAATTTTTAACTAACATTTTTTTTCAAACAATCAATTTTTTAATCAAACTAAACTAGCTAAGAAAATAAAAAAAATTAATTGAGTTTTGCAATCAACATCAATAAAATTTCTAATTGAATCAATTAAAAAATTAATTGAAATTTGCTAATGATATTAGTTAATTTTTTAATCAAGTATTTTTTTTAATATCCAATTAAAACTGTGATTGATACTATGATTTTCATGATTGAAAACATTTCAATTAAAAAATTAATTGGATCAATTAATTTTTTTGTGTGTAAATATGGGAAGACAAACATTTGGGACGAAGACCATGTATATTCCAACAGAACTCAGCATCATCACACTCAGCAAGCGTCAACCAAGCACAGACAAAAAAAATCTGATTCAATTATTTTTTTTATTTGATTCAATTAAAAATCTAATTGATGTTAATTGCAAAACTCAATTAATTTTTTCATTAAAAATGTAACTATTTTTAATTACTTTCTTCATTGACTTACTTTTTTAGTTTGATTAAAAAAAATCGATTATTTGAAATGAATTTTTAATTAAATATTAAAAAAAATATCCATAACTTTTTTTAATTGACTTAGGTTAGGTTAGGTTTTATATAAAATAAAAGGTTCCTCGCTTCATTTCTACCACCAAAATCTAAATCCGTCGGGCTTATGCGCCTGTGCTATTTTGAAGAGTAATGTTGCCACTCAAAATACCAAAGTGTCGATGGTCTCAAGAAGGAGATCAGCCAATGATGTCTTTGTCGACTTAACCATAATTCGCCAGTTCGAACAAATCTAATCTGATTCCAAAATTTTATATTTCCGACATTTATTGCCTTTGAACAATGACATTAAAAAAATATATATCGGTTTACTGCATTGTAGTCTATTGGAGCACGCATGAAAAAAATATATATAGAAATTATTTAATTATATTTTTTTATGTAATCGTAAATAAATATTAAAATTAGATTACCTATAAATAGTCTCTAAGTTGAACATGCAAGAGTGAATGACCTTTACTGTGTGTGTGGTGGTTTCCGGGATTTCCATATAAAAAACGGTCATAGAAGACTCACTGACGGTGATTCACAAAAACACAAATCAAACTTTGTAAACTTTACTACCATACCATACGAGCTTGTATCAAAACAAACAATGTATGCCCAAAAACAGAGAGAAAAAAACAAGAAATAAACGAATTACACAAGGAGAAATGACGAGAGAGAATCTACAGCTGTTGCTGTCAACAATAAATCCGATAAACAAATAATATTTACGATGAAGGAAATCATTAATGGCATTAACTCCATACGATGTTCTCAATTTAAGCCATAAGCGGTGTATATTATTGGTCTTAACGGTTTCTTGGTAGTTCTGCTTGCCATGCCAGTCATATTTCCATAGAAAAACGTCTAAATGCGAAAAGCAAAATAAACTCGAATAAATAACAACAAAGCAAACACGGTCAGAGAAAATGAAAACCAATAAATGACAAAAGCTCCATACCATAATTAACCAGTCTTGTATGAAATCACAAGATGGATGGTAGTTACGAGGAACTAATCAAGCGGCATGGGATCAATATAACCAGAGCAAAATTTCATACATATATAAACAACGAGACTTTTATGTTTAATGAGAGATTCCAAAAAATTAGTTTGGACCCCTAACCATGGTTGCCACAGTTGGTAGAATCCTGCCAAAATTTTCTATAGAAATAAAGTTTTGACAAAATTTTCTTTAGAAATAAAATTTTGACAAAATTTTCTATAGAATTAAAATTTTGACAAAATTTTCTATATAAATAAAATTTTGACATAATTTTCTATATAAATAAAATTTTGACAAAATTTTCTATAGAATTAAAATTTTGACAAAATTTTCTATATAAATAAAATTTTGACATAATTTTCTATATAAATAAAATTTTGACAAAATTTTCTATAAAAATAAAGTTTTGACAAAATGTTCATTAGAAATAAAATTTTGACAAAATTTTCTATAGAAATAAAATTTGGACAAAATTTTCTATAAAAATAAAATTTTGACAAAATTTTCTATAGAAATAAAATTTTTTAAAGAAATAACATTTTGACAAAATTTTCCAAAGAAATAAAATTTTGTCAAATTTTCCTATAAATTCAATATCTTTAAAGATTTTAGTTTTCGTTTAAGGTCATAAAATCCATACAAGCACCTAACCTAACCGTCGAAGAACAAAAATATTTTTTCATAATAACCGAAAAATTGTATCAAAAATTAATTTGCCAAATTTTTGGTAAAATTTTGTTAAAATTTTGGTAGAATAATTTTGGCATAAGTGGCAACCGTGTCCCCAACTAGTGATCCGGAAGTAGTGCAAATTTAGATTGTTTTCAATGAATTTTAAATGGCCTTGTCACAGGACGGAAGTACTCCGTTTTCGGATACTTTTTATTGCTTTTAAAGCTATTTCAGTGAAGAAATTTAAAATAAATAAATAATTTTTTAACCAATTTAGCTTTTATTTTTATCACATTTTTTATTATCAAAATTTTTGACAATTTAAATTTTTTTTTTGCTCCGACCGTGATTGAATTTCTATATAAATAATATTTTGACAAAATTTTCTACATAAATAATATTTTGACAACATTTTCTATATAAATAAAATTTTGACAATATTTTCTATATAAATAAAATTTTGACAAAATTTTCTATATAAATAAAATTTTGACAATATTTTCTATATAAATAAAATTTTGACAAAATTTTCTATATAAATAAAATTTTCAAAAAATTTTCTATAGGAATAAAATTTTGACAAAATTTTCTTTAGAAATAAAATTTTGACAAAGTTTTCTATAGAAATAAAATTTTGACAAAATTTTCTGAAGAAATAAAATTTTGACAAAATTTTCTATAGAAATAAAATGTTGACAAAATTTTCTATAGAAATAAAATTTTGACAAAATTTTCTACAGAAATAAAATTTTTTTTAAGAAATAAAATTTTGACAAAAAATTCTAAAGAAATAAAATGTCAAATTTTCCTATAAATTCAATATCTTTAAAGATTTTAGTTTTCGTTTAAGGTCATAAAGTCCATACAAGCACCTAACCTAACCGTCGAAGAACAAAAATATTTTTTCATAATAACCGAAAAATTGTATCAAAAATTAATTTGCCAAATTTTTGGTAAAATTTTGTTAAAATTTTGGTAGAATAATTTTGGCATAAGTGGCAACCGTGTCCCCAACTAGTGATCCGGAAGTAGTGCAAATTTAGATTGTTTTCAATGAATTTTAAATGGCCTTGTCATAGGACGGAAGTACTCCGTTTTCAGATACTTTGATATTGCTTTAAAAGCTATTTCAGTGAAGAAATTTAAAATAAATAAATAATTTTTTAACCAATTTAGCTTTTATTTTTATCACATTTTTTATTATCAAAATTTTTGACAATTTGAAATTTTTTTTGCTCCGACCGTGATTGAATTTCTATATCAATAATATTTTGACAAAATTTTCTACATAAATAATATTTTGACAACATTTTCTATATAAATAAAATTTTGACAATATTTTCTATATAAATAAAATTTTGACAAAATTTTCTATATAAATAAAATTTTCAAAAAATTTTCTATAGGAATAAAATTTTGACAAAATTTTCTTTAGAAATAAAATTTTGACAAAATTTTCTATAGAAATAAAATTTTGACAAAATTTTCTAAAGAAATAACATTTTGACAAAATTTTCTAAAGAAATAACATTTTGACAAAATTTTCTATAGAAATAAAATTTTGACAAAATTTTCTACAGAAATAAAATTTTTTTAAGAAATAAAATTTTGACAAAAAATTCTAAAGAAATAAAATGTTGTCAAATTTTCCTATAAATTCAATATCTTTAAAGATTTTAGTTTTCGTTTAAGGTCATAAAGTCCATACAAGCACCTAACCTAACCGTCGAAGAACAAAAATATTTTTTCATAATAGCCGAAAAATTGTATCAAAAATTAATTTGCCAAATTTTTGGTACAATTTTGTTAAAATTTTGGTAGAATAATTTTGGCATAAGTTGCAACCGTGTCCCCAACTAGTGATCCGGAAGTAGTGCAAATTTAGATTGTTTTCAATGAATTTTAAATGGCCTTGTCATAGGACGGAAGTACTCCGTTTTCGGATACTTTTTATTGCTTTTAAAGCTATTTCAGTGAAGAAATTTAAAATAAATAAATCATTTTTAATCAATTTTAGCTTTTATTTTTATCACATTTTTTATTATCAAAATTTTTGACAATTTGAAAATTTTTTTTGCTCCGACCGTGATTGAATTTCTATATAAATAATATTTTGACAAAATTTTCTATAAAAATAATATTTTGACAATATTTTCTATATAAATAAAATTTTGACAAAATTTTCTTTAGAAATAAAATTTTGACAAAGTTTTCTATAGAAATAAAATTTTGCCAAATTTTTCTACAGAAGTAAAATTTTTTAAAGAAATAAAATTTTGACAAAAAATTCTAAAGAAATAAAATGTTGTCAAAATTTTCTATAAATTCTATATCTTTAAAGATTTTAGTTTTCGTGTAAGGTCATACTATTAAAGTCCATACAAACACCTAACCTAACCTTCGAAGAAATAAAATATTTTTTCTTAATAAAAATTGTATCAAAAATTAATTTGGCAATTTTTTGGTAAAATGTTGTTAAATTTTTGGTAGAATACTTTTGGCATAAGTTGCAACCGTGTCCCCAACTAGTGATCCGGAAGTAGTGCAAATTTAGATTGTTTTCAATGAATTTTAAATGGTCTTGTCATAGGACGTAAGTACTCCGTTTTTGGATACTTTGTCTGTGATGTGTCTGTATAAAAATAATATTTTGACAATATTTTCTATATAAATAAAATTTTGACAAAATTTTCTTTAGAAATAAAATTTTGACAAAGTTTTCTATAGAAATAAAATTTTGCCAAATTTTTCTACAGAAGTAAAATTTTTTAAAGAAATAAAATTTTGACAAAAAATTCTAAAGAAATAAAATGTTGTCAAAATTTTCTATAAATTCTATATCTTTAAAGATTTTAGTTTTCGTGTAAGGTCATACTATTAAAGTCCATACAAACACCTAACCTAACCTTCGAAGAAATAAAATATTTTTTCTTAATAAAAATTGTATCAAAAATTAATTTGGCAATTTTTTGGTAAAATGTTGTTAAATTTTTGGTAGAATACTTTTGGCATAAGTTGCAACCGTGTCCCCAACTAGTGATCCGGAAGTAGTGCAAATTTAGATTGTTTTCAATGAATTTTAAATGGTCTTGTCATAGGACGTAAGTACTCCGTTTTTGGATACTTTGTCTGTGATGTGATCGTAATATAACACCAAAGTATACCAAGTATACCGGTATGAAGTGAGCGTCAAGGTACAAATGTCTCGATAGGGAACATTTGTTGTGAACGATCCTTTATTTTTTGTTTACTATGACATCTGTGAAAAATATTTAGTATACATCAAGTCATTGAAAAGACAACATCATATTTTTTCATCGCGTTAAAAATGTAGAATTTTGTACCAGAAAGTGATGCAGCATTAATTTTTTGTTTGTTTTCATTTAAAGAAAAGTGCTGTAGAGTCTCATCGAATGCTTGTCGAGGCATATGATGATCATGCTCTATTAGAAGCAACATGCAAAAGATGGTTTCAACGGTTCAAAAAATAATGATTTTGATGTGAGAAATGAAGAACATAGAAGACCAATAGGACTGGTCATATGAAGTTGGCATATACTACAAATTTGTTAATACTTTTATAGGGTACATTTCTTCCCTCGACTGTTTCGTCAAATAGTCAATAGTTCAAGAACTGTAGTCGAAAAACGGAAAAAATCGGTGATAAAAGTTGGAATTTTTTCGACATTTTTGTGGTTTTGAGCATGAAGATAAAAAATTTCCGACTTAATACATTCGGCATTTTTGTTGGCCGAGTCAAGAGCTACAACTTTGTTGAATACCCAAAAAATAAATTCATATCGTTTTTCGAGATATGGCCATACGAAAATTGCAAAAAGTGCTCAAAATCGAATTTGGTGACAAAACTTTAGAGGCTCATAAAAGACGAACGGCAACCAATCTCGCAAAATCCAGAAATCGCATCGATTACTTTCGGCTGGTATAAAAGATTTTTTGTTTGGATTTTTTGTGTTACACTGTGTAATCAAATCCCATCGACCAAATAGTTTTTCAGCGATGGATTATCCCGTCTCAGTAATGCTGGTGACATTTCAGAGTGTTTCAAATCATCAGTTGTTTCACCGCGATGTAGAACACCGTACAGGCTTGCGCCTAAAAAGTAGGTGCCTTGCCATTGAGGTAAGAGAGAAGCTCACCACTGTTGTATAACAATGAACTGAATATTCAAAATGAGCTTGAAAGAGCTGATCGAAAACATCAGACCCGTCTTTACATATAGACTGGTGTAATTAGAATAACTAGCTGAGTTTTTTGGTCTCTCTCTTCTAGTGAAAGATTCTTAATTTTCAATTATTACACTACAAAAATTGTCACAAGCACAAAGATATCATGCCCCTAAAATAGGAGTGTCACTTTTGAGCAACATGTAATACTTCATTTCTCTTACGAAGATTTTTTAATTGATAAACTTTACAAAATTTCATTGAAGGATATATTCACATAAAAGAAAATTTATTTAAATGACGACTAATTGGTTTTAATAAATCTCTTGAATTTATTGAAATTGCACTTTAAATCATTTTTATACCCTGCGCCACACTGTGGAACAGGGTATTATAAGTTAGTGCATATGTTTGTAACACCCAGAAGGAGACGAGATGGACACATGGTGTCTTTGGCAATAATGCTCAGGGTGGGTCCCTGAGTCGATATAACCATGTCCGTCTGTCCGTCCGTCCGTCTGTCTGTGAACACATTTTTGTGATCAAAGTCTCGGTCGCAATTTAAGTCCAATCGCCTTCAAATTTGGCACATATTCCTAATTTGGGTCAGAATAGAACCCTATTGATTTTGGAAGAAATCGGTTCAGATTTAGCTCCCATATATATCTTTCGCCCGATATGCACTAATATGGACCCAGCAGCCAGAGTTTTATACCGATTTGCTTGAAATTTTGTACAAACATAACACTTAGTCGTATAGTCAAGTGTGCAAAATTTGCTTTAAATCGGTTCAGATTTAGATATAGCTCCCATATATATCTTTCGCCCGATATGGACTTATATGGCCCCAGAAGCCAGATTTTTGGCCGAATTTGGTTGAAATGTTGTACTATGAGTACAATTAGTAGTATAGTCAAGTGTGCAAAATTTGATTGAAATCGGTTCAGATTTAGATATAGCTCCCATATATATCTTTCGCCCGATATGGACTAATATGATCTTAAAAGCCAGAAATTTGGCCCAATTTGGTTGAAATTGTGCACAGGGAGTAGATTTGGCATTGTAGCTATGCGTGCCAAATTTGGTTGAAATCGATTTAGATTTAGATATAGCTCCCATATATTTCTTTCGCCCGATATGGACTAATATGGTCCCAGAAGCCAGAGTTTTAGCCCAATTTGGTTGAAATTTTGCACAGCGAGTAGAATTAGCATTGTAGCTATGCGTGCCAAATTTGGTTGAAATCGGTTCAGATTTAGATATATCTCCCATATATAGTTTTCGCCCGATTTACACTCATATGACCACAGAGGCCAATTTTTTGCTCCGATTTAGTGGAAATTTTGCACAGGGAGTAGAATTAGCATTGTTGCTATGCGTGCCAAATTTGGTTGAAATCGGTTCAGATTTAGATATAGCTCCCATATATATGTTTTTCTGATTTCGACAAAAATGGTCAAAATACCAACATTTTCCTTGTAAAATCGCCACTGCTTTGTTGAAAAGTTACTCTAATTTTCCTAAACTTCTAATACATATATATCAAGCGATAAATCATAAATAAACTTTTGCGAAGTTTCCTTAAAATTGCTTCAGATTTAAGCGTTTCCCATATTTTTTTACTAACATTGTGTTCCACCCTAGTGCATTAGCCGACTTAAATTTTGAGTCTATAGATTTTGTAGAAGTCTATCAAATTCTTCCAGATCAAGTGATATTTAAATGTATGTATTTGGGACAAACCTTTATATATAGCCCCCCACACATTTGACGGATATGATATGGTATCGAAAATTTAGATCTACAAAGTGGTGCAGGGTATAATATATCGGCACCGCCCGACTTTAGATTTTCCTTACTTGTTTTTATACCCTTCACCACTACTGTGGTACAGGGTATAATAAGTTTGTGCATTTGTATGTAACGCCAAGAAGGAAAAGTCTGAGACCCATCGTTTAGTATACCGATCGTCATAGAATTAAATTCAGAGTCGATTTAGCGATGTCCGTCTGTCTGTCTGTCTGTCCGTCTGTCTGTCTGTTGATGTATTTTTGTGTGCAAAGTACAACTCGCAGTTTTAGTCCGATTGTCCTAAAATTTGGTATAGGGTCCTGTTTCGGCTCAAAGACGATCCCTATTGATTTTGGAAAAAATCGGTTCAGATTTAGATATAGCTGCCATATATATTTTTCACCGATCTGGTCATAATTGGCGTGTATATCAACCGATCTTCCTTAAATTCCGTACATCCGAATATTTTATGAGTCTCGAAAAACTTGCAAAATATCATCCAAATCGGTTCAGATTTAGATATAGCTCCCATATATAGCTTTCGCCCGATTTACACTCCTTTGCCCACAGAGGCCAATTTTGCTCCGATTTAGTTGAAATTTTGCACAGGGAGTAGAATTTGCTTTATAGCTATGCGTGTCAAATTTGGTTGAAATCGGTTCAGATTTAGATATAGCTCCCATATATAGTTTTCACCCGATTTACACCCAAATGACCACAGAGGCCAATTTTTTGCTCCGATTTAGTTGAAATTTTGCACAGGAAGTAGAATTAGCATTGTAACTATGAGTGCCAAATTTGATTTAAATCGGTTCAGATTTAGATATATCTCCCATATATAGCTTTCGCCCGATTTACACTCATATGACCACAGAGGCCAATTTTTAACTCCGATTTAGTTGAAATTTTGCACAGGGAGTAGAATTAGCATTGTAGCTATGCGTACCAAATTTGGTTGAAATCGGTTCAGATTTAGATATAGCTCCCATATATAGCTTTCGCCCGATTTACACTCATATGACAACAGAGGCCAATTTTTTGCTACGATTTAATTGAAATTTTGCACAGGGAGTAGAATTAGCATTGTAGCGATGCGTGCCAAATGTGGTTGAAATCGGTTCAGATTTAGATATAACTCCCATATATAGCTTTCGCCCGATTTTCACTCATATGACCAAATAGGCCAATTTTTTGCTCCGATTTAGTTGAAATTTTGCACAGGGAGTAGAATTAGCATTGTAGCTCTGCGTGCCAAATTTGGTTGAAATCGGTTCAGATTTAGATATGTCTCCCATATATAGCTTTCGCCCGATTTACACTCATATGACCACAGAATGCAATTTTTAACTCCGATTTAGTTGAAATTTTGCACAGGGAGTAGAATTAGCATTGTTGCTATGCGTGCCAAATTTGGTTGAAGTCGACTTAGGTATAGCTCCAATATATATGCGTGCCAAATTTGGTTGAAGTCGATTTAGGTATAGCTCCAATATATATGTTTTTCTGATTTCGAGAAAAATAGTCAAAATACCAACTTTTTCCTAGTAAAGGGTGATACGGTCAAAATATGGTCAAGGGAAAACGCGTGTAAATCGGTGAAATCGTTTATTTAAAAAATCAAATTAAATTTCTTTTTCAAGTTCAATTAGTATAAAATTCAGGAAAAATATTCAGTTAGGCTTTCGCTTTTCCAAATCCGAATTGCCGGGCCTCACGCTTGATACCTGCCATCAGATTTTGTACAGCCACCTTGTCCACCTTCTTCACCGCAGAAAGCCAGTTTGCCTTGAACTGCTGCTCGTCCTTAGCAGTTTTTTTTGGTCTTCTTTCGGTTCTGCTTGACAATAGCCCAGTATTTCTCAATTGGGCGGAGCTCTGGCGTGTTGGGAGGGTTCTTGTCCTTGGGAACCACCTGCACGTTGTTGGCGGCGTACCACTCCATGGCCTTTTTACCGTTATGGCAAGATGCCAAATCAGCCAAAACAGTACGGAACAACCGTGTTTCTTCAGGAAAGGCAGCAGACGTTTATTCAAACACTCTTTCACGTAAATTTCTTGGTTGATAGTCCCGAAAGCTATGAAAATGCTGATGCTCAAGCCACAGGTACAGATGGCTTGCCAAACCAGATATTTCTTTGCGAACTTTGACAATTTTATATGCTTGAAAATATCTGCTACCTTTCCCCTTCCTTTTGCCGTATAAAACTCCTGTCCCGGAAGCTGCTTGTAGTCGGCTTTGACGTAGGTTTCGTCGTCCATTACCACGCAGTCAAACTTCGTCAGCATCGTCGTGTACAGCCTCCGGGATCGCGCTTTGGCCGTCGTATTTTGTTTATCATCGCGATTTGGAGTCACTACCTTCTTGTAAGTCGAAAGTCCGGCTCGTATTTTGGCTCGATGCACGGTTGTAGACGATACGCCCAGCTTATTTGCGGCATCTCGGAGAGAGAGGTTAGGGTTTCGCTTGAAACTACCGGCAACTCTCTTTGTCGTCTCAGCGGCTTCCGGTTTTCGATTTCCCCCCGATCCAGACTTCCCGGCTGTCGGCAAACGTTCCCCAAACACTTTAATTACATTTGTAACGGTTGATTTGGCAACTTTTAGCGATTTTGCCAGCTTTGCGTGCGAGTAGCTCGGATTTTCGCGATGCGCGAGCACAATTTTGAAACGCTGCTCTTCTTGCTTGGACGGCATTTTGACAACTGAAGAGTGAATTCCAAAATCAAAATAGGAGCAACATTCTACACACACACCCCTTCAAAATGAGGGGTGTTCAGGTTTTTTAAATGCAAAATTGAAAGAAATACGTCAAGTTTATATTGACCAAATTTTGACCGTATCACCCTTTAAAATCGCCACTGCTTAATCGAAAAGCTGTAAAAATGACTCTAATTTTCCTAAACTTCTAATACATATATATCGAGCGATAAATCATAAATAAACTTTTGCGAAGTTTCCTTAAAATTGCTTCAGATTTAAATGTTTCCCATATTTTTTTTACTAAAATTGTGTTCCACCCTAGTGCATTAGCCAACTTATATTTTGAGTCTATAGATTTTGTAAAAGTCTATCAAATTCTGTCCAAATCGAGTGATATTTAAATGTATGTATTTGGGACAAACCCTTATATATAGCCCCCAAAACATTTGACGGATGTGATATGGTATCGAAAATGTAGATCTACAAAGTGGTGCAGGGTATAATATAGTCGGCCCCGCCCGACTTTAGACTTTCCTTACTTGTTTTTTTTTTTTGTATCTTGACTACAAAGCTGAAAAGCGGTCTAAGGTAGGAGACTTTCTACTTGGAAAACCGCATTCGCCACTTGATTGGGCGTTAGAATTTAAACGAAGTTCATACATGATGATAGACTACTTCACTTATCATAACCTTCTCATATTTGCAATTCTGTAGTATTACCCATTTGCGAATTTTCAATCAAACTTCATGTCTTCACCCGTTGTCTTCAATCCACTCAATGTTTGCAAACTACAAGGCCGTTTCATATTTTGATTCCACCACTCAACCCACCGACGACTACACTGAAAAAACAGTGAACCCACCAGGAAAGATAACTTTCGATTAATTTTAGAAAATTTGGAACTTTTTTAGAAAATTTTAATTAAACGGTATTACAAGCGCTGGCATCACTCCGATATGGTAAAAATAAGTAAATATTTTTTGACAAATTCAAGAAAATTTATTAGACATAACTAAATTTTTTCATTAGTTAAAGAAAATTTTGTAGTTTTAAGAGAAATCTTGGAGTTCAAAATTGCAAGAATGTCTTTAGTGACATACGAAGTTCACGATGGACACATTTTTGGTAAAATTTACAAATTTAAAGAAATAATGAACTATTTTGTAAGAAATACGAAATTAGGAAATCTTTATGCTTTATTTGTGTATAACTTTTTCCCGTTTTTTAGTTCATTTAACTAATATACGCAAAAAATTATTTAACTAAAATAAACTTTTTCCAAACATAATGATTCTATGAACTAATTTAAAGTTAATATGGCTTTAGTGAAATAGAGAGTTCACTTTTTTTTGAGTGTAGCATTTGTGATATCCGGCGGTGGTGCATATGCTTCATAAGTGGTGTAAAACAGTTTTGGGCATTGAATTGAAGCTATATAACCAAAATACACCGACTATGTTTGAAATTCTATTTAGTTTTTTTTTTTTTGATTGCAAGTTTCTCCACTTCAATTTAAAGGTAATGTAGGCAAACTAATATAACATACAAAATCTATTCTTCTGCTGGCTCTAATCAATCGATCATATTGAGATGTTTTTTTTTTTAGCTGCGTAAAATAGCTTGTGGTTTAGCTTCATTGGTAATTTGGTTACATAGCAATCTGAACTTGGTCGAATAGATGGAAAATTGGAATTGGATTGGCTATGCCTATGGGTATAGCTGTGCGTCAACATCTTGGCATTTTGTTAATTTCACAGATGATTTTTCCAGTAGTGTCTTTCTCAGTAACTGGAGAAGTAGCAAATCCGTCCGTCCAATGCATCGATCGAATGAAATGAAGTTTATCGAAGTGAAATCCTACATATGTTGAACAAAATCACTACATGACATAGATAGATGATGGACTGGATGAAATGGAATGGTTGGCTGGTTGTTTGATGTAAGTAGTGCTGCCATAAATCACTGGTATAATATTGACACTACCATATTCATAGGAACTATGATGTTCTCATGGTGTCACCCAATGTAGCTCAATCTGGTATTTGGTCTCTGCACTTTATTCTCCAACACATTGAGATAAATTTCAATTAAATTGAAATTGGATTTAAATTAAGCCTTTCACATCCAATGTTGCCTACACTGAAGAAAATATTGTCTTAGGCACAAAAATTTCGTATCGTGAAAATACGAATGCTACGTGAAAAAGTATAACATGCTTTCCTACTAAACGAAACCAACGAAGATCATTTCGTGGTAAAAAAGTTTGTTTGGAAAAACAGTATATTTATATGACGTGAAAACACACCCAGAGAAGGAATATGATCACCTCAAACATGTTTTAAGAGCAAAATGTTATTTTTGAGTGGTGACCATGTAACATGGTTTTCGCAACCATGTTATTTTCTCGAAAATCATGTATCTGATTTCGGCAAGCAGGTTATATTTGACGAGAAAATAACATTTTAGTGACAAACATGTTACATGGTCACCATACAAAAATAACATTTCGCTCTTGAAACATGTTTGAGGTGATCATATTCCTTCTCTGCGTGCACGTTGACGTGTTTTACAGGATTAAAACAAAAATAATAAATACTAGCTCAACATATATTTTCTCTCACTTTCACATGATTTATTTAGCTCTCAATATTTTCTATTCTGCAATACAAAGAATGAACCAATACCACGGATCCACTGGACTACACTGAAAAACAAAAAACATGCTCGGTTCCAAAGATTTTGTCTTTACTTTAAAAATTTTGGTATTGATTCCGAGCCAAAGAATCGGAGAATACAAGTAAGGCAATGTTTAGGACACAATTCTCTTTTAAATTTGGGTTTTGTGTACTTGCTTCTAGGAAGCAAATTTTAATTTTTCGCTTTTTTATTTTTTTTTCTTCATATTCTATGAAAGTCCTTTAAAAACGAGTTAACGACAACTTTATTTTCAAAATTAAGACTCGACTTCTAGTAGAAATTATTCTATGTTTCAAGTAAAAACGTCTTTAAAATAAAGTGTTGAAAAACGTGACCTATATTTGAACGATTTTTTGCTTTGTAGTCTAGATGCAAAAAGACAACAATTTTAAAGATAAGTTCATTAAATTTAAAGAATTTTTCTAAATTACTAAAGTCAAGTTGACTGGAGCCCAAACATTTTTTCTTTCATGTTATGATACCCATTTTTAAGTGAAATCACTTAATTATAAGGACTGTACGACTTCATTGAAAAGTTTATCGACTTTTGGATAAGGACAAAAACTTTATATTAGAGAAGTGAGTCTTATGTGGTAAGCCAAATTTTTATTCGAATTTTAAAGACATGAAATCTTTGTCCTCACAACAATATTTTTTTCAGTGTATGTAGCACTTATTGTTATGAACACATAGACATTTTTGGGTTGAACTGAGCTATGTGGCCTTTGTGCAACGTTGCACGAAAGTGGATCTGCGGTATTTTGAACCTTTTTGTATTTTTTAGTTCTGAAGTCCAACTCATTGAGATCCGGAGAATTTTGGCGCCCATTGTGTGGTAGAAATGAAGCGAGGAACCTCCTTTTTAAGCCTTTCTTGGTTGAGTGCTGATTGTAATGGTGTAGAGTCCTGTTGGAATGTGCATTGTCTGCGGCCGAAATATTTGTTTTCGCAGGGCTTCAATTATTAAATTATTTTACCCCACGTCCGATGAGTACAAGCGGAGAGTAACCATCGGTCGTTGTGGCAGACCACGTCATTACCAGTTCGAATGTGTACAATTTCAGCTTACCTCTTCGGCAAGTAACCTCGATCATGTTGTTTGTTCACAAGTTGCTGAATTTGGAATGGTTGTTAAAGTTTTTTAGTCCACGTTTTGGACGCGATGCAACACTGCGGTTATGGTTTTAGAATTAAATGTTTGTTTTTTTTTACAATAATATTGAAATCAAATGATTGCAGACTATAAGTATATTTCCCCAATGTGTAATTGATTTTGGTTTTGATTAAAAATTATTATACCCTAAACCACATAGTGGTGCCCTCACCATAACTGTGATGTGGCAAAAAATTTGCCTACCAGAAATATTGATTTTAGACCACCATTTTACTGATCGACTCAGAATCACATCCCGAGTCGATCCAGCCCTTGGTGTCCATGTATTTGGTGTTCGCAGGATTCCGGTCGCATTTATTAAGCGATTTCGATGAAATTTGGTGCATGGTATTTTTTCGATACAAGGACGAACGCTATTGAATTTGAAAAAAAAATTTTCGCCCGGTTTCGACAAATGGGGTCCTATTGCCCCCCTTCTCATACCGATTGTCGCCCTTTTAGTGTGCAAAATTTCATCGAAATCGCAGATTTAGATATAGCTCCCATGTATATGTAGCAATTTTTTCCAATTAAAGTCTTAATTGAGTTTTAAAAAATATTCAATTAAAAATTGTATTGATTCAACATTTTTTTAATTGAAACAAAAATAATTAATAGTATCAATTAATTTTTTAATTGATACTATTAATTATATAGTATATCATACCCTAAACCACCATTACAGAATTAGTAATCATAAGCATTTGTGGGGTAACATATAGGTCTGGGAGATAAATCGCAGTTGCATATTTAAGAAAATTAAGGGGTACATGTCTATGGGTGCTTTGTGTCAATCTGACTATAGCTCATAGTCAATGTTGCCAGGGAAAATGTTCGGTTTACCCTACAAGGACAAAAAAAGTTCCCTACTTTCCCATACATTCCCAAACAATTTTCCCTACTATATTTTTCGTTAAATTTAAAAAATTTTACAAAACAAAAATGGTTCTAAGTACTTTATTATCTTAAAACATGAATATGCAACGCATATAACTTAGAATATAAAGGGTGATTTGTTAAGAGCTTGATAACTTTTTTTTTAAAAAAAACGCATAAAATTTGCAAAATCTCATCGGTTCTTTATTTGAAACGTTAGATTGGTCCATGACATTTACTTTTTGAAGATAATTTCATTTAAATGTTGACCGCGGCTGCGTCTTAGGTGGTCCATTCGGAAAGTCCAATTTTGGGCAACTTTTTCGAGCATTTCGGCCGGAATAGCCCGAATTTCTTCGGAAATGTTGTCTTCCAAAGCTGGAATAGTTGCTGGCTTATTTCTGTAGACTTTAGACTTGACGTAGCCCCACAAAAAATAGTCTAAAGGCGTCAAATAGCATGATCTTGGTGGCCAACTTACCGGTCCATTTCTTGAGATGAATTGTTCTCCGAAGTTTTCCCTCAAAATGGCCATAGAATCGCGAGCTGTGTGGCATGTAGCGCCATCTTGTTGAAACCACATGTCAACCAAGTTCAGTTCTTCCATTTTTGGCAACAAAAAGTTTGTTAGCATCGAACGATAGCGATCGCCATTCACCGTAACGTTGCGTCCAACAGCATCTTTGAAAAAATACGGTCCAATGATTCCACCAGCGTACAAACCACACCAAACAGTGCATTTTTCGGGATGCATGGGCAGTTCTTGAACGGCTTCTGGTTGCTCTTCACTCCAAATGCGGCAATTTTGCTTATTTACGTAGCCATTCAACCAGAAATGAGCCTCATCGCTGAACAAAATTTGTCGATAAAAAAGCGGATTTTCTGCCAACTTTTCTAGGGCCCATTCACTGAAAATTCGACGTTGTGGCTCGTTAGTAAGTCTATTCATGATGAAATGTCAAAGCATACTGAGCATCTTTCTCTTTGACACCATGTCTGAAATCCCACGTGATCTGTCAAATACTAATGCATGAAAATCCTAACCTCAAAAGAATCACCCTTTAAATTTGTATTACCACCACGGTTGCCACAGTTGGTAGGATTCTACCCAAATTAGTAATCTTTTTTGTTAAATCTCTATAAAAATAAAATTTTGGAAAAAGTTTCTATAAACAAATTTTTGTGAGAAATTTTTCTATAGAAATAAAATTTTGACAATAAATTCTATAGAAATAAAATTTTGAGAAAAAATTCCACAGAAATGAAATTTTGGGAAAATTTTTTATTGAAATAATATTTTTTAAAAAATTTCTATAGAAATACAAGTTTGACAAAATGTTCTATAGAAATAAAATTTACCACACATTGTTAAAGATCAAGCCTTGCCGGCTTCTAATTTCCTCCTCTAGAGCCACCAAAATGTAAAAATTATTACAAATTGTGTTGAGTGAAAAATGTCCTACATTGTGACGCTAAATATGAGAAAAACCCCAATTTCTAGACTTCATCATATCAATACTAAGGCTAGTGTCAACTAGATGATAGATTGAATTAAAAATAATGCACATCCTACATACCTACACAGAAGCAAATTCGAACGTTGAAAATCAATGTAAAGAAACTGGTAATTCCTATATGCCCTAAAAGGAACATTTATCCTAATCCTAGATATCAATTCCGAGCATGGAATATCCCCACTAACTAACCTATACATCATCATGGAGCTCAACATCGTCCATCGGCTCCTAAGAGTAGGCAAATTAATCAGCCTCAATCTAGAAGTGTATGAAGGAAGAACAAAATCACCGTTCCAATGAAGATGTCTCAAAGCGAACAACAAGAACTGCTTCTGAACCGATTCTATCCTATCAATGTATACTTCATACTGAGGATCCCACACGATAGAACCATACTCTAGAATGGGTCTAACAAGGGCAGTAAAAAGCCTCATTGTAACATAAGGGTCCGAAAACTCCTTCGCCTTACTCACCATCGAATCAATATGACCATTAAAATCAAGCATACGATCCATAACAATGCCAAGATCAACAAAAGAATCAACCTCTTCCAATAACGAGCCCCGTATACTATACCGAACATCAATAGGCCTAGACCTAAAGAATCGCATAAACTTGCATTTCCTCAAGTTCAAATCCATCAGATTTACCCTACACCAATCATCAAAGCTATCCAAATCACCTTGTAATAAATGTACCTGCCAGAATTATCAAACGTCATCAGCATACATCAAAATCCTAGAGTTAACTACGGACTGAGGTAAATCGTTTATAAATAACAAAAATAAGACAGGCCCCAAATGACTACCCTGAGGCACACCTGATGGGACATCAAAGCACCTTGAATAGGAATCACCAAAAGACACAATCTGCGTACGGCAATCAAAATACGACGAAATCCAAGCCAAAAGTGTACTGGTCAATCCAATCCTATCCTGCTTATATAGCAAGAGCTTATGATTCACCCGGTCAAAAGCCTTACTAAAATCCGTATAAATAACATGAGTCTGATTCCCAACAACAAACTGATTACTAACATGAGAAGTAAATTCCACCAAGTTCGTAGTAGGCGATAGGCCCTTACAAAAACCATGCTGGCAGGGATCCAGTATCGAAGAAATGCCATGCGACAAAACATCAGTCACCATCTTTTCAAAAACCTTGGGAATAACACTCAATTTTGCTGTCCCCCTATAATTACCCACATCAAAGGGGTTCCCCGACTTATGAAGTGGTACGACAAAAGAGCTCCTCCATCTTAGAGGGAAAAAACCGAACTTCAATGAACTATTAAATAACATCGACAATGGAAAAGGTAATCAACCAAACCTACCAATTATCATCCAAATTGTTTTAGATTTAGATATAGCTCCCATATAATATATGTATCGCCCGATTTTCAAAAATTTGTCCCTAATAATAATATGTTTGACCATAGTGGCCTCATTTATTAACGAATCTTATTCACATTTAGCACAATTTAATTGTCTGTAATATCAATTAAATCAGCAAATTGTCATCCAAATCGGTTCAGATTTATATATATGTATCGGCCGATTTTGAAACCTTTGTCTAAAATACTCTTATGTATGAACCAATGTTACTCAAATGTCAAATTTTGATGTGTTAGAGGATCGTATTTAGACTTACATGTAGCACTTACATTATCACGAATTTGGATTTATTAACCACACTTATTGAGCGATTAATAATGGACTCAATATTAATGACATACTACACAGGAAAAAAGTATAACCAAAATATTTCCAATTAAAAAGTTGAAAATTTTTTCAATTAATAAATTAATTGATACAAATAACATTTTAATTAATATTGAAACATTAAGTTATTTCAGTCAAAAAGTTTTAAAATTTTTAATTAAAAAATTAATTGGTACAAAACTTTTTAATCAAACTCGGAAGACTAAATCAGTTAAAATAGTGATGGTCATTTTTTAATGTTTAATTAAAGATTTATTTCAAATAATCAATTGTTAAACTAAAAACAATAAGTCAATTCAGACAGTAATTGAAAATAGTTACCTTTTTTAATTCAATTACAATCAACATCAATTAAATTTTTAATTGAATCAATTAAAAAATTAATTGAAATTCGCTAATGAAATCAATTAGGTTACAGGTTAAAGTGGCAGCCCGGTTACGATTCAGGCTCACTTAGACTATTCAGTCCATTGTGGTATGAAATCAAATAACTTTTTAAGCAAGTATTTTTTATGCCCAATTATAACTGTGATTGATACTATCATTTTCGTGATAGAAGACATTTCAATTAAAAAATTAATCGGATCAATTAATTTGCACTGTAAGTGCAAAATCACCTGTGGCTCCTAATATCAGACATTTCTGTTCAAATTGTGTTAAAACTGTTTATCCGAATTATCCTAATTCAGTAGTGGTGGTTTAGGGTATGATATAGTCGGTCCCGCCAAACTTTCTTCTTTACTTATTTGTTTTTTTGTGTTTATTTTTTAATTTCAGCGTTTGTGTTTTAAAATTAATTAAGTATGTTGGCAATATTTTTCCGTATATAAATACCGTCCTTGGCACCAGATGATTTTATGAGTTGCTTAAAAACTTTTTAATGTTATTGATTGGTATTAGAGCCGTGGCCATCTTCTTGAAAGCTTGACATGCTAACCTTTGCATTTCAGTGGGTTAAAACACAATGGTTTTTAAGTAGCAATATAAATGGCGGGCGTAACTGCAATTATAATTAACCTGTTTACATAGCTGTATAAATTCGATTCACAAATTAAAGTATTTCTTATTTCGCATGTAAAGTAGCCGGATAGAAATGTGAACAAGGCAAGACGAGTGTGTGAGAGAGAGAGGGAATATATTGTCACTCGTAAGCAAAATTATATTGGTTAAGAGTGGTATCATTAGTCAAGAGGTGAAATACCACTGAAGTAATATGAGTATATAGAGGAGTGAGTTTGGCGAGGTAAAACGAACGGACGGACGGACGAACCATTCATGGCTAGTCAGTAGAATTATTCCCATATATTAACAATTTCCATTTCATGTGAACTTGTTTTGCACAAACACCATTTACTTCTCCGTGTGGGGAAATGAAGGAGGAAGGTGGTAGCGACTCCGTATTCATAGTAAACAAAAACAAAGCTAACCAACTTGAGGTGCGGTAGCGGCGGTTGAAGGCCCAACCCAACATTTGACTTGCAATAATGTTAACAAGAAGACAAGCAGAAGTACTAGATACCGGCAACAGTCCCAGCCCCATAGTACACATACTTATTAGCCCCCATCAAGTGATGGTAGTGAAAACAGAAATTAGTCTGAAGGGAGAGTTGATGCAAGCAATGTGAATGGATTCCAATGACTGACAACGAATTGCAAAAACTCAGTACACAACCGTTCATTAATTAGACTAGGGAAAGAAGATAGCATTGGGCCAGGAGAAGGCCCAAGACAATAAAACTTGTCAATAAGAATCACGTATTTGGGAAGAAATATTTGAATCTAAATCACATGATAACATTTGTGTGAGACAATACCCATAGTAACTAGCAAATATGGGGAAAAGAGCGTTTTGAAATTGGGATCTTTTAATTATATGTTACCACCATAAAATTTTTGTATACCCTCCACCATAGGATGGGGGGTATATTAACTTTATCATTCCTTTTGTAACTCATCGAAAAAAGTATATATATTCTGGGTCATGGTGAAATTCCGAGTCGATCTAAGCATGTCCGTCCGTCCGTCTGTTGAAATCACGCTAACTTCCGAATGGAACACGCTATCGGCTTCAAACTTGGCACAAGTAGTTGTTATTGATGTAGGTCGCATGGTATTGCAAATGGGCCATATCGGTCCACTTTTACGTATAGCCCCCTTATAAACGGACCCCCAAATTTGACTTAAGGATCCTCTAAGAGAAGCAAATTTCATCCGATCCGGCTGAAATTTGGTACATGGTGTTAGTATACGGTCCCTAACAACCATGCAAAAATTATATAAACCGATCCCCAGAATTGGCTTGCGGATCCTCTAAGAGAAGCAAATTTCATCCGATCCTGCTGAAATTTGGTACATGTTATAAGTATATGGTCTCTAACAACCATGCAAAAATTGGTCCACATCGGTCCATAATTATATATAGCCCCCATATAAACCGATCCCCAGATTCGGCTTGCGGAGCCTCTTAGAGAAGCAAATTTCATCCGATCCTGCTGAAATTTGGTACATGGTATTAGTATATGGTCTCTAACAACCATGCAAAAATTGGTCCACATCGGTCCATAATTATATATAGCCCCCATATAAACCGATCCCCAGATTCGGCTTGCGGAGCCTCTTAGAGAAGCAAATTTCATCCGATACGGCTGAAATTTGGTACATGGTGTTAATATATGGTCTCTAATGACCGTGCAAAAATTGGTTCATATCAGTCCGTAATTATGTATAGCCCCCATATAAACCGATCCCCAGATTTGACCTCCGGTGCCTTTTGGAGAAGCAAAATTCATCCGATATGGTTGAAAGTTGGTACTTGGTGGTAGTATATCACATTTAACAACCATACCAAAAGTTGTCCATATCAGTCCATAATCATATATAGCCCCCATATAAACCGATCCCGAGAATTGGTTTTGGAGCCTCTTGGAGCAAATTTCATCCGAGTCAGTTGAAATTGGGTACATTTTGCTAGTATATGGCCGTTAAAAACCATGCCTAACTAGGTCCATATCGGTGTATAGTTATATATAGCCCTCAGATAAATCGATCCCCAATCACACAAAAATTGGTCCATATCAAGTTCATAATTGTATACAGCCCCCATATTTCAATTCTGGCTTTCTACGTACCGTGCAAAAGTCCATATCGAGTCGTAATTATTTGTAGACTTACCTATACATACCTTTTTTGTCTTATACATATATACCACGTATGGACTAATACACAATTTAGGAAACGATGTTAAGAAGCTTTAAGATACCACAACCCAAGTAATTCGATTGTGGATGACAGTCTTTCGTAGAAGTTTCTGTGCAATCCATGGTGAAGGGTACATAAGATTCGGCCTGGCCGAACTTACGGCCGTATATACTTGTTTTTATTTAATTTAATTTTAATGCCAGCTCGTTTCACACCCAAAGAAAAGTAGACTTCTAAAATCAAGTTTCAAATAGTTATTTTTAGCTTGAATTCGCACTTTTTAGTTATTTTAAGTACGCAAATACTAAGTTAAAATTAAGTTAAAGTCGTGCAAAATTTAACTTAATTTTAATACCAGCTCGTTTTACACCCAAAGAAAAGTAGACTTCTAAAATCAAGTTTCAAATAGTTATTTTTAGCCTGAATTCCCACTTTTTAGTAATTTTAAGTAGGCAAATAATAAGTTATACTCATATTAAGTACAAAGTGTGCTTATTTGTGTAATTCAAGTACTTAAAGTTTGAATTAAACTGGTTATGGATTAAAATAAGAAAATTGTTACTTAATATGCCAGTGAGAGTTAGCTAATGAGAGCATAAAATAGAGTTTTGTTCTCCTTGATGCTCTCATCGATTTGCAACCTCCAAAAACTGTTTTGCTTGCAACGGTGGTGGCTTGCATTTCGTTTGCTATCATAAGTCGACTATGGCTTAATATAAGAAAATTTTAACTTGATATTTTTATCGTTACACGTGCAGAGCATCGTATGTGTTTGGTTGCATTTGATTTGCTACCTTAAGCCGAATCTGGCTTTAAATAAGAAAAATTTTACTAGAGGTCTGCCCAATTCCATTTGTAAATGGAGAGTACACGTGTACTTACTACTTGAGTACATCTAACAGGTTGGCTGATAAGTCCCCGGTCTAACAAAGAAAAACACATTTTTTTTTGTCAAAATTCGTTTTTATTATTCAACATAGTTCCGTTCAAGAGCGATACAACGATTATAACGACTTTCCAATTGTTTGATACCATTTTGGTATTACTCCTTCCTTTGATACCATTTTGGTAATACTCCTCAGTTTCGGCGATCACCTCTTCATTGCAGCCAAATTTTTTCCCTGCGAGCATCCTTTTAAGGTCTGAGAACAAAAAGTCGCTGGGGGCCAGATCTGGAGAATACGGTGGGTGGGGAAGCAATTCGAAGCCCAATTCATGAATTTTTGCCATCGTTCTCAATGACTTGTGGCACGGTGCGTTGTCTTGGTGGAACAACACTTTTTTCTTCTTCATATGGGGCCGTTTTACCGCGATTTCGACCTCCAATATAATAGTCACTGTTGATGGTTTTTCCCTTCTCAAGATAATCAATAAAAATTATTCCATGCGCATCCTAAAAAACAGAGGCCAGTACTTTGCCAGCGGACTTTTGAGTCTTTCCACGCTTCGGATACGGTTCACCGGTCGCTGTCCACTCAGCCGACTTTTTATTGGACTCAGGAGTGTAGTGATGGAGCCATGTTTCATCTATTGTCACATATCGACGGAAAAACTCGGGTGTATTACGAGTTAACAGCTGCAAACACCGCTCAGAATCATCAACACGTTGTTTTTGGTCAAATGTGAGCTCGCGCGGCACCCATTTTGCACAGAGCTTCCGCATATCCAAATATTGATGAATGATATGACCAACACGTTCCTTTGATATCTTTAAGGCCTCTGCTATCTCGATCAACTTCATTTTACGGTCATTCAAAATCATTTTGTCGATTTTTTTGATGTTTTCGTCGGTAACCACCTCTTTCGGGCGTCCACTGCGTTCACCGTCCTCCGTGCTCATTTCACCACGCTTGAATTTTGCATACCAATCAATTATTGTTGATTTCCCTGGGGCAGAGTCCGGAAACTCATTATCAAGCCAAGTTTTTGCTTTCACCGTATTTTTCCCCTTCCACAGAAAAAAATTTCACGAAAATTTTTCCAATTAAAATTTTAATTGAGTTTTAAAAAATATTCAATTAAAAATTT
The DNA here is from genome assembly GCF_050003625.1 of Haematobia irritans. Taxonomy (NCBI): domain Eukaryota; kingdom Metazoa; phylum Arthropoda; class Insecta; order Diptera; family Muscidae; genus Haematobia; species Haematobia irritans. The sequence continues at coordinate 142,652,243 of NC_134400.1, forward strand.
AATTGATTCAACAATTGAAACAAAAATCAATCACAAAAATTAATAGTTTCAATTAATTTTTTAATTGGATCAATTAATTTTTTAATTGACCTTCAATTAATTTTTTAATTGATACTATCATTTCTGTGATTGAAGACATTTCAATTAAAAAATTAATTGGATCAATTAATTTCGTGATTGAACCAGAAAATTTTTTTTTGTGTGTCAGAAAACAGTATTCTATCAAAACACGAAATTCCTTTTTTTTCCATTTTTTCACAATAACAAAAGTTGCTTCACAAAAGACGCTCTATCTCACAAACTAATTGACTTACAGACGTCAAATTTTGACACGAATCATTTGAAGGTTGGTACTATATAAAAATAATATGCATTTAATACTAGCGACGCCATTTACGTGTCAGACCGGGGACTTATCAACCAACCTGTTATTTGATAGAGTCGCAAAACAATTGGTACACAAAACAAAAAATTTTTCTGATTCAATCACGAAATTAATTGATCCAATTAATTTTCTAATTGAAATGTCTTCAATCACAGAAATGATAGTATCAATTAAAAAATTTATTGACAGTCAATTAAAAAATTAATTGATCCAATTAAATATTTAATTGATACTATTAATTTGTGTGATTGATTTTTATTTCAATTAAACAATTTGTTGACTCAATTAAATTTTTTATTGAAAATTTTTTAAAACTCAATTAAAATTTTAATTGGAAAATTTTTCGTGAAATTTTTTTCTGTGTAGGTAGTAAATAATTTTAATGACATTTTCTTTGTGTGCATATATTTTTAAGGCGCCAATTGCTTACTTCCATCATTTTACTTGCAGCATACTCTCTAGGTCTCTCTTTCTAAACACATATATGTTTATGGCCTTTTTCCAAATTAATATATGTCCCAAACATAATATGTTCTAACATATTAGCATATATGTCCCAAACATGTTATGCTAGTTTATGAACATTACATTACACATTACATTACACATTACAAAATTTGAGTTCAAAACGTATAATTTTGCACCCAACCATATGAAAAGCAGTCTTTTTCGTCCGTATGGTTCCAATTCGCAGCAGAGTATTATGTTTGTGTTTGTTTACATGGATGTACATATGTTAATTTACTACTGCAGTGATAATGATAATCTTAATTGGGGAAGTGAATTGTAAAATATTCGACATAACAACATACATCCATTAGTTCGTCTTCATTAATGTTGTTGATGCACCATTACGAATCGCTTGAATTGATTCTCCTATATTGATATAAATCTGTTTCATATTTTTCTGGGTTTTTGTTTTGTAGATTGTAATTTTCCTGCTCTACAGTTTTTCTCCCATTCAGTTGAATATGAAAGAAACCGCATAAAGAGAATTCATTGCAATACTACAATTTAATCTTTTCTCTTGTTTGTTTTTTTTTTTTTTTTTTTTCAGCTCTACAGTGGCTTCTGCAAATACTTGGAGTAAAAAACAGCAAAGCAATTGCAATTTGCCAAAGACCACAAGGCAGACAATACAATAAACCAACTTCAGTCTGGCACAATCGAATCAAAGTTGAGCCACCCAACTAGACTCTGCAGTCAGTAATTCTCAAAATCAGCCAGTCATTCAGTTTATCGAACAAAGAAAGGCATACAGATCAAACTCCGCTAAAAAATTTATTTGCTTTTTTTGCATATGGCGCTCTTAATGTTTCTTAGGTGTTTGTAATCTGCATCTTCTGTTTGGCCTTTCTGCTGCTCGTACAACGCCTATATCCATCAGTAATTCGCTTGCAAAAGTTTCGGATCAGGGCGCAGCTGCACAATACTGATGACCAACGAACCGAATGCAAACGACGAAGCCCCATTATGTGCATTTGTTTTGAACGAAAATGAATGTGAAATAAAATAGAAACAGTTTCCTTTAATGGGAGCTATAAACAGAATATAAAAACCACAACAAATTGTCGAAAAAACAGCGGTGGAATAAAAACAAAACATATGGTATTATAACGCTGGTCTCTACAACTGGAAAAACTTACCATTTGCACATTTTTTTTTACCATTTGAGTGTTAAGGGCCCACGATCCATACCACCTTTTTGGTGGTATTGTGTGAAACCCCCTTTAACACATAACGCCAAACTTTCCGGCCTTGCTTGTTGGTTCGTCGATTGACCCCCGGTTATTCTCGGCTCACAGATACACTTGCGCAAAATGCTACAACGGGCAAATGCAGTGACAACAACAAGCAAATACAAACAATTGTTACAACAACATCGTACTAGTCGTCTCAGTTACAAACAGAAACCGCTACAACATCAGCTAATATCATTGTCAACGTGCAATTCATCGCCGCAACTTCAGTTTTAAATCAACACGAGAGTGGTGAAGAAACCTATACACTAACTGCCACGCATACATCCATTGTACGACGCCCAACCACCCATTGTTTGGGTAGAATTACACACCATCTTGCAAAAGCAAAAAACAAAAGTCATTGTGTGACAGTGAGAACCATAGAATACCGCCACTTCCTCACCACTTATTCTCACAGCATACCTTTACTCTCTCGTATGAAAAATGTTTTGAATGTATACAAGAGGCATTCAACATTAGAAGTAAGAGAAAAACAACTAAGAATTCGTTTTTGATATAAAAAAAAAAAAAACAACAACACTAACAAGAACAAATTATGTAAATAAGAAACATAATACAACAAACGGCAATAGCAACAACAAAACAAACTGAATTTGTTAGAGTAAAGAAGAAAACTGAAAAACAAAACTTCGTAAATATTTAGAAATATCTCACGGCAACTACGTTATTACAAGAAGAATACACGATAGAAGAAAAAGATAACTATTTCGAATGAGCCACTACTAAGAACTTGCATCTCTAATAAAATAACAAGAAAAGACATACAACACATTCCTGGAACAAATATCCATTGTCCCATCGTGTAACTACACTTCCAAAAGCAGTATTCTTTATTTATAAATTTCTTTAATAAAAAGGTAAGTTAGTTACAAGTCAAGGGTATACATTTAATTCTTTACACCTCCATGCGTAGATTGGAATTGGAGAAAAATTATTTTAATAAGATACTAAAATTGAGTTTATGACAATCGATGCAACGATTAAAGATCATTTCTTGCGTCAAAAAAGATAATTTCAAGTAAAAAAATAAAACAAGCTGGCCCGGTTTCAAAGATTTAGTCTTTGTATTAATGATTTTGGTATTTATATCGAGTGATGGAAGCCGAGAATTGCAATAACGATGCATTAAAGACGGAATTCCCTTTCAAATTTAAGTTTTGTGTACTTGGTGTTACAAAAAAATAATTGAATATATTAGGTTTTTCTTTTTCATCATAATGCAAGAAAAAATACGATTTGATTTCACCAAATTTATTGATGCAATTAATTTTTAATTGAAATTTCTTCAATGACGGAAATGATAATAACAATCACCGACACCAATTTAAAACTAATTTTATTAATTTAAAATTTTAATTGATACAATTAATTGTAGTTATGTAAGAAAATGACGCATAGTGGTGGTGAAAAATGGTTCAATTTGGGAGGAATAATTGCGTATGTAATTTCCATAGGAAATAAAAACACAAGACCTAAATTGAATCATCTCACTCCGTCAGATCTACAATAAAGACCATAACAGAAAGTAAACACTAATTTTTCGGTTAATTATTTATAAATTTCGGAGCTACTGTTGACAATTCATACCAAATAATATTATATAATATATTGTATATATTATACATTTTCTAAAAAAAAAAAAAAACACAAACAAAAAAAAAGGCTACGAACTTTGCAAAAATCCCTACAAAATAAAAATGCGGTAATTATTACGAGTCAAAAAAAGTAAACAGTGGCAACACTTACTACGATTTGATTATAATAGTATTAGATAACCGTATTTTTTTCAGTACCTCACTTTAGTAGAAACATCCCAGCAAAAAAAAATTGGAAGTTGTTCCACAAACATTTCTTTTAAAGCCCATCCCAGAATCCCCCATCGAGTTTTTTCAACTTCCGATGCAGTCCTTTTGGACAATATGCGGATATGCGGAAGCTCTGTGCAAAATGGGTGCCGCGCGAGCTCACATTTGACCAAAAACAACAACGTGTTGATGATTCTGAGCTGTGTTTGTAGCTGTTAACTCCTAATACACCCGAGTTTTTCCGTCGATATAAAGGGTGATACGGTCAAAATTTGGTCAATATAAACTTGACGTATTTCTTTCAATTTTGCATTTAAAAAACCTGAACACCCCTCATTTTGAAGGTGTGTGTGTGTATAATGTTGCTCTTATAATAATTTTGGAATTCACTCTTCAGTTGTCAAAATGCCGTCCAAGCAAGAAGAGCAGCGTATCAAAATTTCGCTTGCGCATCGCGAAAATCCGAGCTACTCGCACGCAAAGCTGGCAAAATCGCTAAAAGTTGCCAAATCAACGGCTACAAATGTAATTAAAGTGTTTGGGGAACGTTTGTCGACAGCCAGGAAGTATGGATCGGGGGGAAATCGAAAACCGGATGCCGCTGAGACGACAAGGAGAGTTGCCGGTAGTTTCAAGCGAAACCCTAACCTCTCTCCGAGATGCCGCAAATAAGCTGGGTGTATCGTCTACAACCGTGCATCGAGCCAAAAAACGAGCCGGACTATCGACTTACAAGAAGGTAGTGACTCCAAATCGCGATGATAAACAAAATACGACGGCCAAAGCGCGATCCCGGAGGCTGTACACGACGATGCTGACGAAGTTGGTGCGTGGTAATGGACGACGAAACCTACGTCAAAGCCGACTACAAGTAGCTTCCGGGACAGGAGTTTTATACGGCAAAAGGAAGGGGAAAGGTAGCAGATATTTTTAAGCACATAAAACAGTCAAAGTTCGCAAAGAAATATCTGGTTTTGGCAAGCCATCTGTACCAGTGGCGTGAAAAGCAGCATTGTCATAGCTTCCGGGACTGTCAACCAAGAAATTTACGTGAAAGAGTGTTTGAATAAACGTCTGCTGCCTTTCCTGAAGAAACACGGTTGTTCCGTACTGTTTTGGCCGGATTTGGCATCTTGCCATTACGGTAAAAAGGCCATGGAGTGGTACGCCGCCAACAACGTGCAGGTGGTTCCCAAGGACAAGAACCCTCCCAACACGCCAGAGCTCCACCCAATTGAGAAATACTGGGCTATTGTCAAGCGGAACCTAAAGAAGACCAAAAAAACTGCTAAGGACGAGCAGCAGTTCAAGGCAACCTGGCTTTCTGCGGCAAAGAAGGTGGACAAAGTGGCTGTACAAAATCTGATGGCAGGTGTCAAGCGTGAGGCCCGGCAATTCGGATTTGGAAAAGCGAAGGCCTAACTGAATATTTTTCCTGAATTTTATACTAATTGAACTTGAAAAATAAATTTAATTTGATTTTTTAAATAAACGATTTCACCGATTTACACGCGTTTTCCCTTGACCAAATTTTGACCGTATCACCCTTTATGACAATGGATGAAACATGGCCCCATCACTACACTCCTGAGTCCAATCGACAGTCGGCTGAGTGGACAGCGACCGGTGAACCGTCTCCGAAGCGTGGAAAAACACAAAAGTCCACTGGCAAAGTAATGGCCTGTTTTTTGGGATGCGATGGAATAATTTTTATCGATTATCTTGAGAAGGGAAAAACCATCAAAAGTGACTATTATATGGCGTTATTGGAGCGTTTAAAGGTCGAAATCGCGGCAAAACGGCCCCATATGAAGAAGAAAAAAGTGTTGTTCCACCAAGACAACGCACCGTGCCACAAGTCATTGAGAACGATGGCAAAGATTCATGAATTGGGCTTCGTATTACTTCCCCACCCACCGTATTCTCCAGATCTGGCCCCAGCGACTTTTTGTTCTCAGACCTTAAAAGGATGCTCGCAGGGAAAAAATTTGGCTGCAATGAAGAGGTGATCGCCGAAACTGAGGAGTATTACCAAAATGGTATCAAAGGAAGGAGTACTACCAAAATGGTATCAAAAAATTGGAAGGTCGTTATAATCGTTGTATCGCTCTTGAAGGGAACTATGTTGAATAATAAAAACGAATTTTGACAAAAAAAATGTGTTTTTCTTTGTTAGACCGGGGACTTATCAGCCAACCTGTTATATCGACCGATAAATAATAAATAAACTTTTGCGAAGTTTCCTTAAAATTGCTTCAGATTTAAATATTTCCCATATTTTTTTACTAACATTGTGTTCCACCCTAGTTCATTAGCCGACTTAAATTTTGAGTCTAAAGATTTTGTAGAAGTCTATCAAATTCTGTCCAGATCGAGTGATATTTAAATGTATGTATTTGGGGCAAACCTTTATATATAGCCCCCAACACATTTGACGAATGTGATATGATATCGAAAATTTAGATCTACAAAGTGGTGCAGGGTATAATATAGTCGGCCCCGCCCGACTTTAGACTTTCCTTACTTGTTTTTTTTTTTTAACATTTGAGGTCTGAAACTTTTCAAGCAAGCTTTAGGATGCATTAAAAGTCATAAAAAAATTTTATTTGACAAAATGTCACAAAACTGTTTAATTCACATTCACTGAGATCGGATCACACCTTAAGAAGGATGATGAAATGGTGGACATCCGTCCTATGGCAAGCCCGTGTTAAATTCATCGCTTCTGCACCACTTACGGATCCAAAAAGAACATTTGTACTATTTTCTATAGTTTTCATCCAATTAAACTTTTGTACTGCGAAACAAAAAAATTCCCAAAACCCAAACCCAATTTCGTTTTGAAGGGAAGATTTTTTTTGTGTGTAGCGGTCATCATCGAATTTATTTCCACTTTGGTCGTAATTTAACAAAAATAAACGAAAGTGTTTATCTCAGCAGATGCTGATGTGATGACTTAAAATTTCAAGTGTCATTGATGATCACTCCAACCTATTCATGAGTGATGGTGAATGATGGCATTGGTGTTTTTTTGTTTTTCTCTTCTGACAAGCGAATACAAATATGGGGCATATAAATCTCTGAAGTACGTTGTAAAAAGTCAAAGTGGTATTTTGTTTCCAGAAGCCCATTTTTGAGCTATAATGGGTATGGTCACACTTTTCAAAAATCTTTGTGAAATGGTAGCCTTGGAATTGACCGCCTGTTGGGTTGTATGGAGTTTTTCAACAATCATTCATGACACTTAATCAAATTGCTGTCACATTTTTTTAACATGTTTTCCCTTTTCTGGGAATGGATAACCCATGCACTGGGTAGTAGTTGTGGTTTAAGGAACATATGATCTCCATTAGACCAAATGTCGTTACACGTGTTAAAGAGCCATGGGAAAATATTATTTGTGCGAGTGGCTAAATTAGCAATTTGCCATGTAAACTTCCCACAATAGTCAGTTGCAAATAATTTCATATTTATTCATAGCTTTATGGCCTCCAGTAAGATTTTCTAATCATATACACTGAAAAGAATTCTCTTTAAGTGTTATACTACCTTCACACCAGGAACGAAAGCTCAATGTTTAGACCAAAATCTCTTTATAAATCTCGTGTATTCATGCTGGAAAAATATTGTTTACAAATAGAAAAATTAAAATTTGGAGAATTTTTCACATCGAATATTCTTATTTTAATTCAAAATTTAGTATTCAGTTGTTGATTTCTTTTGATTTAACTTAAGAAATTTATTGAGTTCCATACGTTTTTGAAAATATTCCGGGACGCTAGCCTTGGAACAAAATTGACAGAAAAAACAATTTTCTCTCATAACCATCCATACCTTAGCACACTGAAAAAAAAATATTGTCGTGAGATCAAAGATTTCTTGTCTTTAAAATACGAATGCAAATTTTGCTTAGCATAGAAGACGCATTTCTCTAATATAGAGTTTTTTTTCCTTGTCCAAAAGTCGATAAAATTTTCAATGAAGTCGTGTTGTCCTTACAAATATGTGATTTCACTTCAAAAAAAAAAACATGAACAAAAAATGTTTGGGATAAGGTCAACTTGACTTCATTAATTCAGAAAATATAATGAAATTGTCTTTAAATTTGTTGTCCTTTTGCATCTTGAATACAAACAAAAAATCGTTAAAATATAGGACATGTTTTTCAACACTTTATTTTAAAGACGTTTATACTTGAAACATAGCATAATTTCTACTGGAAGTCGAATCTTAATTTGGAAAATAAAGTTGTTGTTAACTCGTTTTTAAAGGACTTTGACAGCATATGAAGAAAAAAAGGCTGAAAAAGCGAAAAGTTAAAATTTGCTTCTTAGAAGCAAGTATACAAACCCAAATTTAAAAGAGAATGGTGTCTTAAAACCCAGCAAAAAAGCGTCGCCAAAAAAGTAATGAAAATGTTCTTTTTGGATCCGGTAGTGGTGCAAAATTGACGCAGAAGCGATGCATTTAACATGGGCTTGTCATACACTCAAAAAAAGTGAACTCTCTATTTCACTAAAGCCAATTTAACTTTATTTTAGTTCATGGAATTATTATGTTTGGAGAAATTTTCCTTTACTCTAATAATTTTTTGTGTACGTTAGTTAAATTAACTAAAACCGAGAAAAAAATATACTCAAATGAAGCATAAAGATTAACTAAATTCGTGTCTTCCACAAAATAGTTTAGAATTTCTTTAAATTTGTAAATTTTACCAAAAATGCGTCCATCATGTACTTCGTATGTCACTAAAGACATTCTTGCAATTTTGAACTGGAAGTTTTTCCTTCCAACTACAAAATTTTCTTTAACAAGTGAAAAAACTTAGTTATATCTAATAAATTTTCTTGAATTTGTCGAAAAATATTTACTTATTTTTATGATATCGGCGTGATGCCAACGTTTGTAATACTGTTTAGTAAAAATGTTCTACAAATATTCAAAATTTTCTAAAATTAACCGAAAGTTTTCTTCCTGGTGGGTTCACTGTTTTTTCAGTGTAGGACGGATGTCCTCCATTTCAACAGCCGTTGCACTGAATTTGCGTCACTTCTTTGGTGTGATCCGAATTCAATGTTTTGGATGTAAATTAAAAAATTCTGTGATATTTTGTCAAATAAATAATTTGTATATTTTTTTATAATTTTTAATGGATTTTAACGCTTGTTGGAAACGTTTGACCTAAAATATTTTTAAAAATGCAGAATTTTTTCAGAATGGATTTGGCATTTTTTTCCACAAAATTTAAATGAGTTGTAACATTTTATGAATTCTTACTCTGTTCTTAACGTATTTGAAACAAAAAAAAAAAAAAGTAAAATCACCCATTAAAAGTATGAAAAACCCAAGTTATAAAAATTGAATTAAAAGAACTTTCTGGGTAGTTAAAATAAAGAACATCATTGGGAGTGCATCTTCTGGAAGTGGTTTTAAAGTTGTGCCTTTGGAAGACCTTCCAAATTTTTTTGCTGGGAAGTATCCTTACTTGTATTCTCCGCTTCTTTGGCTCGGAATCTATACCAAAATTTTTAAAGTAAAGACAAAATCTTTGGAACCGGGCATGCTTTTTTTTTCAGTGCATTTGCTCTGTTACACTCAAAAAAGTGAAGCCTATAGGCACTAACGCCAATTTAATTCAATTTTTGTTCATGGAATTGTTGCATTAGGAGAAAGTTTCCTTAAATTTAATAAATTTTTGCGTACGGGTCTGAACTAAAAATTAGAGGTGTGCACGTGACGAAAATTTTCATGACTCACGCATGAGTTGTTGGTCAAATGTGAGCTCGCGCGACATTCATTTTGCACAGAGTTTATATATTAACCAACGTTACTTAAATTTCAAATTTTGATGTATTAGACGATCTATTTAGCCATACATGTAGCTTGTACATAAATATATTGGCCGATTTGCACAAGTTTGGATTTATTACTCAAACTAATTGATCGATTTCCTCTTTTTTTTTTTAATAATGGAAGCAATATTAGTGCAGCAAATATAGTGGCAGTAAATAGATTCAGAATCAACTATAGCTCCTAATATCTGACATTTCTGTTCAGATTGTGATAAAACTCCCATAACTATGTACCTCTTAATGTTCTTACATATGAAAATGCGGGTTATCTCCCAATCCTATACCACTCATACCTCACAAATAATGTTTACTAATTCGGTAGGGGTGGTTTAGGATATGATATAGTCGGCCCCGCCCGACTACTCACTGGTTTAAAAATGGACATAATATTAATGGCATACTAACTCTGTACACTCAAAAAAAAAGTTTACTTGGATCCAAAGATTTTGACCTTTCTTTAAGGTTTTGATATTGATTCCGAGCTAAAGATGCGGCTTCTTTAAAATAAAGACATTTTTTACGGACCTACCTGGTTTTAAATCTAGGATCGATAAAATTAAAATTGGATACAGATCTCATTCATCGAATTTTTATTCTCTGTTTGCGATATATTAATAAAGGTATTCATGTACAAACAAATTCCAGTTTCAAAATCCAAATTATGCCAAGTACTTCAAAGTAAAAACGGTTTTCTTAATGATAAAAAAACTTTAAACCAAAGATACAAAACCTTAAAATAAGTCTTAGCCTATATTTGAAGCGTTTTTATCTTAAATTTAAAAATTCAATATGTCAGTTGAGTTAAATACGATTTCTTTAAATTAATAATGTTTGTCTTTATTTCAAGGAACATTTGCCTTACTTCAAAGATCTACAACTTCAACAGAGGGACGCAAAATTTTAAGATTTATGTCCTAAATTTAATGAAAAAATTTTTGAAGCAAGGATTATAAACTTTCTTTTAATTAAAATGTCATTATTTTAAAGAATTTTGTCCATAGCATACTCGTAATCTTCCATATTAGGTCAATATTTTTTCAGTGTTATGATATTTGCATATGTTCATTACTATAAATTCTCTTATTTTTTTTACCACTATCTTTGATTTCTCAAACGTTTTATTTATGATTAACTGCCAAAGAATTTTGCCGTGCCGTGTCTATTATCATAATTTTATAGGAGTTTGATTGTGGCTATTGTCTGTTAATCTGTCACAAAAGCCCATTTAATATAATTTTTACCCATGACGACGTCAACAACACCCATTGGTACTGAATTTAGTTGTATATTATTCAAATATTCCATCCATAAAACTACCCACCACTCGTCCGAAACCAAGTGGTAGTCACCATAAAAATACTAATTGAAAACAAAACAAGTAAGGAAAGTCTAAAGTCGGGCGGGGCCGACTATATTATACCCTGCACCACTTTGTAGATCTAAATTTTCGATACCATATCACATCCGTCAAATGTGTTGAGGGCTATATATAAAGGTTTGTCCCAAATACATACGTTTAAATATCACTCGATCTGGACAGAATTTGATAGACTTGTACAAAATCTATAGACTCAAAATTTAAGTCGGCTAATGCACTAGGGTGCAACACAATGTTAGTAAAAAAATATGGGAAACATTTAAATCTGAAGCAATTTTAAGGAAACTACGCAAAAGTTTATTTATGACTTATTGCTCGATATATATGTATTAGAAGTTTAGGAAAATTAGAGTCATTTTTACAACTTTTCGACTAAGCAGTGGCGATTTTACAAGGAACATGTTGGTATTTTGACCATTTTTGTCGAAATCAGAAAAACATATATATGGGAACTATATCTAAATCTGAACCGATTTCAAACAAATTTGGCACACTTGACTATAGTACTAATTGTTCTTCTTGTGCAAAATTTTAAGCAAATTAGGGTAAAACTCTGGCTTCTGGGTCCATATAAGTGCATATCGGGCGAAAGATATATATGGGAGCTTTATCTAAATCTGAACCGATTTCTTCCAAAATCAATAGGGTTCTATTTTGAACCAAAACACATACTTGTGCCAAATTTGAAGTCGATTGGACTAAAACTGCGACCTAGACTTTGATTACAAAAATGTGTTCACGGACAGACGGACATGGCTATATCGACTCAGGACCCACCCTGAGCATTTTTGCCAAAGACACCATGTGTCTATCTCGTGTCCTACTGGGTGTTGCAAACATATGCACTAACTTATAATACCCTGTTCCACAGTGTGGCGCAGGGTATAAAAATTGCGGATACGTCTTTTTTGAACACCTGTTTCTATATGAAGCAGTTGCCAAATCGAAACAAAATTTAACGTGTGTTCATTACAGAGATGGAAGTTTCTAAAATACTTAACGTTTTTCTGTTTATACCACGCTTTTTGTGCTAGGCTAAGAACTTTCCGAACTGCTCTCATAGTGACCCCGTTTTACGATGGTGAAATCGAAATAAGTTTCTTTCATTTCCAAACAGTGTTTTAATGTTACAAAAAAAATCCCACTATATTAATAGTGTTCTTCGGAAAACTATACCGGAAGGGACTGTCTTAACTGATTTATGGCTTATTTAAGAAATCAACATAATAGGTTGGCTGATAAGTCCCCGGTCTAACAAAGAAAAACTCATTTTTTTGTCAAAATTCGTTTTTATTATTCAACATAGTTCCCTTCAAGAGAGATAGAACGATTATAAAGACCTTCCAATTTTTTGATACCATTTTGGTAGTACTCCTTCGGTTTTCCCTCAAAATAGGCCACAGTTTCGGTGATCACCTCTTCATTGCAGCCAAATTTTTTCCCTGCGAGCATCCTTTGAGGTCTGAGAACATCCTTTGAGGTCTGGGGGCCAGATCTGGAGAATACGGTGGGTGGGGAAGCAATTCGAAGCCCAATTCATGAATTTTTGCCATCGTTCTCAATGACTTGTGGCACGGTGCGTTGTATGGGTGGAACAACACTTTTTTCTTCTTCATATGGGGCCGTTTTGCCGCGATTTCGACCTTCACACGCTCCAATAACGCCATATAATAGTCACTGTTGATGGTTTTTCCCTTCTCAAGATAATCGATAAAAATTATTCCATGCGCATCCCAAAAAACAGAGGCCATTACTTTGCCAGCGGACTTTTGAGTCTTTCCACGCTTCGGAGACCGGTCGCTGTCCACTCATCCGACTGTCGATTGAACTCAGGAGTGTAGTGATGGAGCCATATTTCATCCATTGTCACATATCGACATAAAAACTCGGGTGTATTACGAGTTAACAGCTGCAAACACCGCTCAGAATCATCAACACGTTGTTGTTTTTGGTCAAATGTGAGCTCGCGCGGCACCCATTTTGCACAGAGCTTCCGCATATCCAAATATTGATGAATGATGTGACCAACATGTTCCTTTGATATCTTTAAGGCCTCTGCTATCTCGATCAACTTCATTTTACGGTCATTCAAAATCATTTTGTGGATTTTTTTGATGTGTTCGTCGGTAACCACCTCTTTCGGGCGTCCACTGCGTTCACCGTCCTCCGCGCTCATTTCACCACGCTTGAATTTTGCATACCAATCAATTATTGTTGATTTCCCTGGGGCAGAGTCCGGCCATATTTTTTCCCTTCAGAAAACAGTATTTTGTCAAACACGAAATTCCTTTTTTCCATTTTTTTTCACAATAACAAAAGTTGCCTCACAGAAGACGCTCTATCTCCCAAACTAATTGACTTACAGACGTCAAATTTTGACACGAATCATTTGAAGATTGGTACTATAAAACAAGTAAGGAAAGTCTAAAGTCGGGCGGGGCCGACTATATTATACCTTACACCACTTTGTAGATCTAAATTTTTTGATACCATATCACATCCGTCAAATGTGTTGGGGGATATATATAAAGGTTTGTCCCAAATACATACATTTAAATATCACTCGATCTGGACAGAATTTGATAGACTTCTACAAAATCTATAAACTCAAAATTTAAGTCGGCTAATGTACTACACTGAAAAAAAAGCATACTCGTTTCCAAAGATTTTGTCTTTACTTTAAAAAATTTGGTATTGATTCCGAGCCAAAGAAGCGGAGAATACAAGTAAGGTTACTTTTAAGACACAATTCTCTTTTAAATTTAGGTGTTGTGTACTTGCTTCTAGGAAGCAAATTTTAATTTTTCGCTTTCTCAGCTTTTTTTTTCATATGCTATCAAAGTCCTTTAAAAACGAGTTAACGGCAACTTTATTTTCCAAATTAGGACTCGACTTCCAGTAGAAATTATGCTATGTTTGAAGTAAAAAACTTCTTTAAAATAAAGTTTTGAAAAACATGTCCTATATTTGAACGATTTTTTGCTTTGTAGTCAAGATGCAAAAAGACAACAAATTTAAAGACAATTTCATTAAATTTAAAGAATTTTTCTGAATTATTAAAGTCAAGATGACCTTAGCCTATAAATTTTTTCTTTCATGTTAAGATACCCATTTTTAAGTCAAATCACTTAATTATTAGGACAATACGACTTCATTGAAAAGTTTATCGACTTTTTGACAAGGAAAATAACTTTATTTTAGAGAAATGTGTCTTCTATGCTAAGCAAAATTTTTATTCGTATTTTAAAGACATGAAATCTTTGACCTCACGACAATATTTTTTTCAGTGTGGGAAGAACACGATGTTAGTAAAAAAATATAGGAAACATTTAAATTTGAAGCAATTTTAAGGAAACTTCGCAAAAGTTTATTTATGATTTATCGCTCGATATATATGTATTAGAAGTTTAGGAAAATTAGAGTCATTTTTACAACTTTTCGACTAAGCAGTGGCGATTTTACAAGGAAAATGTTGGTATTTTGGCCATTTTTGTCGAAATTAGAAAAACATATATATGGGAGCTGTATCTAAATCTGAACCGATTTCAACCAAATTTGGCACGCATAGCTGCAATGCTAGTTCTACTCCCTGTGAAAATTTTCAACTAAATCGGAGTTAAAAATTGGTCTCTGTGGTCATATGAGTGTAAATCGGGCGAAAGCTATATATGGGAGATATATCTAAATCTGAACCGATTTGAACCAAATTTGGCACGTATAGCTACAATGCTAATTCTACTCCCTGTGCAAAATTTCGGAGCAAAAAATTGGCTTTTGTGGTCATTTGAGTGTGAATCGGGCGAAAGCTATATATGGGAGCTATATCTAAATCTGAACCGATTTCAACCAAATTTGGCACGCATAGCTACAATGCTAATTCTACTCCCTGTGCAAAATGTCAACTAAATCGGAGCAAAAAATTGGCCTCTGTGGGCAAATGAGTGTAAATCGGGCGAAAGCTATATATGGGAGCTATATCTAAATCTGAACCGATTTCAACCAAATTTGGCACGCATAGCTACAATGCTAATTCTACTCCCTGTGCAAAATGTCAACTAAATCGGAGCAAAAAATTGGCCTCTGTGGGCAAATGAGTGTAAATCGGGCGAAAGCTATATATGGGAGCTATATCTAAATCTGAACCGATTTGGCTGATATTTTGCAAGTTTTTCGAGACTTATAAAATATTCGGATGTACAGAATTTGAGGAAGATCGGTTGATATACACGCCAATTATGACCAGATCGGTGAAAAATATATATGGCAGCTATATCTAAATCTGAACCGATTTTTTCCAAAATCAATAGGGATCGTCTTTGAGCCGAAACAGGACCCTATACCGAATTTTAGGACAATCGGACTAAAACTGCGAGCTGTACTTTGCACACAAAAATACATCAACAGACAGACAGACGGACAGACAGACAGACAGACGGACATCGCTAAATCGACTCAGAATTTAATTCTAAGACGATCGGTATACTAAACGATGGGTCTCAGACTTTTCCTTCTTGGCGTTACATACAAATGCACAAACTTATACCCTGTACCACAGTAGTGGTGAAGGGTATAAAAATAATATGCATTTAATACTAGCGACGCCATCTATGTGTCAGACCGGGGACTTATCAGCCAACCTGTTAATATATTGTTAGTTGTCCAGATAGGACCTTATAACCGTAGCTTTAGGCGATTTCTAATTTATACAAATGTCTAAATGTATGCCATATGAAAGCGCAGGATTCCCTTTGACCGGGATCTCGTGAAATTCGAAAAAGTCCGGGAAAAAGAAAACTCTAATTGCAGTGAAACCGCTTAGAGAAGCTTTGAAACACGTAGAAATGTTGCCGGGATAATACAATACTCAAAAACTTTTTCCAGCGAAACTGTGATTGACCCATTGAACTACTGTGGCCACCGTGGTAAATCTGTATCAACCTGTAGGTTTAAGTATGTAAGTACCTTTCTACAGAAAAGAAAAAAAAAATATTTTTATTATTGAAACAAAACCAATGGAAAATCAGGTGAACCTACAAAGACGACAACCAATTTCATTAAACAAAATCTTATCTTATCTTGGAGGCCTGCATGGAAAATGTCAACAAATGAGCGATGGGGTGGCTGATAATCAGTGATGTCAACTACTACATAGATTGAAGAGAAAATATAGTGGCTAAATTGAATTGAATGACAAAAAAAAAATACTTTTCGATGTTATTATTAAAAAAATATTTATGTTGCTGAAAATTAGCACTGTGTTCCCTGGCTAGACATGTGAAAATGTTATATGTAAACTATTAGGTTATATATAAACTAAGATTTGAGGCACAGTATCAAGTATGTCTTACACATATTATTAATGTAATTCTTCACTGCTTTAGCTCGAAAGCACTTCCAGAGACATTCAAGTACACAGAAAAAAAATCACCAAAGTTTTTCAAATTAAAATTTTAATTGTGTTTTTAATTTTTTAATTGAAACAAAATTCTATCAAAAAAATTAGTTATATCAATTAATTAATTGACTGTGGTAATTGATACTATTCTGTGATTGAAGGTATTTCAATTAAAAATTAATTGAATCAATTAATTTCGTGATTGAAAACAAGAAATATTTATTTGTGTGTATAGTTAAAATCTTTAGAACTGGATAAGGTGAAAATAAGAGAAAACAACAGGTACAGGTAAAATCGATTAATTGACCACACTGCTGGTAATGTTGAAGGTGGTTGAACGAAATATTGTTTTTTTTCGAAGTTTTTTTTTTAATAGTACTTTACCATATGACTAATTTTTTGTGTAGCTGGTTAGAGATAAGCGACTATGATAACTTATATAAATTGATAAGCACAATAAGATAACAATATTTAATTATGACTAATTGCGGCATTAAAGATATCCACTTTATCCACATAGTAATTTCTCAAAATTCCATGATGAACATTTAAATCGCAATATCAACAAGATATCAAAATAAGTTCATATTCCACTTAGTGGCTAGCGAATCAACTGTAATGAGAAATTTGTGTCCTCGTTAGCTTCTTTACTACCGAATTAAATCTCTTCATGACATTGGTAGTCAATGGGTTAAGTGTTTATAAGGCAACATTGTAAACCATCGACTCGGTAATGCATTTTCAAGGTACATTATAAATCACTAAAAAATTCATTTATTTAGGAGTAATTTAGTAATGACAGGATTGACAATAAATGACGGGATATACCCATCAGACAAAACTGAAATTATTTTCTTGTCATAACCTCCACCATAGCTTTCATTTTCAGTATGTCGAATATGCGTATTTGTTGGGGTGTACTATGAGCTGCTGCGATCGACTGAAACGATCACAGGACCTTTGTATCAAACTCAATCGATGCGTTTGAGATGGGCATTGCGTGATAAACGGTTGCCTTTTATATTTCGGGATTGGGCTATCCTAGCGTTGCAATCTGCAAGCTCTATCTATGTGGGGCCCAAGAGCTCATATACAATTTACTCTGACTGCACGGACGAAAAAGACTGTTCATATGTTTGGGTTTACAAATTATATGTTTGGAACCAATTTTTTAACACAATATTTTTAAGTGCAAGCATGTAATGTTTATAAACTAGCATAACATGTTTGGGACATAAAATGTTTATAAAATAGGCCTCAGTTTCGGCGATTACCTCTTCATTGCAGCCAAATTTTTTCCCTGCGAGCATCCTTTTGAGGTCTGAGAGCAAGATCTGGCTGGGGGCCAGATCTGGAGAATACGGTGGGTGGGGAAGCAATTCGAAGCCCAATTCTTGAATTTTTGCCATAGTTCTCTATGACTTGTGACATGGTGCGTTGTCTTGGTGGAACCAGGGATCCGGAGCGGTCCATTTTTTTTCGCTCCGCTCCGGAGAAAAGAAAATCGCTCCGCTCCGCGCTCCGCTCCGCGCTCCGCTCCGAGAAAAGAAAAATCGCTCCGCTCCTCTTCGAGAAAATTATAGTAAAAACATTGTATTATTTGTTCAATTGAGTTTTATTTTACGAAAACAAAAAAAAGTTACTTCAATAGTTGTATTATAAAAGAAAAACAAAAAAAGCAAAAAGTATTTCTTGCTATACATAACAAATAGTAGTAAAAATTAATTATTTAGATTTTGTGTTTAGATTAATTAAACGTATGTTTCCGTTAGGCGGCAGCGTAAGTGATTATATATTCCGCTCTGCACTCACTTGTGTAGCTGGAACACCTAGAACTACACATGCCAGCTCATACAGAGGGTGTGCTCGACGTTCATCCCAAAATTGCAGAACACTGCTCTGTGCCGAAATGCGAGCTTGATAAAAGAAGTAATTTATTTTATTTATCTTTAATGTCATCATCATCTAAATTTGATCCGATTTCTTCCAAATTCAATAGCGTTCGTCCTTGTGCCCAAAAAACTCCCTGTACCAAATTTCATCAAAATCGGTTAATAATTGCGACCGGAATCCTGTGAACAACAAATACATGGACAGACGGACGGACGGACACCAAGCGCTAGATCGACTCAGGAGGTGATTCTGAGTCGATCGGTATATATTTTATGGGGTCTAAAATCAATATTTCTGGTAGGCACATTTTTTGGCAGATCAAACTTATTATACCCTAACCACTATGTGGTTTATGGTATAATGACTTTAAAACAATGTGTTGAAACATTTTATTAATTCTGAAGATTTTTTCAGAAATATTAAATCCATTTTGACTTCATTAAAACGAAATTTTCATTCATGTTAGGATACACATTTTTATGTCGAATCACTTAGCTATAAGGACAAACAGACTTCATTGAAAAGTTTAGAGACTTTTAGACAAGGAAAAAACTTTATTTCAGAGAAATACGTCTTCTATTCTAAGCAAAATTCGTATTCGTATTTTAAGCATGTGAAATATTTGGCTTCCCGACAATATTCTTTGCGGTGCACCATCTACTATTTAATATGTGATAGAAACCAAATTTATGAAAATGGACCAAAATGGACCAAATTCTGTTTGGTCTGACCATCGGACCAAATTTAAAAATTAGAAATCTTTTGGACCAATTTTGCAACGATGATTGGAATTGAAAGTATATACACAGAGTAGAATTAATTACTCTCCGAAAGTTTTTCTACCCTGCTCCACACTGTGGAACAGGGTATTATAAGTTAGGGTGGACTCTTGAGTCGATATAGCGATGTCCGTCTGTCCGTGAACACATTTTTGTAATCAAAGTCTAGGTAGCAGTTTTAGTCCAATCGACTTCAAATTTGGTACAAGTATGTGTTTTGGCTCAGAATAGATCCCTATTAATTTTGGAAGAAATCGGTTCAGATTTAGATATAGCTCCCATATATATCTTTCGCCTGATATGGACTAATACGGTCCCAGAAGCCAGAGTTTTACCCAAATTTGGTTGAAATTTTGCACAGGGAGTACAATTAGCATTGTAGATATGCGTGCCAAATTTGGTTGAAATTGGTTCAGATTTAGATATATCTCCCATATATAGCTTTCGTCCGATTTACACTCATATGACCACAGAGGCCAATTTTTAACTCCGATTTAGTTCAAATTTTGCACAGGGAGTAGAATTAGCATTGTAGCTATGCGTGCCAAATTTGGTTGAAATCGGTTCAGATATCATATATAGCTTTCGCCTGATTTACACTCATATGACCACAGAGGCCAATTTTAACTCCGATTTAGTTGAAATTTTGCACAGGGAGTAGAATTAGCATTGTAGCTATGCGTGCCAAATTTGGTTGAAATCGGTTCAGATTTAGATATATCTCCCATATATAGCTTTCGCCCGATTTACACTCATATGAGCACAGAGGCCATATTTTAACTCCGATTTAGTTGAAATTTTGCACAGGAAGTAGAATTAGCATTGTTGCTATGCGTGCCAAATTTAGTTGAAATCGTTTCAGATTTAGATATAGCGCCTATATATGTTTTTCTGATTTCGACAAAAATGGTCAAAATACCAACATTTTCCTTGTAAAATCGCCACTGCTTAGTCGAAGTAGAATTAGCATTGTTGCTATGCGTGCCAAATTTAGTTGAAATCGTTTCAGATTTAGATATAGCGCCTATATATGTTTTTCTGATTTCGACAAAAATGGTCAAAATACCAACATTTTCCTTGTAAAATCGCCACTGCTTAGTCGAAAAGTTGTAAAAATGACTCTAATTTTCCTAAACTTCTAATACATATATATCGAGCGATAAATCATAAACAAACTTTTGCGAAGTTTCCTCAAAACTGCTTCAGATTTAAGCGTTTCCCATATTTTTTTACTAACATTGTGTTCCACCCTAGTGCATTAGCCGACTTAAATTGAGTCTATAGATTTTGTTAAAGTATATCAAATTCCGTCCAGATCGAGTGATATTTAAATGTATGTATTTGGGACAAACCTTTATATATAGCCCCCAACACATTTGACGGATGTGATATGATATCGAAAATTTAGATCTACAAAGTGGTGCAGGGTATAATATAGTCGGCACCGCCCGACTTTAGACTTTTCTTACTTGCTTTTTACTAACATTGTGTACCACCCTAGTGGATTAGCCGACTTACATTTTGAGTCTATAGATTTTGTAGAAGTCTATCAAATTCTGTCCAGATCGAGTGATATTTAAATGTATGTATTTGGGACAAACCTTTATATATAGCCCCCAACACATTTGACGGATGTGATATGATATCGAAAATTTAGATCTACAAAGTGGTGCAGGGTATAATATAGTCGGCCCCGTCCGACTTTGGACTTTCCTTACTTGTTTTTTTTTATTTGTTTTTCGTTTTTATTTTTTAAATGAAAAACTTAATTTTCTTAATAAAGCAATGTTAAATTTTGGGCAACAACAAAAAAATTACATTTTCCCCTTTGTGGAAATTTATTTCGTGCACTTAATTTCTTTTTATACGCGTTTGGTTCGATAAACGAAAAGTATGAAACTAACACGGTAAATGGTTTGATCTCCTCAGTAGCCAATTTCCTAGAGTTTATTGTCTTCTTCTAAATCTTCTAAATGAGCATTAAATGATTGTTGTGAACCACGTTAAACAAGATATTCTCTTATTTGCATGCGAAATATTTCAAATCTCTTTTTTAATAATGCTTGTCCTAGTTGAAACGGCAGCCGTTTGTTTAACGTCCTAAAAACTTTGTCGATTTGCCATTATTCACACTTCGCATATCATCGTCAGACAAAACTCTGGCAGCGAAGAGGTTGATGATGTTTATATTTTTTTATCTTTAACCTTTTCTGTTGACGCTTTCTGTTTCAATTCCGAATTTAAGTATCGGTGTACAATCCATCAACTGCAATGTTTCTCTTCACTTTGGTGGTGGTGGTTTGTTTATTTATTTTTTATTGCTATGGAAAATCAATTTGATTTCATTTTTTTCCAATTTTTACGATAAGACGCTTCACCGACAATTTTTGGCCCATCATAGGCAGACTGCTGACAGCGAAATGTGTGTATCGGTAGGTGTGCTTTTAAACCGTTTCTCTTCTTTTTTTCAGTTGTTGTTTTGTTTTTATTTATTTATTTGTATTTTTTTTTTGTTTTTGTTCATTATCAATTCGTTTTAAAGTTTGTCACGGCGGTAGAACTCTGATTTTTTTTTTCGTGTACGCTATCAAGATACCCTTATAAGTGTTTGAACACTTCATTATAATGGCATATTTGATTTATCGTGGCATGTGTAACAATTTTGTCTTATATGAAAAATTAAAAACTTCTCCTAGTTTTTTTTATTTCTATTAATAATACAATTAAAACCATATGAAATATAGCGATTCAAGAACGAAAATATTTGAACCCATTACGCTTTGCGTATGGAAATTGGAAAATAGGAATCGAAATGGTTAAATTTGGCATGTATTATACATGCCAAATTTCCATTAGAAATTAGCCAAAATAAGCAGTCTGTTCATGGTTTTGAACAAATCAGGTTCAACGGCAAGGGCTAGAAGTGCCTATATGTAATAGGTATTTTTAATTAATGTGTCGCAATCTAAGTGTCTAAGCGATCCTGCAATAAATCACTCTGTCTTTAACCTAACCTAACCTAGGCATTTGTAGATTGGTATCTGGCATCAGTGTTGCCAGAAGTAGGGGAAATTCCCTACATGTAGGTTTTTTTCTAATATTTAGCGTTGTGCTAAATATTATCGTTGTGTAGGGACGTTTATAGAATTTTTTCCAAAATTTTACCTCTACAGAGCTACAGTGGTGCAATGGTTAGCCACCGTGGTGGAATGGTTAGCCACCGTGGTGCAATGGTTAGCATGCCTGCCTTGCATACACAAGGTCGTGGGTTCGATTCCTGTTTCGACCGAACACCAAAAAAGTTTTTCAGCGGTGGATTATCCCACCTCAGTAATGCTGGTGACATTTCTGAGGGTTTCAAAGCTTCTCTAAGTGGTTTCTCTGCAATGTGGAACGCCGTTCGGACTCGGCTATAAAAAGGAGGTCCCTTGTCATTGAGCATAACATGGAATCGGGCAGCACTCAGGGATAAGAGAGAAGTTCACCAATGTGGTATGACAAAGGACTGAATAGTCTAAGTGAGCCTGATACATCGGGCTGCCACCTAACCTAACCTAACCTAACATAACCTTACCTCTACAGAAAATTTTGTCAAAAATTTATTTCCATAGACAATTTTCTTAAAATTTTATTTCTATAGAAAATTTTCTCAAAATTGTATTTCTATAGAAAATTTTATTTCTATAGAAAATTTTATTTCAATTTCTCAAAATTTTATTTCTATCGAAAATTTTGTCAAAATTGTATTTCTATAAAGATTTGATCTACCAAAACATTAAGAATTCTACCAAACAGAAGAAAATCTACTATTTTTGGTAGAATTATAGCAACTATGACAACCGTGGTGGTAATATAAATTTATTTTTACGTAATATACGTTGTTTTAAAATAATAAAGCACATAGAACCATTTTTGTTTTGTAAATATTGTTTAAATTTAATGAAAAATATTGTAGGGGAAATTGTTGGGAAGTTTGATTGGGAATGTTCTTGCAGGGTATACCCCTAGCAACACTGTCTGGCATTTTCTTTTCAATAATATTCATCTTCTTGTCCAATGAGCTCGTATAAAATTTTTAATAATATGTATTTAGAATAATTAATTTAGACGTAAAGCAGCCTGCATTGGTATCAGGCAAACAAAAAATATATTTTTTTAAAGTTATTTAGAATTATTTTTAAATATTTTTTATATTATATAAAACAATAATTGAAACAATTAATTTATTTTTAAATAATTGTTTCTTATATTATAATAACAAATAATTGAAAGAATTAATTTATTTTTATAGAACCAAGTAATTTTTGGACTGAAAGTGTACGCAATTAAAAAACCATTTTGAGATATTTATTCAATTAATAGATATCAATGTCTCCATTCCAAAGTCTAAAACGTGAATTTCACAGGAAACAAGTTCAAAGATTGTGTTTTTTTTAACATCGATATGTCTCTCTAAAAATTTTTTTGCTTAATTAAATGAACTGAATTAATTAAATTTTTATTTGAAAACATCAACATGTTCTATTCAACTTTTAGGTGAAGCTTCATAAAACCGATCCCCAGCTTAAAGCCTCCTGGCTCGGAATCAATACCAAAATCAAAAAAATCGTTGGAACCGAGCATGCATTTTTTCAGTGTATTAACACATTTCGAACAATTGCGGAACCTATTTTATGGAAAAGTCCACGTCAGCCTATAAGTGGATGGACGGTTGCCACAATTGGTAGAATTCCAGCAAGAATAGTAGATTTGTTACTGTTTGGAAGATTGGTAGAATTTTTGATATATTGGTAGATTTTGCCAAATATTCCTCTCCGACTGAGAGGTACTTCACAAATTTTCTATAGAGATAAAATTTTTACAAAATTTTCTGTAAAAAGAAAAATTTGACAAACTTTTTCATGGAAATAACATTTTGACAAAATTTTGCATAGAAAGAAAAAATGACAAAATGTTTATAGAAATAACATATCGACAAAATTTTTTAAAGAACTAAAATTTTTACAAAAAAATTTTATAGAAATAAAATTTTTACAAAAAATTTTGATAGAAATAAAATTAAAAAAAAAAAATTATAGAAATTAAATTTTAACAAAATTTTCTATAGAAATAAAATTTTGACAAAGTTTTCTATAGAAATAACATTTTGACAAACTTTTCTATAGAAATAAAATTTGGACAAAATTTTCTATAGAAATAAAATTTGGACAAAATTTTCTATAGAAATAAAATTTGGACAAAATTTTCTATAGAAATGAAATTTTGACAAAATTTTCTATAGAAATGAAATTTTGACAAAATTTTCTATAGAAGTAAAATTTTGACAAAATTTTCTATAGAAATAAAATTTTGACAAAATTTTCTATAGAAGTAAAATTTGGACAAAATTTTCTATAGAAATAAAATTTGGACAAAATTTTCTATAAAAATAAAATTTTGACAAAATTTTCTATAAAAATAAAATTTTGACAAAAATTTCTATAGAAATAAAATTTTGACAAAATTTTCTATAGAAATAAAATTTTGACAAAATTTTCTATCGAAATAAAATTTTGACAACATTTTCTATCGAAATAAAATTTTGTCAAAATTTTCTATAGAAATAAAATTTTGTCAAAATTTTCTATAGAAATAAAATTTTGTCAAAATTTTCTATAGAAATAAAAGTTGGACAAAATTTTCTATAGAAATAAAATTTTGACAAAATTTTCTATAGAAATAAAAGTTTGACAAAATTTTCTACAGAAATAACATTTTGATAAAATTTTCTATAGAAATAAAATTTTGACAAAATTTTCTATAGAAATAAAATTTTGACACTCTCTCTAGAAAATATAAATTTACACAATTTTCTATAGAATACAATTTTGACAAAATTTTCTATTGAAATAAAATTTCGACAACATTTTATATTGAAATATAATTTTTAAAACATTAGATTGTTTTTTAGTTTTGTAGTGTTTTGGAAATATTTTCTGCAAATTTTAGTAGATTATTTATGGCTCGAGTGGCAACCGTGGTGGATACACTCAATTTTTTTTTTTTAATTTTTCATTATTTTATTTGTCCTTATTTGTTTTTTGTTCCCTGTGAAATTTATTTTATTTTGTTCCCTGCGAAAATTATGAAAAACAAAGGATTTTTATAGAACACCTCAAAAGAACTACTTTTAAAGTGAGAATTAAGTTTATCCCTGGAGGAGCATTTTTGGATGAATAGTAACAGTAATGACTCAGGAAAAACATCAACATTTGTTTTTGGGCATTTTGTATAGTTGTCTTATAAAATCGAAGCGAATACGTGTCTTTATGGAGGGTTCACAAAAGTCGAGTTAAACGAACAATTGTGCTGGTAGTGGCAGTAATTGTTGTCATTACTGTTGCTGATTGCTCTATTTTGCTATAAAAGTAATTTATGATTGTTTTTGCTATTTTTTTTTCTTTTAATTTTATTCTGTTTTCTCACTACTATTGTCATCATTTGTCGCTCGTCAACACCTCACACCGTTTACGCTGACGACAAAAATAAAGAAAAACAATTAAGTGTTTGTTGGCCAAGTCTAAAATCTATGAACCATTACCGATTTAGTTGAAATTTTTACTTCGCTAAGCGCCAACGTGTATAAAATCAAACATCCAACCAAACTCACATGAAACTCAAGAACAAATAAAATCTGTGAAAGAAAAATAATTAAAAGTGAAAATAATACTTTTACCCAATTCATGGAACTAATTTTCAAATCCGATTTGTTATAGAATTACGTCTGTTACATTTAAAGAGAAAAACAATTAAAAAATAAATAAAAGCTGTGTTGTGGTGTTTACTTATGTTATTGAGTTTTTGTTTTTTTTTTAACAAATTCACCGTATTTCTTTATATCGGTGTGTTTTCTATATTCTGTGTGAAATTTTAGATCGAATCGAAGTGTTAAAATGGTAAAGAATATTTGATGTTAAAATTTAATTTCTTGCAAATTTGGGCAATGAATCGATAATTTTAGAATATGCCATCGAAAAAGCGTACCCACAAAAAACAAATAAAATAAAAAAATAGTAATTTCCTCCGAAACGGAATTTTAGACCAACGAAGTTTTATTGGTAAAGTTGTCTCTTTAAATACAAATAAATTATCGTTTACAGTTCCCGTTACTACGTTCTTTGGCAACGATCTTAGTTTACCCTAAAAAAAGAATTTATTTGCCCGTAAGAAAACACTTTTTTAACAAATGGGAATTTCGTTTGTCTAAAATTTTGTTCCGGTCGAAAGTACTTTTTTTCTTTGGCTGTATTGGGATGCTGATTATGTGCATTGATTGTGATTTTATTATTGTTGTACCAGTTTTTTGTGATTTCATGCATTTTTGTACTTCGCTTTGGTACAACAGATAGGTAGGTAGAGATTGAACAATGCCGGAGATACAATCTAACTCCCTGTTTGACTCTACCGGGTCTTGACTTCTTATCCACAAATTCCACATACGACTGGCGTCTGCCCAGATAATTTAGAACCCCACGTTTGGTTCCCGCCGGTAGGGACGTGTTCTCCATGTCCTCGAATAGTCTGGCATGGTTGAGAGTATCGAATGCCTTCCATAGGCCAAGCACCACGAGGAAGCCAGTGACACGGCTTGGGCTGATGGATTCCCCAATTTATGTATGTTATGCTGTGCACTTTATGGTATCCATGTTGATGGTTGGCAGCTGGATATTTCCCCATAAGGCTGGAGAGGAGTAGTGCCTTGAAGAGCGTATTGACTACTCGCGAGAGAAAGGAGATCGCTCTGTACAAATCACAATTGCTCAAGTCTGCGTGGCTTCAGTAGTGGAATCAACCTACCCATTTTTCCAGACATCGGATATAAGAGTGATTCCAAGGACAAAATTGAGACGACTTGTCAAATACTCAACTCCCAGTATTTCCATAGAAAGTCCGTCAGGGTTCAGCGCCTTGGATGGTTTTGCAACTTGTAGTGTGTCGGTGACCACGTATGCGACAAATGACTCTCCTTTTCGCTCTATCATTCTCGGGATGTTCAATAAACTGTCCGTTGAGACACCTCGCGCATCTCATAAGGTCAGTTACTGTCACATCACCATTATCCCTTGTAGCGGAGTTCGCGATAGCTCTTACCATTGACTCCAACTTACCTATGCCTAGGTTACATTGCTTCAGGTGCTCTAATAATGTGTTCCGTCGACTATCTTACTAATCTTTAGATTCAGTTCCCTGATTCTTGGATCAGCAGGGCTAGCCCGAGAGCGTTCATAACGCTTGTCAGCGAGTCCCGCCGCGTTTACTGGGAAGTTAGGCCTCACCTGGGCAATTTGGGAAACCCTCTGGGTAACATGAACATGGGATGGAGCAGGAGCTTACTAAAGCGGCGATCTGTGTATTCTATGAAGCCGTCCGCCTGCGCTTTCGTTCGGCGTTCAGAGGTTATGAAAGTGTGGAATCATCTATCTGCTCTGCCAAAGCTAGGCCTCTCTGCCCATTACCAAGGAGAGAATGCCAAAGTTCATGTTGGGCATTAAAATCTCCTAGCATAAATCGGTTATGCCTACACAGCAGCAACTCAAGGTTAGGGATATAACTTGCAGCACCCCTTCCCACCCGTTGTATTTACACCTTGTATATCTCTCTATCTCGACAGTCCCAGACTTGACTGCTATAACCATACATTATATATGGGTCACTAGTTTCCGGCACAAGCATGTCTATCCTGCACGGAACGGCGCAATATAAAGGCCAGGCCGTGACCCTGATTCTCTTCCGATTCATAAATTGCAAAAATTATACAATTTCCAGAACTGCTACAACAATATTCGGTGTTGGATGCTGCGGCGGAGAATATTGTTGCGCGAGAGAAGTCGAGGTGAGTTGGAGACATCTGGTCAAGACGGTGCTGAGAACCCGCCTTCGTTGAATTCTTCATAGATTTGTATCTGGCAGAGTCGTCCTTTCAACCCCACTCTGACTATATCTGACTATTGGTCTTACCTAATTTTTTGAAAATAAGGTCAAATGTTCCCGCCGGACCACAAACGGCACTAAACTGTGACACTTTAAGGATAGAGAAGCATCTCAACAATAGCTACATCCTATTTAGGTGATATTAGATTAGGTATAGTGGCAGCCCGATATTTCAGGCTCACCTACACTATTGTGATACCAATGGGACAAGGGACCACCTTTTTATAGTCGGGTCCGAACGGCGGACCCACTTAGATACGCTTTGAAAACCCCAGAAATGTCACTAGCATTACTGAGAGGATAATCTATGTATTAAACTCACGACGCTTTGTATACGAGGCGGGCATGCTAACCATTGTACCACTGTGGATTGAACCAAGAACATTTATACCCTATTTATAAATGTTCTTGGTTTAATCCATTCTACACCAAATCGTTTCAGTTTTCTATTCTTTCAAACAATTAAAACTAAAGTTTACACATTACTTTTCTTCTTTTCTTTGCAGACATCTTCCTTGTCGCACGCACTTGATTTAAGGTCCCATCAAACTGCATACAATTATGGCCAATATGGAGAAACCTATGCAGCCTGTTGGTAAGGTTTCGCAAATTGCGAATCTCTTCCAACGCAAACCCATAGAAATTCAACCAGTAGAACAATTAAGTGCTGCTGCCGCGGCAGCCGCAGCAGCTGCAGCAGCCGCTGCCGCCGCCGCTGCTAACACACCGGGTGCACCTGCAACCGTAGTACGGACAGAATCACACTCGGCTCGTTTCAATAACGCTAGAGCCCTTTTTGAAAAACTCGGAGTGGAAAGCAATTCCAATCTCAGTGTTAAACGATCGGGTTCCCGGGAAGATAATCTCTGTGGCGACATAAACAATACCGATCGATCATCGTCGCGTTCGTCTGATCGTTCTGTCTCTCCACCCAAACGACGTTCCCCATTTCCGTCCGGTTGTCAAGTCGCCGCCTCTATGGCCAATAATAACTGCAATCAAATGAATGGAGGTTTGGCTCCATCATTATCCAATTCGAAATTTATTATGGAGCCAAGTCCGAAATTCCAGCATAATATGTCACGTATGAAGTCGGAAGACAGTGTGATCTCAACATCATCGGCCATGGGTAGTGTTAGTGCCATATTATCGGGTTCCACGAGTGCAGTTGATAAACCAGAAAAACCGGAACGAAAGTTCAATTCACGCGAATTGATTGAAAAACAGAAAAAATGGACATCACACTTTACCAAGACCAAGACGACAAGATCTCACAGTGATCTCAATCGTTGCGACATTATACGCACCGGTCCAGGCACTGTGCTAATACCCAGTTCGGTGATACAAATGAAAGACACGACGAATACCACATCGCCACCATTGAGTAATCACAAAATGAGTAATAACCAAATTGCGGAGACGCGATCGCCCATATTGTCTAACCTGGCAAGCCAGGAGAAACCACCTAGTCCCCCAATAAGGCATTCCGTACAGCCTCCGGAAATAAAACCGCGTAGTTCTAATAAAATCGGTAGTCCCGTAAAATCACCACCACTGCCTCCAATACCGGCTGTTAAACCGAAAAATGTCAGTCCGGTAAAATTCAATCCGGAACGTGTACGATCTCCAACCAAGGTCTCTGAGCCACCACCACCTCCACCGGCAAAATCTGCAGCAGTAGCTGCCGCCCAACAGCGTTCTATAGATGAGCAGAATGGCATAGCCCCAATACCGCCAGAGAAACCACGTAAGAAATCTATAGATTTTGTGGAAACAGAAGAACGTATAACGCCATCATCGCCAACAATGCAATCGAGTGGTATTGGCTATGCCTATGCTGGCAAGAGGGCTTCCGTGGATAGTGGCGGCAATAGTGTCTCAGTGGCAAGCGTTAATGGTCTCTTAAATGGTAGCAGTAATTCAGCAGCTTCACCGGCAGCCAGTGCCTCCTCGGGACCTTCTTCGCCCGTACACACTGAAGATGAGAAGCAAGAAAATGAGTCCACGGAAAAATCACAAATGCAGTATTATCATAGTATGCCACGCAGGCGTAAGAGCGAAAATGAAGGTAAGTGATGGAAATGCAAAATAATACATATGGAGGGAAGGCACATTTATTTTAATAGTGATTTATGTCCAAATCAAAAGCTTTCCAGACATAATTTAAATTTTTGTCCGCTTGGAAAGTGGAGAGGCCTTTGTTCAAAAGACAAAGGGATTCAATCCAATCCCAAAATTTCTCAAATTCAAATTACGTAAAATTAATTTTACATATAATTAATGAAAAAATATACAGGGTGTCAGGAATAACATCGAGAAGCGAGAAACCTCCTCTTTATGCCATTCTTGCTTGACGCGTGCTGAGTGCGCCGGTTCTGAGCCCTGTTGCTATATCCATGGCTGATGGTCGAAATGTTTGTCTGTCCAGGACTTCAATGATGTCTTTCGGGTATTTTTGAGAGCCACCGTGGTGCAATGGTTAGCATGCCCTCCTGGCATACACAAGATCGTGCACGCAGAGAAGGAATATGATCACCTCAAACATGTTTCAAGAGCAAAATGTTATTTTTGTATGGTGATCATGTAACATGTTTGTCACTAAAATGTTATTTTCTCATCAAATATAACCTGCTTGTTGAAATCAGATACATGATTTCCGAGAAAATAACATGGTTGCGAAAACCATGTTACATGGTCAACACCTAAAAATAACATTTTGCTCTTAAAACATGTTTGAGGTGATCATATTCCTTCTCTGGGTGTGGGTTCGATTCCTGCTTCGACCGAACAGCAAAAAGTTTTTCAGCGGTGGATTATCCCACCTCAGTAATGCTGGTGACATTTCTGAGGGTTTCAAAGTTTCTCTAAGTAGTTTCACTGCAATGTGAAACGCTGTTCGGACTCGGCTATAAAAAGGAGGGCCCTTGTCATTGAGCTTAACATGGAATCGGGCAGCACTCAGTGATAAGAGAGAAGTTCACCAATGTGGTATCACAATGGTCCGAATAATCCAATTAATTTTTTAATTGAAATGTCTTCAATCACGAAAATGATAGTATCAATCAAAGTTTTAATTGAGCATCAAAAAAAATTATAATTGATTAAAAAATTAATAGATTTCATTAGCAAATTTCAATTAATTTTTTAATTGATTCAATTAAATTTTTAATTGATGCAATTAAATTTTTAATTGATGTTGATTGCAAATTCAATTAATTTTTTAATTAAAAACGACACTATTTTTAATTGCTATACTATATTTCAATCACTTTCTATAACTATTTTTAATCCTTTCTAGTTTAATCTAAAATTCAAAAAAAAAAATTAATTAAGAATTACAAAAAAATCCCATAATTTTTTAACTGTCTTACTCTTCCGAGATAATTGTACCAATTAATTTTTTAATTGAACATTTTAAAAAATTCAATCATTGACTTAATTGACTGAATGTTTCTAGTTTGATTAAACGGTTAATGGTATCAATTAATTTTTTAATTGAAAGGTTTCTAATTCAATCAACTTTTTAATTGGGAATATTTTGGTGATATTTTTCTCTGTGTATGGTCACACTAGGCAAATATATGACCAAAATGAGTGTCAAACATTTTTCCAGAAGCATTTTTCAAATATCTGGATACGGGTTTTGGAAAATAATCCTACCATGATGTTATATATCCAATATGAGCTAAAATTGTTTGCTGATTTGGCTGTGGCGACGGATTCTTTTTTGATATCTGTCAAATATTTGCCCAGTGTGACCATAGCATAAGTGAGCCTGATACACCGGGCTGCCACCTAACCTAAACCTAGGCTATTTTTCCGGACAATATCAACCATTTATTTTGACACCACGGCAATGTTACCGTTGTGCCACTTTAACGGTACATTTGGCACTTTAGTGGCAGATTTGCCACTTTTTTAATCGGTGATACTAAACACCATACTTTTTAACATTTTTGTGCCACCTTTTTGTCATATTTTGCCACTTCTTATTTACATTTATTTATAAGTCGAATATTATATAAATATGTGAGCAATTTGCCATTTGTACAATAATGTGGAAACGTGTAAAGTATGCACAGAAAAATTTCTATACTAATCGAGCTAATAATGTTAATTTTTAATGAGCTGTTGAAAACTCTAAACTTATTTCAGAATTCCATTATAAAACGCTTATATAAATGCGTTATTTGCCTCTTTTTTTAACACGAGTGTGCCATCTTTTATAAAGAGTAACACATTTCGTGGAAAATTCTCTTGGTGAATTTAACACACAAAATGCCAGTAATAGATATTGACGGGGGAAAAAAATAGCGTCACTGATAACGGATATATAGCCCCGAAATTGAATCACCCATATCTGGGAAACCATTCGTGGTGAATTAACCAGACAAAATGACGAGGATAAAAAACCATAATTTAAAAATCAAAAAATTTCATGTCATGTCATATAGCGTCACCACCAAATATCGGCTATATATAGCCCCGATATTGGATCATCCATATCTGAAAAACGGCTCTTGGTGAATTGACCAGACAATAGATAATGACGATGCCAGTAATAGATATTGACGATGACAAACAATTTTTTAATGTAATCAAAATTTATTTGGATTAATAATTAACACTTTAATTAAAAACATAAATATTTCCCATCATTTAAGGGTGTGAAGATAAATTCGCGTGTTAAGTTCGTGGTTTGAGCCTCGGCTAAGCAAACTTCAAATGAAACGAATGAAACGAATTTAACTGGAAATCTAACTTGTAGAACGCATTCCAAAGCACAAAGACGCGATTTAGTGCTGGCAAAACTGGCAAACTCCGGCAACTATTTAATATGTGAGAATAAGAAGAATATGAATAAATGAAAATGTTAGATTATGCATGCTTCAAATGTTTGAAGTGATCATGTTCCTCCTTTGGGTCTAAGCACATTCTTTTTAATTTAATTGTGAAGTTTATTTAATTAAAATCGAAATCAATTTTTTTTTTCTTTGTTTATATCAAAAGTGTTAGGCTTAGTCCACCTAAATCTGCCTCATACCGATTTGAATGATGGACGGCTATTGGTTTGAGATGGCTGCTGGGCTTTATTGTCTTTCTTTGTTTGCCATCTGAATTAAAGTACAATATTTATTGATTATTTCCCCTCGAAAACATTGTATATATATTTGAATGTAGGCATGTTTGTCACTGACAACGCTCCAGTGTTGCCATTTGAATGAGAATATCATCACAAAAAATGGTCCTTAAACAAGTAAAAAGCAGTGAACGTCTGTATAGTAAGCCAATGCTATTGAATTGATGCACATAAAAAAGAATATTTTATTTTGTTTCACTCATGAAATAAAATGATACAATTAATTATACCCTGCGTCACACTGTGGAACAGAGTAATATAAGTTAGTGCATATGTTTGCAACACCCAAAAGGAGACGAGATAGACATATGGTGTCTTTGGCAATATTGTTCAAGGTCGGCCCCTGAGTCGATCAAGCCATGTCCGTCTGTCCGTCCATCCGTGTGTCTGTGAACACATTTTTGAAATCAAAAGTCTACACACAAAAAAAAATTTTTATGATTCAATCACGAAATTAATTGATCCAATTAATTTTTAATTGAAATGTCTTCCATCACAGAAATGATAGTATCAATTAAAAAATTAATTGAAGGTCAATTGAAAAGTTAATTAATCCAATTAAAAACTTAATTGATACTATTATTTTTGTGATTGATTTTTGTTTCAATTAAAAAATTTGTTGAATCAATTAAATTTTTAATTGAATATTTTTTAAAACTCAATCAAAATTTTAATTGGAAAAATTTTCGTGAAATTTTTTTGTGTGTAGGTCGCAATTTAAGTCCAATCGACTTAAAATTTGGCACAAGTATGTATTTTGGGTTAGAATAGAACCCTACTGATTTTGGAAGAAATCGGTTAAGTTTTAGATATAGCTCCCATATATATCTTTCGTCCGATTTCTATTAATATGGCCCCAGAAGCCAGAATTTCAGCCTGATTTACTTTAAATTTTGCACAAGAAGTGCAATTGATAGTGTCGTAAAGTGTGCCGAATTTGGTTGAAATCGGTTCAGATTTAGATATAGCTCCCATATATATCTTTTGCCCGATATGCACTTATAAGGCCCACGATGCCAGAATTTTGCCCTAATTTGCTTTACATTTTGCACAGGGAGTAGAATTAATGTTGTAGCTATGCATGCAGAATTTGGTTGAAATCGGTTCAGATTAAGATATAGCTCCCACATATATCTTTCGCCCGATATGAACTCCTATGGCCCCCGATGCCAGAATTTTGCCCTAATTTGCTTTACATTTTGCACAGGAAGTAGAATTAATGTTGTAGCTATGCGTGCCAAATTTGGTTGGAATCGGTTCATATTTAGATATAGCTCCTATATATATCTTTCGCCCGATTTTCACTCATATGATAACATAGGTCAAAGTTGTAATCCGATTGAAGTGAAATTTTGCACAGGGAGTAGAATTAACATTATAGCTTTGCACGCCAAATTTGGTTGAAATCGGCTCAGATTTAGATATAACTGCCATATATATGGTATGGGAACATAAAGTTTATATATAGCACTCAACACATTTGATGGATTTGATATGGTATCGAAAATGTGAATCTACAAGTGGTGCAAGGTATAATATAGTCGGCCCCGCCCGACTTGAGACTTTCCTTATTTATTTTTAACTAAAATTGATTCAATCTCAAAATTGATAATATCCATAAACAAAACCAATTAAAAAATTGATCCAATTAAACATTTAATTGATTCAAGTAATTTTTGTGATTAAGTTTTGATTGGATTAAAATAGTATTTTAATCAATTAAGCTTTTAGTTGAACAAATTTTCAAATTCCATTAATATTTTAATGCAATAATATTTTGATTTTTTTTTTGTATTTGGTATTCGGTACATTTCAGAAAAATTTACGAAGATGTTAAGATTTTTTAATTTAAATTAAATACCTACCCTAATTTAAATACCCTGCGCCACACTATGGAACAGAGTATTATAAGTTAGTGCATATGTTTGCAACACCCAGAAGGAAACGAGATAGACACATGTTGTCTTTGGCAAAAATGCTCAGGGTGGGCTCTTGAGTCGATATATCGATGTCCGTCTGTCCGTGAACACATTTTTGTAATCAAAGTCTAGGTCGCAGTTTTAGTCCAATCGACTTCAAATTGGGCACAAGTATGTGTTTTGGCTCAGAATAGAACCATATTGATTTTGAAAGAAATTGGTTCAGATTTAGATATAGCTCCCATATATATATTTCGCCCGATATGGACTTATATGGCCCCAGAAGCCAGAGTTTTACCCTAATTTGCTTAAAATTTTGCACAAGAAGAACAATTAGTACTATAGTCAAGAGTGCCAAATTTTATTGAAATCGGTTCAGATTTAGATATAGCTCCCATATATATCTTTCGCCCGATATGGACCAATACGGTCCCAAAAGCCAGAGTTTTACCCCAAGGAGTACAATTAGTAGTGTAGTCAAGTGTGCCAAATTTTATTGAAATCGGTTTAGATTTAGATATAGCTCCCATATATAGCTTTCGTCCGAGGCCAATTTTTTGCTCCGATTTAGTTGAAATTTTGCACTGGGAGTAGAATTAGCATTGTAGCTATGCGTGCCAAATTTGGTTGAAATCGGTTCAGATTTAGATATAGCTCTGATTTCGACAAAAATGGTCAAAATACCAACATTTTCCTTGTAAAATCGCCACTGCTTAGTCGAAAAGTTGTAAAAATGACTCTAATTTTCCTAAACTTCTAATACATATATATCGAGCGATAAATCATAAATAAACTTTTGCGAAGTTTCCTTAAAATTGCTTCAGATTTAAATGTTTCCCATATTTATACCCTGCCCCACACTGTGGAACAGGTGTGTTCCACCCTAGTGCATTAGCCGACTTAAATTTTGAGTCTATAGATTTTGTAGAAGTCTATCAAATTCTGTTCAGATCGAGTGATATTTAAATGTATGTATTTGGGACAAACCTTTATATATAGCCCCCAACACATTTGACGGATGTGATATGTTATCGAAAATTTAGATCTACAAAGTGGTGCAGGGTATAATATAGTCGGCCCCGTCCGACTTACTTGTTTACATATATTCCAGATATGTTCGGAGGATTCCGAAAAGATGTTCAACATTACATACTACACGCTCACAAAAAATCGCTTCTGTAACATATACTCCCAAACATATTTTGCTTCAAGCATATACATTTTTGGGTATTGCCCAAACATTTATATGTTTGATCTCTTCCAATATATAATATGTTTGAAAGCATATTGGTCTAAACAATATATGTTTGGGTAGTCTAAGTTCCAAAAAAATGTATTTTTGCATCCAATTTCAATAATGTTGTCTTCCAAAAAACAATATGTTATTATGTGAACATATAATATGTTTGGAAGCATTTTGCACCCAAAAATATTATATGCTTAAAAAATTCTCCCAAACAATATTGTGCTCAAAATTTTATTTATTTATTTATATATTTACAATCATAATGAATTATGAAAATAAAGAGGTAATATAGGTGCTAACAACATAGGTTTTCGACCTGAATGCTCAAAATTTTGTTTCTGCCCAATTGTATATTCCCCCACATCTTTCTCACTTCCACGAGATTTTTTAGTTCTTAGCACCTTTTTCTGTAATACAAACATTGTAGAAGAAATTATTCAATTGTATGATTTTTTTTTATTTTAATTTTACCTTTTGCCGGACGGGGATTCGAACAGCGGACCACACAGTTTGTAAGGATCAAAGAAGTAGCTGATCAATTGCCCAAGGAAAAATAAAATGTTAAATTTGAAATAACAAGCAACAACCACCAACTTAATTCAATATCGCTCCCTGTTAAATAGCGCTCCAAGCTACTAAACACATATATGTTTATAGGCTATTTCTAAATTAATATATGTTTGCATCCAAGCATATTATATTTACAAACATTTTATGTCCCAAACATAATATGTTCTAACATATTAACATATATGTCCCAAACATGTTATGCTAGTTTATGAACATTATATGCTTGCACTCAAAAATATTGTGTTTAAAAATTTGTGTTCCAAACATATAATGTTTATAGCCAAACATATAAAAAACAGTCTTTTTCATCCGTGTACTATATAAAATTTTTACTGTGAAACTGTAAAATGTATCTTATTAAAAGACTTAAAATCAGAAAAGAACTGTGCTTGATCTAAACGAAATCGAATGTGTTGTTGCTTCAAAAATATTTTTTTTTTTATTGGAAAAATAAAAATTTTGTAACAAACGATTTTTTTTGTTGGTGATAAAAGTTTAAAATTTTCGAAGAAATACAAAAGACTCTAACAAACGAAAAACGTTTTCGGTACACGTTTTCCAAACCTTTTTTTTTTCTTTGCGTGTAGCTCTCACAAATAAGTATCGCCCGATTTTCCCAAATTTGTCCAAAAACCCCTTATTTATTAACCGATCTTAGTGAAAGTTGGCTAAATGTAATCTGCTATAGTATTTATTAGTATGTGCAAAGAATCATTTTGATTTAGATATAGCTCTCATATATATGTATGGTCCGATTTTCCCAAATTTGACCATAATATATTTTTTTACCAACCCATTTTACTCAAAGTTGGCACAATGTAATTTTTTATAGTACAAATTAAGACAGCCAAAAATAATAGAAATCGGCTCAAATTTAGATATAGTTTCCTTATATATGTATCGCCCGATTTTACCAAACTAAATAAATGCGACAAGAAAACTTTAGCCTCGCGACAATATTTTTTCAGTCATTGTATGTATTACTCTTTTTAGATAGTACATGTTCAAAAATTTACTATTGACTGTAGGGTCCCTAGGACCTAGCCCGCTGGTACAAGGAACTAGTTTTGTTCCAGAATGTAGCCACACACCGAGTAAAGCGTAGTAGTTCTACTTCTGATTACGTTCAATGGGTTTGAGTGGCGAATTTAACATGGACATGTCCTACGCGAGTATGAATTGACCCCTTTTCGATTACTGATGCAACATATCTGAACTAGTTATTTAGTTATTTGAGTTGTGGTATTACAACGAAACCATTGAACAATGGTTCCTAAACGATTACTCGTACGTTGTAATCAGATATGGTCAAATGTTTAAATAACTTAAAATGCTCAGAAAAATAATGTTTTTAATAAAGTTTTTATTTATTTAATAAAAATACAATTATACAAAACTTTTAAATTTAATAATTAATTTCACACATTTTAAAATTCAGTTTAGTAATAAAATTTGAATTTTTTTATATTCTTCGAGGCGTTCCCCTTCACATAAATCATTTTAATGCGGCCCTTTATCTAAAGTTGAATTGGTTTGCGTCCCTCACTGGAATGGAATATATATAAAATAGAAAAATGATAATTCTTTACTACTAATTTTTTAATATAACTAATAATTTACATTCTTACCATAATATATGAAACTCAACGACTTAATAAACAAAAACGATCCGAATACCACAAAACTTAGAGAAAGACTGACAAATTTGTTTTGTTTTTCATTTTTCACCGTTGAATTACGGTACTCTCAGAATGCTTAAATGGTTTTTAATAGATTACTTTGTGGCATTCCTGTGTGCAAAGGAACCCTTCCGATTACTTTGTATGCTGAAAGGAGTTAGTATACAAAATTATTGGTGAAGAACCAACTACATTGTGCAAAATGATACTTCCAACACCAGAGGGTAGTTCATCTTTATACTTCAATTGTGTATAATTTTTTCTTCTGCTTTAGTTAAGTTAACTTACGTACGCAAAAAATTGTTAATGGCATGGAAACTTTCTTAAAACGTAATAATTCCATGAACTAAAAGAGAATAAAATCAGCTTTAGTGAAATATAGGGTTCACTTTTTTTTTGAGTGCATTGATTACGCCTATGTCAAGTGCTCTACGAAACATTTTAAAGTTTTGTGGGACATTACCCCCATCTCAGACTATTGTACGAAACGGAGACTTTGTTTTTTACTTTTAGCCACTGTGCCTTTGATTTCGTATTTATTTCCTACATTTGTGGTATGAGTAACCAGTACATACCGGCAACATGCACTTGTCACTACAGCCCAAAGAGTATAAATAACTAAAGAGGGTCGAAATCGCTCACTTACGATATGCCCAAATGCCATAGATTAGGGTCAAACATGCAACATGTTTTATTTACGTTTGATAACATGGAAAAATTATAAGGCGTGTTCTGCAATGTGTGCTAGATTTTCATTATGTTCAAATTATTTTTTCATTAAAAAACAAAACGAAAAACGCAAAAAAAGGACCAAAAGAATACTTCTGTTTGCTAAATCTATGAATTCTATGTCCCAAAACATTCATTCGATAAGTTGTCGTGTTTTAGACAATTTATTAAAGATCGATAAACAATAAATTTACTGTTTTTTTATGACAATATGACTTTAACATACTTAAGCAAACATTTCAAGGAACATCTGAATTGGTACCTACATGAAATTTCGGCTAAAGCTGAATACTAGGCTTAACGTAAAATACTCTAGAAAACTTTCACTTTTTCACTAGATTTTCGCGTGAAGTTGTTTTTTAACATTTATAAAAATAATAAGAATTCACTTCTTATTATAAATTAAAAAAAATTTTTGATTACAAAAAGAATAATTTGATTTTTCAAAATCGAATCGCAAGTTACCGAATCAAAACCATGTGAAAAGCCGTAGATAACAAAAGGGAATACGAAGAAAATGTTGGTACCGTTTTGCAACATGTTCGACCCTAATCTATGGCATTTATACGATATTACAAAAATGAGACGTTTCGACCCTCTTGTTTATTTATACTCTTTGCTACAGCCTTTTCTGTTCTCTTCTCTATCTCTGTTGTGACTTCAATGTTTTTATTGGTTTGTTTATTTGTTTATATTTCTGCACAAAACCATAAAGCTGTCAGCTTGCAGAGAATTTTTCGAATGTAGACTCTTTTTTGTTTGCGTCATGCGCATGACATATGGTGTAAAAATGTTCGAGAGACGAAAGCTCTTCTCTTTCATTGTATGTAGAGGGTACATACGTATGTTTTAGTAACTTTTGCTGTTATGAAAAGTTTTTAATCTCAAGTTCGGTGTCTTTCCAACAGGGTAGATTTTATTTGTTTAAATTTTTCGACAGATGGCGCTGATACCTTTGGTAGCATTAGTTGGTGATGTTCGAGAATTTACTTTTCGCCACCATAGACTGAGAAAACATTTCACAAAATTTTATACGATACACTGAAAAAACAGTGAACTGCTGGATCGAAAGAAATTTTTACTTAATTTTAGAAAAAATAGATTAATTTTAGAAAATTTTAAGTAACATAAACGCAGGTGTCACGCTGATTTCACAAAAATAATAATAATTTATTAGACAAAATTATTATTTTTATACCCTCCACTATAGGATGGGGTGTTTATTTTTACGTATAGCCCCCATTTAAACGGACCCCCAGATTTGGCTTGCGGAGCCTCTAAGAGAAGCATATTTCATCCGATCTGGCTGAAATTTGGTATATGGTGTTGGTATATGGTCTATAACAACCATGCAAAAATTGGTCCACATCGCTGTTTTTCAGATTCAATCACAAAATTAATTGATCCAATTAAATTTTTAATTGAAATGTCTTCAATCACAAAAATGATAGTATCAATCACAGTTTTACTTGAGCATCAATAAATACTTGATTAAAAAATTAATCGATTTCATTAGTAAATTTCAATTAATTTTTTAATTGATATTGATTGCAAAATTCAATTATTTTTACACCCTCCACCATAGGATGGGGGGTATATTAACTTTGTCATTCCGTTTGTAACACATCGAAATATTGCTCTAAGACTCCATAAAGTACATATATACTGGGTCGTGGTGAAATTCTGAGTCGATCTGAGCATGTCCGTCCGTCTGTTGAAATCACGCTAACTTCCGAACGAAACAAGCTATCGACTTGAAACTTGGCACAGGTAGTTGTTATTGATGTAGTTCGGATGGTATTGCCAATGGGCCATATCGGTCCACTTTTACGTATAACCCCCATATAAACGGACCCCCAAATTTGGCTTGCAGACCCTCTAAGAGAAGCACATTTCATCCGATCTGCCTGAAATTTGGTACATGGTGTTAGTATATGGTCTCTAACAACCATGCAAAAATTGGTCCACATCGGTCCATAATTATATAAAGCCCCCATATAAACCGATCCCCCAATTTGGAGCCTCTAAGAGAAGCAAATTTCATCCGATCCGG
The DNA here is from genome assembly GCF_050003625.1 of Haematobia irritans. Lineage (NCBI taxonomy): Eukaryota > Metazoa > Arthropoda > Insecta > Diptera > Muscidae > Haematobia > Haematobia irritans. The sequence continues at coordinate 142,693,799 of NC_134400.1, forward strand.
CTGAAATTTGGTACATGATGTTAGTATATGGTATTTAACAACCATGCAAAAATTGGTCCACATGGGTCCATAATTATAGATAGCCCCCATATAAACCGATCCCCAGATTTGGCTTGCGGAGCCTCTAATAGAAGAAAATTTCATCTGATCCGGCTGAAATTTGGTACATGGTGTTAGTATATGGTATTTAACAACCATGCAAAAATCGGTTCATATCGGTCCATTATTATATATAGCCCCCATATAAACCGATCCCCTGATTTGGCTTGCGGAGCCTCTTGGAAGAGCAAAATTCATCTGATCCGGTTGAAACTTAGTACGTGGTGTTAGTATACGGTCTCTAACAACCATGCAAAAATTGGTCCATATCGGTTCATAATTATATATAACCCCCATATAAACTGAATCCCCAGATTTTACCTCCGTAGTCTCTTGAAGGAGCAAAATTCATCTGATCCGCTAGTATATGACCGATAACAACCATGCCAAAATAGGTCCGTATCGATCTATAGTTATATATAGCGCCCAGATAAACCGATCCTCAATCATAGAAAAATCATGATTGCCACTCGAGCCAAAAATAATCTACCAAAAAATCTGAACCGATTCTGATTATAATTTGCAGGTTTGGTTTAAATTACAAGAGATTACTTTGTACTGAATTTGAGTAAGATCGGTTAACAAATAGGTTCCTATGGCCAAAAATAAAGTTCTTAGGGGTACATTTTTGAAAATCGGACGCTACATATATATGAAAGCTATATTTAAATCTGAACCGATTACCATGATTTTGTGCACATGTAATCGGTACTATCGAAGATTAAAGTACGCCAACTTTGAGTAAGATCGGATGATAAATATGGGTTTTATGGCCAAATTTGTCAAAATCGGTCGATACACACAAAAAAATTTCACGAAAATTTTTCCAATTAAAATTTTAATTGAATTTTAAAAAATATTCAATTAAAAATTTAATTGATTTAACAAATTTTTTAATTGAAACCAAAATCAATCACAAAAATAATAGTTTCAATTAATTTTTTAATTGGATCAATTAACTTTTTAATTGACCTTCAATTAATTTTTTAATTGATACTATCATTTCTGTGATTGAAGACATTTCAATTAAACATTAATTGGATCAATTAATTTCGTGATTGAATCAAAAATAATTTTTTTTGTGTGTACATATATATCGGAGCTATATGCATATCTGAACCGATTTCGATGAGTTTTTGCACATATAATATGTACTATACAAAATTAGATTTGGCCAACTTTGAGTAAGATCGGTTGATAAATAAGGGGCTTATGGCGCAATTTGGGAAAATCGGACGATACGTATATATGGGAGCTATATCTAAATCTGAACCAATTTCGATTAAATTTCCCACAGTTAAAGGGTGGTATATTAGATTACTTTGAGGCAAATTTGACGGCGATCGGTTAGTAAATGAGAGCAATCTGACCCCATTTATCGAAATCGATATATATGGGAGCTATATATAAATTTGAACCGATTTTTTCCAAATTCAATAGCGTTCGTCCCACTATGTGGTTTAGGGTATATTTAAAAAAAAATATCACCAAAATATTTCCAATTAAAAAGTAAATTGAAGTTGAACATTTTTTTCAATTAATAAATTAATTGATACAATGAACTTTTTAATCATGATAGACACATTAAGTTAATTAAGTCAATGATTGAAAATTTTAAAACATTTAATTAAAAAATTAATTGATACAATTAACTTTTTAATCAAATTCGGAAGACTAATTCAGTTAAAAACGTGATGAATTAAATTAAATTTAATTAAAAATGTATTTCAAAAAAGCAAATTCAGAATGTAATTGAAAATAGTTACCTTTTTTAATTAATAAATTAATTGAGTTTTGCAATCAACATCAATTAAATTTTTAATTGAATCAATTAAAAAAATAATTGAAATTTGCTAATGAAATCATTTAATTGTTTAATCAAGAATTTGTCTATACCCAATTAAAACTGTGATTGATACTATAATTTTCGTGATTGAAGACATTTCAATTAAAATATTAATTGGATCAATTAATTTCGTGATTGAGTCAGAATTTTATAAATTAAAATTTGTTACCTAGAATCAAGCACGCAACACTTAAATTTAAAAGCGATTTCTGTCTTAAAAATATCCTTACTTAAATTCTCCGCTTTTTATTTATTGTTTATTTTAATCATACAGTAAATGTATGATAAAAAAGAAAAGTAGCATTGGCTGCTAAGGCCATCAGCTATCTCCGCTTTTTTTTAGCTCGGAATCAATACTAAAATCATTAGTGTAAAGACAAAATCTTTGGAAGCGGGCATGTTTTTTTAGTGCACACTTTAATGAAATTTCCTGTTGCATGGTGTTATTGTGCCTCTTACGCATAGGCAAGATTCATTACTATGAGAACTTTAATAATCAAGAATTGTTGTATATCGTTTCGCATGAGGCTTTAGAGAGCCAATGTGAGAGCATAATCTTCATCATTGTTATATTCTCGCAATGATTTGTGTAGCGAAAAAAAAAAAAACAAAACTTAAATTGTAGCGAACTAGAACAAAAACAAAACGCACTGCAAAGCAAATGCCCAGAATAAAGATTCTTTCTCTGTATATCCACCACCATGGTGGTATGATAAAATTTTCATTCTGTTTGTAACACATCGAAATATTCTTGATCAGAATGAAATTCTAAGACGATCTAGCTATATGTGTCCATCTGTCTGTTGTAATCACGTCGCAGCCTTTGATAACGAAGCTATAATATCCATAGCGAGAATTTACTCATTGAAAAAAAAAAAAAATTATGAACTATTTTGAGAGCAAGGCGAATTAAGAACAATATACTTACACACAAAATTTCTTTTTCTGATTCAATCACAAAATTAATTGATCCAATTAATTTTTTAATTGAAATGTCTTTAATCACGAAAATGATCAATCACAGTTTTAATTGGCCATGAAAAAAATACTTGATTAAAAAATTAATTGATGTCATTAGCAAATTTCAATTAATTGTTTAATTGATTTAATTAAATTTTTATTGATGCTGATTGCAAAATTCAATTAATTTTTTTTATTAAAAACGAAACTAGTTATAATCGCTATATTATATTGTAATCACTTTCTATAATTATTTGTACATCTTTTTAGTTTGAATAAAAAAATCCAAATTCCAAAAAAATTTAATTTGAAAAAAATATCCATAATTTTTTAGCTGACTTACTCTTCCCAGTTTGATTAAAAATTTAATTGTATCAATTAATTGACGTAATTTACTTAATGTTTCTAGATTGATTAAAACTTATTAATTGGTGATATTGTTTTCTGTGTAGACTGGGTAACTTTTTCGGGTTTTCTAATTGTTAGTTGATATCGTTAGAAAAGACCAAAAGTTTAAAGGTATCGGTCCCTGTTTTATTTAGTATGACCTCCATATATGGTACACAGTTCTACCGTCATCTCAATTGCCTGACTTTAAAATGTCCCGATTTTAATTCTAGTACGTTCACCCAGAAAAAAGTGCCTTCGAAACTAAAGGAAAAAATTTTCATCAATATAGTTTATCCATTTTATTTCCATTAAGGTAAATTTTTGTGAAAAATAATAAAATTTACTCGTTTCAGCAAAAAAATCCTAAACTGTAAGCAGTTAGGAATAGTTCATTAACTAGAATAAGGCATGGAATTTTACTCATACTATTTTCTTCGCTGGGTATAAGAATTTACTACTGAAAAAGAAAATTTTATTCACCGATAACAAAGCATTCGTAAAAATAAACAAAAACCGAACTAAAACCAAGTTTCCTCAAAATTAGTAAAATTTCTTATAAAATGATAATTGCGACTTCCTTTATAATAGAAAGTTTTTCATACATACGAACAACACTTGGCATAGAAAAATATTTAAGTTCATTCGTACTAAGAAGTATGCAATCCTTTCAAAACTTAAGGAAACACACTTGTTAGAATATAGGAAATTTTCCTAAATTTCTATTGTCTACCTGTAATCGATACCTGTCATCGTAATCGATGTGTTTGCGCGTGGGTGTAATCGATATATTTGCGCGTCGGTTGTTTTTTTAGTTGGAATCGCGTTGTTTTGGTATACGGAGAGATCGTTAAAAAATAATATAATAAATAACAAATAAAATATATAAAATATTTGTTATTTTAAATTAGTGAGAAAAATTTTCGTTTTTTTAAATAAATCTATCAATGTTCGTGATAGTGTATAAAGAAAGAAAACACCAGCAGAATAACAACCCTTTCATTTGTGTTCATTTTGGAATCTTCAATTATCAGGTAATATTCAGTGACGCTAACCTTTTGCAACAAAAATGTTTTATGATTTTTTATATTTGTAGGTATTGAAATTGTAAAAGGAGGACAAAATCGTTAGGCAGCAACTTATTAAAAGTGAAAAGTACAAGAAGAAGAAAAAGTGCGTTTTACAGTTGATAATATCACACGGAAATTGGAAATAGTGGAATAATAAACTAATATTTCAAAGAGATTCGATGCTGTTGATTCTTAATAAATATATTCAATATATTAATAAAACATGTCTTTTATTGAAGATAAAATTGCTTATAGAAATAAATAAAATTGTATTTAAAAACGAAGGTAAGCAGTTCTAATTATGAAGTAAAAGTTTTACCACAAATGTGTAAGATTTGTCGAAATGAATGAAAAAATTTCAATAAAATCATTCCATATATGAATTCAAATTAGTTAAATTTTTTCATTCTGTAGTATAGTGGTATATAAATATAGGAAAATGTTAACTAATATATGGAATGCATTATTCCTAATTTCTACGAAAATCACATCGTTCAAACAAATAAAAATGTCTTTGGCGCTATACGAAGTTCAACTTTCTTCACAATAAGTTCATTTTAACTTAAAGAAGGGGTCACTTTTTTCTGGGTGTTATTGAGGTAAAAATCTACAGAATTTAGATTTCGAATCATCCGATGTTCAGGAGTTCAGAGACCAATTTTCATAGATAATGTTATAAAATTTTCATAACTAAAGCATAACCCCTAATTTTTTTTTTGATCCGGAAGTTGTGCAAAATTGCAATGAATTTTAGCAGGCTTGTCATAGGCTGGAAGTCTTCATAAATTTTGATCACAATGGACTGAATAGTCTAAGTAGGCCTGAAATATCGGGCTGCCACTAATTTTATCATTACGCTAAGACGTGCTGAAATATGTTGGCACATATTTCGTTTGAAATTCCCAGTCTTCCAAGAAACACTTTTCAACCATTTTTTTAAATCACATTTTGTTATGCCTGTTCTTGTATATCGAACGAAAGATTTCTTTTGTATTCCCAACGAAAAAAAAAAATTTGATTTCGGTTCCTCTATTTCGAAAGGCAAATCACTTCACTTACTTTGTTGTCGAGTAATAATAAGTGAATCTCTGGAAGACCATTCTTCGATGTTCATTAAAAGTAATGACTTGGGATTGACTTCAAAATATTTTTGCTGGGTTCAGAATCTGATGTACAGACGAAGCTCTGTTTAACGAATAACCTATTTTGAACGAAAATCCAATTTAACGAACGTCCAAATTCTTAACATTGAGTATTCTAAATAACGAACGGATTACCAAAATTTATGTTCGATTTTACGAAAATGAAAATATAAATAAACAACAACTACGACTTCACTGAGTTTAGTTGTAATTAAGCGGTCGTTTGTGCATTAAAAACAATAAGTGGAAATAAACTCTCTTTAGATAAAAATCAATCCGTTCTGTAAAGTACGGTATTCCTAAAATTCCAATATGCATTTCAAACACAATAGGGAATCGAAGAGGTAGAAAGCAAAATTTTGAAATAAAATTTTGACTAAAATTTCTATAGAAATAAAATGTTGACAACATTTTCAATATAGAAATAAAATGTTGACAACATTTTCACTATAAAAATAAAATTTTGACAATATTTTCTATAGAAATAAAATTTTTACAAAATTTTCTACAGAAATAAAATTTTGACTACATTTTCTATAGAAATAAAATTTTGCCAAATTTTCTATAGAAATAAAATTTTGACAAACTTTTCTATAGAAATAAAATTTTGACAACATTTTCTATAGAAATAAAAATTTGACAAAATTTTCTATAGAAATAAAATTTTGACAAAATTTTCTATAGAAATAAAATTTTGACAAAATTTTCTATAGAACTAAAATTTTAACAAAATTTTCTATAAAAATAAAATTTTGACAAAATTTTCTATAGAAATAAAATTTAGACAAAATTTTCTATAGAAATAAAATTTTGACTACATAAAATAAAATTTTGACAAAATTTTCTATAGAAATAAAATTTTGACAAAATTTTCTATAGAAATAAAATTTTGACTACATTTTCTATAGAAATAAAATTTTGACAAAATTTTCTATAGAAATAAAATTTTGACCACATTTTCTATAGAAATAAAATTTTGACAAAATTTTCTATAGAAATAAAATTTTGACAAAATTTTCTATAGAAATAAAAATTTGACAAAATTTTCTATAGAAATAAAAATTTGACAAAATTTTCTATGGCAATAAAATTTTATCCAATTTTGTTATAGACATAAAATTTTGACAACATTTTCTATAGGAATAAAATTTTGACAACATTTTCTGTATAGACATCAAATTTTGACAAAATTTTCTAAAGAAATAAAATTTTGACAAAATTTTCTATAGAAATAAAATTTTAACAAAATTTTCTATAGAAATAAAATTTTAACAAAATTTTCTATAGAAATAAAATTTTAACAAAATTTTCTATAGAAATAAAATTTTGACAACATTTTCAATATAGAAATAAAATTTTAACAAAAATTTCTATAGAAATAAAATTTTAACAAAATTTTCAATAGAAATAAAATTTTTACAAAATTTTCTATAGAAATAAAATTTTGACAAAATTTTCTATAGAAATAAAATTTTGACAACATTTTCAATATAGAAATAAAATTTTAACAAAAATTTCTATAGAAATAAAATTTTTTCTATATAGAAATAAAATTTTGACAATATTTTCTATACAGAAATAAAATTTTGAACAAAATTTCTATAGAAATAAAATTTTGACATTTTCTATAGAAATAAAATGTTGACAACATTTTCTATAGAAATAAAAATTTGACAAAGTTTTCTATGGCAATAAAATTTTATCAAATTTTTTTATAGAAATAAAATTTTGACAACATTTTCTATAGAAATAAAATTTTGACAACATTTTCTGTATAGACATCAAATTTTGACAAAATTTTCTAAAGAAATAAAATTTTGACAAAATTTTCTATAGAAATAAAATTTTAACAAAATTTTCTATAGAAATAAAATTTTAACAAAATTTTCTATAGAAATAAAATTTTTACAAAATTTTCTCTAGAAATAAAATTTTGACAAAATTTTCTATAGAAATAAAATTTTGACAACATTTTCAATATAGAAATAAAATTTAAAAAAAAATTTTCTATAGAAATAAAATTTTTTTCTATATAGAAATAAAATTTTGACAATATTTTCAATATAGAAATAAAATTTTGACAAAATTTTCTATAGAAATAAAATTTTGACAAAATTTTCTATAGAAATAAAATTTTAACAAAATTTTCTATAGAGATAAAATTTTGACAACATTTTCGATGTAGAAATACAATTTTGACAAAATTTTCTATAGAAATAAAATTTTGACATTTTCTGTATAGACATCAAATTTTGACAAAATTTTCTATAGAAATAAAATTTTAACAAAATTTTCTATAGAAATAAAATTTTGACAAAATTTTCTATAGAAATAAAATTTTGACAAAATTTTCTATAGAAATAAAATTTTGACAAAATTTTCTAAACAAATAAAATTTTGACAAAATTTTCTAAACAAATAAAATTTTGACAAAATTTTCAATATAGAAATAAAATTTTGACAAAATTTTCTATAGAAATAAAATTTTGACAAAATTTTCTATAGAAATAAAATTTTGACAAAATTTTCTATAGAAATAAAATTTTGACAAAATTTTCAATATAGAAATAAAATTTTGACAACATTTTCAATATAGAAATAAAATTTTGACAAAATTTTCTATAGAAATAAAACTTTGACAAAATTTTCTATAGAAATAACATTTTGACAACATTTTCTATATAGAAATAAAATTTTGACAACATTTTCAATATAGAAATAAAATTTTGACAACATTTTCAATATAGAAATAAAATTTTGACAACATTTTCAATATAGAAATAAAATTTTGACAAAATTTTCTATAGAAATAAAATTTTGACAAAATTTTCTACAGAAACAAAATTTTGACAACATTGTCAATATAGAAATAAAACTTTAACAAAATTTTCTATAGAAATAAAATTTTTTTCTATATAGAAATAACATTTTGACAACATTTTCTATATAGAAATAAAATTTTGACAACATTTTCAATATAGAAATAAAATTTTGACGACATTTTCAATATAGAAATAAAATTTTGACAACATTTTCTATGGCAATAAAATTTTATCAAATTTTTTTATAGAAATAAAATTTTGACAACATTTTCTATAGAAATAAAATTTTGACAACATTTTCTATATAGACATCAAATTTTGACAAAATTTTCTAAAGAAATAAAATTTTGACAAAATTTTCTATAGAAATAAAATTTTGACAAAATTTTCTATAGAAATAAAATTTTAACAAAATTTTCTATAGAAATAAAATTTTAACACAATTTTCTATAGAAACAAAATTTTCTATAGAAATAAAATTTTGACAACATTTTCAATATAGAAATAAAATTTTAACAAAATTTTCTATAGAAATAAATTTTTTTCTATATAGAAATAACATTTTGACAACATTTTCTATATAGAAATAAAATTTTGACAACATTTTCTATATAGAAATAAAATTTTGACAACATTTTCAATGTAGAAATAAAATTTTGACAACATTTTCAATATAGAAATAAAATTTTGACAAAATTTTCTATAGAAATAAAATGTTGACAAAATTTTCTATAGAAATAAAATTTTGACAACATTTTCTATATAGAAATAAAATGTTGACAAAATTTTCTATAGAAAAAATTTTTCTATATAGAAATTTTCGATATAGAAATAAAGTTTTGACAACATTTTCAACATGGAAATAAAATTTGAACAAAATCTTCTATAGAAATAAAATTTTGACATTTTCTATATAGAAATAAAATTTTGAAAAAAATTTTCTAGAGAAATAAAATTTTGACAACATTTTCTATAGAAATAAAATTTTGGCAAAATTTTCTATGGCAATAAAATTTTATCAAATCTTTTTATAGAAATAAAATTTTGACAACATTTTCTATAGAAATAATATTTTGAAAAAAAAAAAAAATTCTATAGAAATAAAATGTTGACAACATTTTCTATATAGAAACCATCTTGCAGTCTATAGGGCTTTGCCCAAATAAATTTGGTAAACATTCTATTCCTCTGTGGGTTAAGCTACACTTGTAGTTTAGTCAATGCATGGTTTTAAGCTGAAATCAAAAAACAACAACAATGCTTAAAGAACAAAACCAACAATAACAAAACAAAACGAATAAAAATAAAATTTTGACAAAATTTTCTATAAAAATCAAATTTTGACAACATTTTCTCTAAATTCAATATAAAACATTTAATTTTTTTATACTAACCACAAACATTTGGTCAACAACTTCAAAATAAGATATTTTTTATTTGGTAAATTTTTGGTAAAATTTTCTTCAAATTTGGGTAGATTATTTTTGACACGAGTGGCAAGCGTGGTCCTAATGCCGTATAGGAGTAGTGGATGGCGGAGTTTGTAAGGCGTATAGAGATACTGTGGAACGCTACCTATGTCATTTTACTCCTTTAAAAAGATATAGAGCCACACATATAGGCGAAGAAATAACATAACTCGTAACCTGCACAGCTTGAAAATGGCGACTACACACAAAATTTTTTTTTCTGATTCAATCACGAAATTAATTGATCCAATTAATTTTTTAATTGAAATGTCTTCAATCACGAAAATGATAGTATCAATCACAGTTTTAATTGTGCATAGAAAAAATTCTTGATTAAAAAATTAATTGATTTCATTATTGATGTTGATTGCAAAATTCAATTAATTTATTAATTAAAAAAGGTAACAATTTTAATTTGGATCAACAATTGATTGTTTGAAAAACATTTTTAATTGAAAATTAAAAAAATGTTCATCACTTTTTTAACTGACTTAGTCTTCCGAATTTGATTAAAAAGTTAATTGTATCAATTAATTTTTTTATCAAAAATTTGAAAATGTGCAATCATTGAATTAACTAACTTAATGTTTCTATCTTGATTAAAAAGTTAATTGTATCAATTAATTTATTAATTGAAAAAATTTTCAACTTCAATTAACTTTTTAATTGGAAATATTTTGGTGATATTCTTTTCTGTGTAGAAATAAATTAGAGAATTCGTGGAATAAAATGTCTACGATTGAAAGAGGAAGTTAGGGCACACAATAAGACGAATATTGAGATAGGTATATAGCGGCTGTCATGAGACTGGGAAACTTGAATATCCATTTCATTCTGACTTGTATTCGATATAGTCAATAAAATAATAATAATAATCATTCATTTTTTCAATTCATTTATCTAAGTAATATTTTCCAAATACTCATGAATTTCTTCTCATATATCAAAAACTATGTTTTTCAGTAAAAGTTTTCAATAAAAATGGTCCATAATTTTTCAAAATGAATACATTTAACCTAAATGGTGTAAAGGACATTTTAACAAAATTTAACTCCAATGTAACTTCTCCGAAAATTTATTGAATAACATGAAAAATTACTTATGTTTAATAATTTTTTTTCCAACTTGACCGAAAAATATTAACTCGTTTGTATCAATCTAGTAATATTTTTTGGGATATTTAAGATTCATGGTGGTGGGTATTTAAGATTCGGCCCGGCCAAATATACTAGCTCTTTTTATTGTTTCGAAAAATAATTTTGAATGAATGCCACAGCCGTTAATGTTCTTCATTGATGGGTCGTTCGGTCTTCTCAGTTTCCTCGGAAATTGAGAATTTTCTGTTGCAATGACGATCAGTTGTGCGGCAACGGTTGATGGTGGATTTCAGTACGGTTTCCTTTCCGACAACGCCGCATAAAACACAAACATCCAAGTATCTCAAATATAACCGGGAAAAAAGCAAAAAAAAAAAAAAAACAGAAACAGAAACAAAAACAAAAACAAAAGCAAGAATACAACAAGAGTAATTGAATTTTTCGTTAAAGTGAAAACGAAAGTGTCTGGAATACAGCATCACAAAATAGAAAAAAAAAAACAAAAACTCTAATTGCCGTATTTCTACATATGTGCCTATCTATATATGGAGTGAAGTTTTTTTTTTTTAGACTACAATCAGAGCACAATAATTGCAAAGTTAAAATGTTCTATTGATCGGTCTAAAACAAAACAAATAATGTCTAAAATTAATTTATTCATGGTATTAATTTATGGTTTCGACAAAATGAATACAATTTAAAATTGTTCCATGTGAAGAGGTGCACAATTAAATTGCTATGCGGGTATTTCTCCCATCTTAAATAGCACCACGAGTTAAAATAAACAAATGCGAATAAACATATACCGTAAAATTGAAATAAAACAATAATATAGATTCTTTTTGTATTTAAATAATCTCAGTGCGAAGACCTTCATTTATCGAAAATCAAATCAATGCATTTTCTAGTCAATGCCATATTTGGGGGAAATTGAATGATGTGATTTTTGTTCAAATAAAAAAAAATAAATAAATAAATAAAGTATAAATTAGGTGCCAAATATTAAATTTGAGAATGTGTTGCTCATGACTGCATAGTCAATTAAGTGTGGAAAGTAAAAGTACAAAGGTGCTGCAATAAATACTTAGCTAAAAGTTTGAGAAAATTGTAAATTTTTTTTCAATAGTTTTTGGTTTCAATCACAAAAATTTCTATAGAAATAAAATTTTAACAAAATTTTCTATAGAAATAAAATTTTTCTAACATTTTCTATAGAAATAAAATTTTGTAAAATATTTCTATAGCAGTAAAATTTTGACAAAATTTTCTGCAAAAATAAAATTTTAACAAAATTTCTATAGAAATAAAAATTTGACAAAATTTTCTATGGAAATAAAATTTGAACAAAATTTCTATAGACATAAAATTTTGCAAAAATTTCCTATAAAAATGAAAGCTAAAAAAAATCTATAGAAATAAAATTTTGCAAAAATTTTCTATAGAAATAAAATTTTGCAAACATTTTCTATAGAAATAAAATTTTGCAAAAATTTCCTATAAAAATGAAAGTTAACAAAAATTTTCTATAGAAATAAAAATGAAAGTTAGCGAAAATTTTCTATTGAAATAAAAATGAAAGTTAACGAAAATTTTCTATAGAAATTGAATTTTGCAAATATTTTCTATGGAAACAAAATTTTGCAAAAATTTTCTATAAAAATAAAATTTTGCAAAAATTTCCTATAAAAATTAAAGCTAACAAAAATTTTCTATAGAATACAATTTTGTAAAAATTTTTTATAGAAATAAAATTTTGACAAAATTTTCTGTTGAAATAAAATTTTGACAAAATTTCTATAGAAATAAAATTTTTAACAAAATTTCTATAGGAATAAAATTTTGCCAAAATTTTCTATAGAAATAAAATTTTAACAAAATTTCTATTGAAATAAAATTTTGGCAAAATTTTCTATAGAAATAAAATTTTAACAAAATTTCTATTGAAATAAAATTTTGGCAAAATTTTCTATAGAAGTAAAATGTTGACCAAAATTTTGTATAGAAATAAAATTTTGAATAAAATTTCTATAGAAATAAAATTTTGCAAAAATTTTCTATGGAAACAAAATTTTACAAAAATTTTCTATGGAAATAAATTTTGCAAAAATTTTTATAGAAATAACATTTTGACAAAATTTTCTATTGAAATAAAATTTTAACAAAATTTCTATAGGAATAAAATTTGGACCAAATTTTCTACAGAAATAAACTTTTAACAAAATTTCTATAGAAATAAAATTTTGCAAAAATATAATATAATATTATAAAAACAAGTAAGGAAAGTCTAAAGTCGGGCGGGGCCGACTATATTATACCCTGCACCACTTTGTAAATCTAAATTTTCGATACGATATCACATCCGTCAAATGTGTTGGGTGCTATATATAAAAGCTTGTCCCAAATACATACATTTAAATATCACTCGATTTGGACAGAATTTGATAGACTTTGATAGACAAAATCTATAGACTCAAAATTTAAGTTGGCTAATGCACTAGGGTGGAACACAATTTTAGTAAAAAAATATGGGAAACATTTAAATCTGAAACAATTTTAAAGAAACTTCGCAAAAGTTTATTTATGATTTATCGCTCGATATATAGTATTAGAAGTTTAGGAAAATTAGAGTAATTTTTACAACTTTTCGACCAAGCAGTGGCGATTTAACAAGGAAAGTGTTGGTATTTTGACCATTTTTGTCGAAATCAGAAAAATATATATATGGGAGCTATATCTAAATCTGAACCGATTTCAATCAAATGTGGCACACATGACTATATACCAATTGTACTCCTTGTGCAAAATTTTAAATTTTCGGGATAAAACTCTGGCTTCTGGGTCCATATAAGTGCATATCGGGCGAAAGATATATATGGGAGCTATATGTAAATCTGAATCGATTTCTACAATGCTACAAAGCTAAATCTACTCCCTGTGCAAAATTTCAATCAAATTGGGCCAAAACTCTGGCTTTTAGGACCATATTAGTCCATATCGGGCGAAAGATATATATGGGAGCTATATCTAAATCTGAACCGATTTCAATCAAATTTTGCACACTTGACTATACTACTAATTGTACTCCTAGTGCAAAATTTCAACCAAATTCGGCCAAAAATCTGGCTTCTGGGGCCATATAAGTCCATATCGGATGAAAGATATATATGGGAGCTATATCTAAATCTGAACCGATTTCAATCAAATTTAGCACACTTTACTATACGACTAAGTGTTATGTTTGTACAAAATTTCAAGCAAATCGGTATAAAACTCTGGCTACTGGGTCCATATTAGTGGATATCGGGCGAAAGATATATATGGGAGCTATATCTAAATCTGAACCGATTTCTTCCAAAATCAATAGGGTTCTATTCTGACCCAAATAAGGAACATGTGCCAAATTTGAAGGCGATTGGACTTAAATTGCGACCTAGACTTTGATCACAAAAATGTGTTCACAGACAGACGGACGGACGGACGGGCAGACGGACATGGTTATATCTACTCAGGGACCCACCCTGAGCATTATTGCCAAAGACACTATGTGTCTATTTCGTCTCTTTCTGGGTGTTACAAACATATGCACTAACTTATAATACCCTGTTCCAGAGTGTGGCGCAGGGTATACTGAAAGTTAACAAAAATTTTCTATAGAAATAAAATTTTGCAAAAATTTTCTTTAGAATTAAAATGATGATTTTTTACTGTTTGGTAGATTTTGCAAAACATTCCTCATTTTATAGAAATAAAATTCACACAAAATTTTCGAAATTCCTATAGAAATAAAATTTTAACAAAAAAAAAAAATCTATAGAAATAAATTTTTTCTAACATTTTATATAGAAATAAAATTTTTAAAATATTTCTATAGAAATAAAATTTTGCAAAAATTTTCTATAGGAATAAAATTGTGCAAACATTTTCTATAGAAATAAAATTTTCTATAGAAATAAAATTTTGCAAAAATTTAGTAAGTAAAAGCAAAAAGTAAAATTTTGACAAAATTTTCTATAGAATTAAAATTTTGACAAAATTTTCTACAAAAATAAAATTTTAACAAAATTTCTATAGAAATACAATTTTGACAAAATTTTCTATACAAATAAAATTTTAACAAAATTTCTATAGAAATAAAATTTTGCAAAAATTTTCTATGGAAACAAAATTTTACAAAAATTTTCTATGGAAACAAAATTTTGCAAAAATTTCCTATAGAAATAAATTTTGCAAACTTTTTTATAGAAATAAAATTTTCACAAAATTTTCTATAGAAATAAAATTTTGACAAAATTTTTATAGAAATAAAATTTTGACAAAATTTTTATAGAAATAAAATTTGGCAAAAATTTCCTATCAAAATGGAAGTTAACAAAAATTTTCTATATTTCTATAGAAATAAAATTTTGCAAAAATTTTCTATAGAATCAATATTTTGCAAAATTTTTTTATAGAAATAAAATTTTAACAAAATTTTCTATAAATAAATTTTTTCAAACATTTTCTATAGAAATAAAATTTTGTATATTATTTCGATAGAAGTAAAATTTTGACAACATTTTCTATAGAATTAAAATTTTGACAAAATTTTCTATGGAATTAAAATTTTGACAAAATTTTCCAAAACTTTGCAAAAATTTTCTATGAAAACAAAACTTTGCAAAAATTTTCTACAGAAATAAAATTTTGCAAAAATTTTCTATGGAAACAAAACTTTGCAAAAATTTTCTATGGAAACAAAATTTTGCAAAAATTTTCTATTGAGATAAAATTTTGACAATATTTTCTATAGAAATTAAATTTTAACAAAATTTCTATAGAAATAAAATTTTAACAAAATTTAGCAAAAATTTTCTATAGAAATAAATTTATGCAAAAATTTTCTATGGAAACAAAATTTAGCAAAAATTTTCTATAGAAATAAAATAGTTCAAAAATTTTCTATAGAAATAAAATGTTTTAAATATTTTATGTAGAAATAAAAATTTTCTATAGAAGTAACATTTTGCAAAAATTTTCTAAAAAAATGAAATATTGAAAGAAATAGAAATTTTAAATAAAATTTTGATAAAATTTTCTATAGAAAAACAAAACTTTGATAACATTTCTATAGCAATAACAATTTTGAGAAAATTTTCTACACAAATAAAATTTTAAATTTAAATAAAATTTGACAAAATTTTCTATTGAAATAAAATTTTAACAAAATTTCTATAGAAATAAAATTTTGACCAAATTTTCTATAGAAATAAAATTTTAACAAAATTTCCATAGAAATAAAATTTTGTCAAAATTTCCTATAAAAATTGAAGTTAACAAATATTTTCTATATTTCTATAGAAATAAAATTTTGCATAAATTTTCTATAGAAACAATATTTTGCAAAATTTTTTTGTAGAAATAAAATTTTGACAAAATTTTCTATAAATAAAATTTTTCAAACATTTTCTATAGAAATAAAATTTTGTAAAATATTTCGATAGAAGTAAAATTTTGAAAAAATTACCAGTAGAATTAAAATTTTGACAAAATTTTCTATAGCATTAAAATTTTGACAAAATTTTCTATAGAAATAAAATTTTGCAAAAATTTTCTATGGAAACAAAACTTTGCAAAAATTTTCTACAGAAATAAAATTTTGCAAAAATTTTCTATGGAAACAAAACTTTGCAAAAATTTTCTATGGAAACAAAATTTTTCAAAAATTTTCTATTGAAATAAAATTTTGAAAACATTTTCTATAGAAATAAAATTTTAACAAAATTTCTATAGAAATAAAATTTGAACAAAATTTAGCAAAAATTATTTAGCAAAAAAATAAAATTTTGCAAAAATTTTCTAAGGAAATGAAATATTGACAGAAATAGAAATTAGAAATAACATTTTGATAAAATTTTCTATAGAAAAAGAAAACTTTGATAACATTTCTATAGAAATAACAATTTTGAGAAAATTTTCTACACAAGTAAAATTTGAAAAAACTTTTCCTTAAAAATTTCTATATAAAAAAGACAAAATTTTCTATAGGAATAAAATTTCGACACGTTTACAATTCAAGGAATATTCATACATCCAAAAAAATTCCAAGAAAATATTATTTTTTTCATACCAACCACAAAAATTTGGTCAACAACAAAATTAGATTTTTTTTAATTTGGTAGATTTGTGGTAAATTTCAAATTTTGTTAGATCATTTTTGCCACGAGTGACAGCTGTGCAAGTGATGCCTTTTTAGTGTTGATTCGACCAAGTAATTCGGTATATTGTAGCCCTTTGATCACATTATGCCTTCTATAGCTTTTGAATTCCATTAAACTGTGGCCATCAATTTTCCAGTCGAAGGGCTTATCTATGCCTTCTTCGGATCCACTTTTTGACTTCTTTCTTTGGCAGAGATGGTCCGAATAGCATTTTGTGGGTTTTTACTGTCAAAAATTTGTAAACATAGAAAATGTCATATACCTGTAAAAAACGTAGTAAATGTTAAAAATAGTTACTGGTTCATTATGGTATGCAAGGCGGACGTAGCAACCACTGCTCCACGGTGGCCAACTAAATGTATGTTTCTGTTAAATAAAGTTTGTTTAATCGGCTCGTGGGCGCCGCAAGCTATGCTATATAAATATAACTTATATGGATAATTGTCTATTGATGACAATAACAGCTACATAGCTCAGTGGATAGTGTGTTGGCTTACAAATTGCATGGTCCGCGATTCGATTCTCCGTCCAGGCGAAAGGTAAAATTTAAAATAAGTATAAAATCGAATAATTTTTTCTACATTGTTTGTATTACAGAAAAAGGTGCTAAAACTAAAAAAAAAACTCGTGGAAGTGAGAAAGATGTGAGGGAAAATGCAATTAGACAGAAAAGATTGTTTTTTTTTTGTTTGAGTTAGTCTTTATGAAAGTGTTTTTAATAAAAGAATAAACGTTTATCACAAAAAGTATATACTTTTCTTCCAAATAAACTTCCTTAGAGCAAAAAGGAAATGAGAAACGAACTTTGTTTGTCTAAAATTTCGTTTGGGAGGAAAGTATTATTTGTTGGCGTGTGTCTAAAACTTTGTTTAATTTCTTAAGCGAACATTTTCAATTTTCCACAAAAATTTTTTTCGACTTCTTCGCTTTGTTATTTTTTATTTTATTTATTTTTTGTAAATAGACCACACATTCCAACAATAAAAATATCTTCTCAGACACTAGAGAATGTGTGATGTAATTTAAAGCATGACAATGCAAAATATCTCTCACACATGACTATCTAGTAGGCAACCAGACAAGAAAGATAGCCCTACAAGTACATAAAGTCAAAAGACGAATAGAAGACAAAAGTTTTTCCCTTGCATAAATATGCCATAGAATTAAAAATAAGAACAACAATACATAACAAGTGTAATTGTAAGAGCAACAGCATGGATCTATGAGGAACGCCACACAGTGGCTTGATACGATTTGTTTTTTTTTTCGGAAGACAAAATACAAGAAAACAAAATAATATAGATTCACAAAATGAAATCAAATAAAATTAACATAAATTAAATTTAAATTAAATTTAAATTTAAATTAAATTAAATTAAATTAAATTAAATTAAATTAAATTAAATTAAATTAAATTAAATTAAATTAAATTAAATTAAATTAAATTAAATTAAATTAAATTAAATTAAATTAAATTAAATTAAATTAAATTAAATTAAATTAAATTAAATTAAATTAAATTAAATTAAATTAAATTAAATTAAATTAAATTAAATTAAATTAAATTAAATTAAATTAAATTAAATTAAATTAAATTAAATTAAATTAAATTAAATTAAATTAAATTAAATTAAATTAAATTAGATTAAATTAGATTAAATTAGATTAAATTAGATTAAATTAAATTAAATTAAATTAAATTAAATTGAAATGAATTAAATTAAATTCATATTTAATGACAATGAAGCAGAATATGTTTGGGAGTATATGTTACAGAGGCAATTTTTTTAAAGTTTTCCAGGTCCGCCAGTAATCTAAAGCTATGTGCCCCTAAAATTCGCTTACGCCTTACACAAAATTCAGGACACTCACACAAGAGGTGTTTAATTGATTCCTTTTCCTCCGCATCATGACAGCTCATACAATACACGCAAAGAAAAAAAACGTTTGGAAAACGTGTACCGAAAACTTTTTTCTTTTGTTAGAGTTTTTTGAATTGCTTCGAAAATTTTAAACTTTTATCACCAAAAAAATTCGTTTGTTACAAAATTTTTATTTTTTCAATAAAAAAAGTTATTTTTGAAACAACAACACAGTCCATTTCGTTTATATCAAACACTGTTCTTTTCCGACTTTAGGTCTTTAATAAGACACAGTTTACAGTTCAAAATTTAATATAGTACAATGTAATGTTGAACATTTTTTCGGAATCTTACGAACATATCTGGAATATATGTAAAAAAAAAAAACAAAAAAAAAAACTTTGGTCGAAGCGGGGATCGAACCCACGACCCTTGGCATGCAAGTCGGACGTAGCAACCACTGCTCCACGGTGCCAAACTAAATGTTTGTTTCTGTTAAATAAACTTTGTTTATTCGGTTCGTGGGCGCCGCAAGCTATGCTATATAAATATAACTTATATGGATATTTATCTATTGATGACCATAACAGGTACATAGCTCAGTGGTTAGTGTGTTGGCTTACAAAGTGCATGGTCCGCGGTTCGATTCTCCGTCCAGGCGAAAGGTAAAAAAATTTTAAAAATTTATAAAATCGTATAATTTCTTCTACATTGTTGGTATTACAGAAAAAGGTGCTAAGAACTAAAAAACTTCGTGGAAGTGAGAAAGATGTGAGGGAAAATGCAATTAGCCAGAAAAATTTTTTTTTGAGTTAGTCTTTATGAAATTGTTTTTACATCCTGGAAAAGAATAAACGTTTATCACAAAAAGTATATACTTTTCTTCCAAATGTACTTCCTTTCAACGAAAAGCAAATGAGAAACGAACTTTGTTTGTCTAAAATTTCGTTTGGGAGGAAAGAATTATTTTTTTGCGTGTAGTCACTATACTTCGAGCCATTTAGGCAGTAACCCGTTATAGTAGATATCAGGAGTGATATCTGACGTCTCGAGAACACTAGCATATCTAGTGTGCGGTTTAAGTTTAAATGGGGCCATATTTGCTTGGTGTCGTTACAACCCTTGCACTTCTCCCATCGAACATGTGCCATCATAACAGCCTTCTCACGCAGTAAGCGGTTGCAGGTAGCCAGCGGCAACAAGCGGTTCCAGGTAGCCAGGGGCAACAAAATTTTCTATAGAAATAATAATATTTTGACAAATTTTTCTATAGAAATAAAATTTTGATAAAATTTTCTTTAGAAATAAAATGTTGTTAAACTTTTCTATAAAAATAAAATTTTGACAAAATTTTCTATAAAAATAAAATTTTGGCAAAATTTTCTATAGATATAAAATGTTGACAAAATTTTCTATAGAAATAAAATGTTGAAAAAATTTTCTATAGAAATAAAATTAAATTAAAAATAAAATTTTGACAACATTTTCTATAGAAATAAAATGTTGACAAAATTTTCTATAGAAATAACATTTTGATAAAATTTTCTATAAAAATAAAATTTTGACAAAATTTTCCTTAAAAATCAAATGTTGACAAAATTTTCTATAAAAATAAAATGTTGACAAAATTTTCTATAGAAATAAAATTTTGACAAAATTTTTTATAGAAATAAAATTTTGACAAAATTTTCTATAGAAATAAAAATTTGACAACATTTTCTAAGAAATAAAATTTTAATAAAATTTTCTATAGAAATAAAATTTTGAAAAAAATTTCTATAGAAATAAAATTTTGACAAAATTTTCTTTAAAAATCAAATGTTGACAAAATTTTCTATAAAAATAAAATGTTGACAAAATTTTCTATAAAAATAAAATTTTGACAAAAGTTTCTATAGAAATAAAATTTTGACAAAATTTTCTATAGAAATAAAATTTTGACAAAATTTTCTATAGAAATAAAATTAAATTAAAAATAAAATTTTGACAAAATTTTCTATAGAAATAAAATTTTGACAAAATTTTCTATAGAAATAAATTTTGACAAAAATTTCTATAGAAATAAAATTTTGACAAAATTTTCTATAGAAATAAAATTTTGACAAAATTTTCTATAGAAATAAAGTTTTGACAAAATTTTCTACAGAAATAAAATTTTGACAAAATTTTCTATAGAAATAAAATTTTGACAAAATTTTCTATAGAAATAAAATTTTGACAAAGTTTTCTATAGAAATAAAATTTTGACAAAATTTTCTATAGAAATAAAATTTTGACAAAATTTTCTATAGAAATAAAATTTTGACAAAATTTTCTATAGAAATAAAATTTTGACAAAATTTTCTATAGAAATAAAATTTTGACAAAATTTTCTATAGAAATAAAATTTTGAAAAAATTTTCTATAGCAATAAAATTTTGAAAAAAATTTTCTATAGAAATAAAATTTTGACAAAATTTTCTATAGAAATAAAATTTTGACAAAATTTTCTATAGAAGTACAATTTTGACAACATTTTCTATAAAAATAAAATTTTGACAAAATTTTCTATAAAAATAAAATTTAGACAAAATTTTCTATAGAAATAAATTGAAATAAAAATTTTATAAAGTTTTCTATCGAAGTAAAATTTAACTTTTAAATGATATTAATTTAATTTGGACAAATGGTCCGCTGGTACGAGTTGTGGTCGAATTTCGGAAGAATGTTGGTCCAAAATAAAAATTCATTGTGGAAACGCTGGTTGTAATGTTCACAAATTAGAATTTCAAAAATATCGAATATTGATATTTTTTTTTTTGGAAAAAGGTAAAAATTCGATATTTTTGGAAATTCTAATTTGTAGACTGTACAACTGTTAATCTAAAGCACATGATTCAGATTTATTAAAATCAAGTTGATTGCAATTCAACAAAATTTTCTTTTATATAAAGATACCCAAATTTAATTCGAATCGCCTAACCATAAGGACAATCGCCTTCAATGAAAAAATGTATCGTTGTATCAATGAGTTGCGTCTTTAAATCGCTTTCGTATTTAAAGAAATCTTTGTGCTTAGGACAACATTTTTTTAGTGTGCTATAGAAACATAAATATTTTTCAGTTTTTTCCAGAAATATTTAAAATATGTTCAAAATAAATATTGTTGTCTAGTGTTAGTAACACAAACTTAAGCTCAAAACAACAATAATGCCATCAATCAATTCACAAATAAATTGAAAATTTTATTTCGAGGAAAAGTTAATAGCAAATGACGAAACGAAGTGCCGAAAATAAAACAGAGACGACGATTGGGAGCGACAAAAACAAATAACATACAAAAGCACTTGGCAATTTTTTACTGTATTGAAAATAGTTTGTTTTTTTTTCTTCATCGATACTACATCGACGGCATCTCCAATTAGTATGAGAACGGAAATAGATTTACGTACGCAAATACTTTTCAATAGAATTGATTTCATTGCCTGGCCATGACAAACAAAATAAAGGTTAAAAATGTACGAATTTGTAAAGAAAATCTATGGGTTTATTGTACTGTAAATAAACGCAGTTTTCAATTGATTTAGGGACACATACTTGTAAGGTATTTAGCTAAGTGATCATATAAATAAATTATTTAACTTTAATTTGCAAAGGAATAACATGGTGTTATAGAAAAGCATAAAATACAAAAAAATAAATAACAAAATACTGATGGCAATTACTAGACAATTTGGGCAAAGATGATCATCAATCTTGCACTGAAAAAAATATTGTCGTGAGGTCAAAGATTTCATGTCTTTAAAATACAAATGCAAATTTTGCTTCCCATAGAAGACACATTTCTCAAATATAAAGTTTTTTTTCCTTGTCCAAAAGTCGATAAACTTTTCAATGAAGTCGTATTGTCCTTATAATTAAGCGAGTTGACTTAAAAATGAGTATCATAACATGAAAGAAAAAATGTTTGGGCTAAGGTCAACTTGACTTTAATAATTCAGAAAAGTTCTTTAAATTTAATGAAATTGTCTTTAAATTTGTTGTCTTTTTGCATCTTGACTACAAAGCAAAAAATCGTTCAAATGTAGGACATGTTTTTCAAAACTTTATTTTAAAGACGTTTTTTACTTGAAACTTAGCATAATTTCTACTGGAAGTCGAGTCTTAATTTGGAAAATAAAGTTGTCGTTAACTCGTTTTTAAAGGACTTTGATAGCATATGAAGAAAAAAAAAGCTAAGAATGCGAAAAATTAAAATTTGCTTCCTAGAAGCAAGTACACAAAACCTAAATTTAAAAGAGAATTGTGTCTTAAAAGTATCCTTACTTGTATTCTCTTCTTCTTTGGCTCGGAATCAATACCAAAATTTTTAAAGTAAAGACAAAATCTTTGGAACCGGGTATGCTTTTTTTCAGTGTGAGATCGAGCTTCAAAATTCCCAAGTAGAAATATTTTAGGTATATTAAAAAGAAATTCATTATTTTGTAATGCCATTTTTTTTTTTATCGCTCGAATTGTATAAGACCGAGCAAGATGGCGTTAGAAAGATGACATTTCGTGTTTTTCCAGGTTTGTAATAGTTTGATTGGTAGAAATCAACTCATTCAATTTTCTATAGAAATAAAAATTTCGCAAAAATTTTCTATAGAAATAAAATCTTGCAAAAATTTTCTGTAGAAATAAAATTTTGAAAAAATTTTCTATAGAAATAAAATTTTAAAAAATTTTTCTATAGAAATAAAATTTAAACAAAAATCTATAGAAATAATTTTTTTTTTCATTTGTTTTGTTTTGTTATTGTTGGTTTCTTTCTTTAATCGTTGTTGTTGCTTTTGATTTCAGCATTGACTAAACTACAAGTGTAGCTTAACCAACAGAGGAAAAGAATGTTTGTCAAATTTATTTGGGCAAAGCCCTATAGACTGCAAGATGGTTGGATGGACGCACGTTTTGGAATTACCACATTCCTCATCAGCATCCTCTACTTGCAGCAAAACTATCACTTTTGGGTTTAGTGAACTGCCTGAATTTATTCTGATAATTGGTTGATAGTTTTGCTGCAAGTAGAGGATGCTGATGAGGAATGTGGTAATTCCGAAACGTGCGTCCAACCAACTATCTTGCAGTCTAGGTTAGGTTAGGTTAAGCTGAAAAGCGGTCTCAGCTAGGAGACTTTCTACTTGGAAAACGACATTGGCCACTTAGGTTAGGTTAGGTTAAAGTGGCAGCCCGATTAAGATTCAGGCTCACTTAGACTATTCAGTCCATTGTGATACCACATTAACTAAAAGTACCTATTACATATGGGCACTTCTAGTTTTAACCGCTGAACCTTCTCGATTATTTTTCTTCGCTGAACCAACCAGATTGTTCCAAAAACATTAGCAGACTGCTTAAGTTAACGTTTTCCAGATCCGCCAGTAATCTGAAGCTATATGCTCCTAAAAGTTGCTTGCGCTTTACACAAAATGCAGGACACTCACACAAGAGGTGTTTAATTGATTCTTTTTCCTCCGCATCATGACAGCTCATACAATAGTCATTATACCTCGCGCCAATAGTTTTTGGAAAATCGCCTATCAGGCAGCGGCCCGTTATAGCAGATATCAGGAGTGATATCTGACGTCTCGAGAACATTAGCATATCCAGTGTGCGGGTTAAGTTGAAATGGGGCCATATTTACAACCCTTACAATTCTCCCATCGAACATTTGCCATCATAACAGCCTTCTTACGCAGCATGAGCTTGCAGGTACCTAGGGGTATACCAACAAATTCTAGTTCCCCTGGAATATGTAAGATAGTCCCTAGCCTTGCCAACTCATCCGCTTCGCAGTTCCCCGGTATGTTCCTATGGCCAGGCACCCATATTAGGTGAATATTGTACTGCTCAGCCATCTCATTGAGAGATTTACGGCAGTCGATGGCCGTTTCGAGTTAAGAATCACAGAGTGCATGGATTTTATTGTAGGTTGAATGTCTAAGTATATATTAATGCCAACAATTTTTGGAACATTACTTCTCAACCAATTCGCTACCTCCCTTATGGCTAATATTTCAGCCTGAAAAGCAGTACAGTGATTAGGTAATTTTTACGCTATTCGAAGTTCCAGATCTTTGGAATAGACTGCAAAACCCACATGTCCATCCAATTTGGAGCCATCAGTGTAAAAATCTATATATCGTTTATTCCCCGGGGTCTGTGTACACCACGCCTCACTATTGGGAATTAGAATTTCAAACTTTTTGTCGAAAAGTGGTTTCGCCAGAGTCTAATCCACTACGTTAGGCACATCTGGCACTGTGACCGTAAATTTTTTCCGACCACAGCAATAGCTCGCGCAACCGCACAGTCGTTGTTGCAGCTGACTGTTTGGCCAAAATGTGTAAAGGCAATAGATGCAGCATGACATTAAGGGAATCTGTTCCTGTCTTATTGAATGCGCCTGAGATACACAAGCCGTACGCTGAACTTTATCTAAACTTGTCGGCTGGTGAAGTGCCGGCCACCAGACTACAACACCATATAGCATTATAGATCTAACCACTGCCGTGTATAGCCAATGCACAATTTTTGGTTTTAGTCCTTTTGCCTTTTTGCACGACTACAAAGCTACCGTGGCTTTTCTCGCCCTTTCTTCAATATTAAGCTTAAAGTTCAGCTTCCTGTCCAAAATAACGCCAAGGTAATTTGCACACTCACCAAAGGGAATTTCAATACCCCTTAAGGAAATAGGCCCAACCGTGGGAGTTCTGCGATCTTTGCAGTACATGACTAATTCTGTCTTTGCAGGATTTACCCCAAGACCATTGTCTTTCGCCCATTTCTCAGTCATCCGGAGGGCCCTCTGAATAATATCTCTGATTGTATTTGTATTTATTGAGTTTGGTTTGGTATGCCACCACTTTTATCCTTTCTTTTTCTAGGGTAACCAGAAGGTTATTTATAGCAACATTCCAAAGAAGATGTGATAGAACTCCTCCTTGGGGAGTGCCTCTGTTCACATACCTTTGTATGTTTGCTTGTCCTAGTGTGGCTGAAATACGTCTCTTCATTAGCAGTTCGTCTAACAGCCTAAGTATACATGGATCAACATTCAGAGTTGTCAGTCCATTTAATATCTTGCAGTCTATAGGGCTTTGCCCAAATAAATGTGACAAACATTCTTTTCCTCTATTGGTTAAGCTATACTTGTAGATTAGTCAATTCATGGTTTTAAGCTGAAATCAAAAACAACAAAAATTTTCTATAGAAATAAAATTTTGCAAAAATCTTCTATAGAAATAAAATTTTGCAAAAATTTTCTATAGATATAAATTTTTGCAAAAATTTTCTATAGATATAAATTTTTGCAAAAATTTTCTATAGAAATAAAATTTTGCAAAAATTTTCTATAGAAATAAATTTTTGCAAAAATTTTCTATAGAAATAAAATTTTGCTAAAATTTTCTATAGAAATAAAATTTTGCAAAATTTTTCTTCAAGTTTTGGTAGATTATTTTTTTTTTTGGTTTCGGCACAAGTGGCAACCGTGGTAGGGTACCCATTTCCAAAGATTTTGTCGGTATACCGTAATAATAAAGCTAAGCTTTATTGTATGGGATAACAATACAATTTTAATGAAATCGACACAATTTACTCGCTTCGCCAAACTTAGTCAATATTTGTGCTTCATATTGCCAGCAACAATTAATTAATGTCAAAATATTTACCACCAAAACCACCCTTTCATGGTGATTGAAATGCATGAACATCATTGCGATGGATAAATATTGCCTGGTTAGTGGCCGATTGAGATGAAACAAAAGAGTTTACATGGCTGTAATTAAATGCGATAGTTTCTCCGTCTCAATCTCCCACCAATTGATCATAACGAGACTAAATATCGAAAACAAAATTTTTTTTCCAATAAAAAATTTAATTGAATTTGAAAAAAATATTCAAATAAAACTTCAATTAGTTTTTTAATAAAAGAAAATTTAATTAAATTAATTGATATTTTAATTGAGTCAATTAATAATAACCCTACACCTATTTTTGTCATTTTTTGTTTCGTTTCTACACGAAAGTATTGCCCATGTGTAACATTATTACTCTAGTCCAATTAATAATGTACACATTGGTTTGTTTATTTTAGTAGGCTATTCTTCCTCATCCATTTATGGTTTGCTAGTGGCAAATATTCTTGTAAGCAAATTGCTCTAGGACATGCAACAAGTTGCCTTTTACTTATGATAGCACCAGACATGATGGTATATGAACCCTCGCTTAAATATCTTACCTCAGCAGTTATTAATCAGAATTCAGACATGGAACATTTAGAACAAATTATCGCTTCACTGGCGCTAGTAGCTGTAATTATACAGGGGACTTTCTCACATCAAATACATCGTAGGGAGGAGATGGGCGATGCAAATTTTGAAGAATCTAAAGAATTTTCTTTGAAAATCTGTGATGTGGCCCAAAAGCGAGAAGCTCAAATTAACATTTTTTATACTACGCCCTTGGAAATGAGGAGCTCAGTAAAACTCAATTGGCCTTTATTACATCAATGCCTATTTGAATTACCATTTTGGGTTAGATCTTTGGATTTTTATGAAACTGAGCCCGAACGGACTTCGGGAAGTCTAAATTTATTTCTCGTTACTTCATCACAAAGTGCCCAAAGGATTTTGGATTTTATAAATCCCCATCAACGTTGGAAACAAGGACATCGCTATTTATTCATATGGCTTTTGCCACAATTGGATGTGGGAAATTTAAGAGATTTTTTTCTAGTCCTATGGAGCAAAAATATTCTCCACGCCTTGGTGGCTTGGGACTCGGAGCATTTGTATACCTTTGAACCATTCTCCTTGGAAGGATTTCGTTTGAGGACTATTGGAAAACATGAAAACTATTACTATGATAAGTTGCGAAATTTCCATCGTTTTCAAGTTTCCATAACCATGTTTACGGATCCAGTTAGAGCCAGCCCCCTACCCAATTCAACCACACAGGGCTATAGACGCATTGATGGCAGGATAGCCAGTGCTTTGGTAGAGGAGCTAAATGCCACGGCCCGTTATATAACACCAGCGGATAATGAAACTTATGGATCCTTACGCAATGGCACCTTTTCGGGAGCCCTTAAGGATATACATTCAGGTTTGGCCCATATTGGTTTCAATTTACGCTATACCCTGGACCATGTCAAAGAACATATCGAAGAACTGTATCCCTATCAAAGACGTTTTTTATATTTAGTAGTGCCAGCAGCTAAGATGAGACCTGGCTATATGATCTTTGTAAGGGCCTTCAGTAACTCATTGTGGCGTCTAATGATTTTGACCTTTTCAGTGGCCTTGTTGGCCTTTATCATTTTACAACATGTAGTACAGCACATACCCTATGGATGTAAAACATCCCACAAATCCTGGCATGAACTCATGGAAATTTTATATAAAACTCAATTGGGTGGACCCGTGAATACATTTTCCAACATCAATTCGCTGCGCCAGTTCCTTATAGCCTGGATACTTTTCAGCTATGTTCTGACCACCATGTATTTTGCCAAATTGGAAAGTAATTTTGTTCAACCCACATATGAACCTGACATGGATAGCCTTGAGGAATTGTCTCATCTTCATATTCCCATATATGGTTATGACATTGTCTTCGATGCCATAAAGGTCACTCTACATCCCCGGTATTATGAATTAATCAATGGACTTGGTGTTCGTATACCAACCAATAGCCATGCGGATAAATTCGCCTTTGAGGTAACACAGAAAAATGCCAATGTTGCTCTAATCCTTCATGATGAAATTGCCAAGGAGCTGTTGGCCCATACCTTCGATGAGACCACTAAACGTCCCTCCTATCACATTGTGCGAGAGTATTTACGTACTCTAACCATCTCATATGTGGTGACCAAAGGCTCACCTTTCATACACAAATTTCAACAGGTGGTTAGTGCTTTTCATGAATTTGGTTTCATGCGTCATTGGACCCAAGTGGAATCACACAATACAGAGGCCCACAAATCCCAGGAGTTTTTTGAAGAATACGAAGACGAATTGGATTTGAATGATGATGAGGATAGTGCCAGTGGCCTAGATGCTGGACCATCCACGGAATCATTGAGCATGAAGAAAGTGGTTTTGAATTTGGATATACTGCAAGGTGCTTTCTACCTGTGGTTGGTTGGCATATTAATCAGTTTTATTGGATTTGCCATGGAATGGTTGTACTGGTGGTGCAATCGCAACACAATGGGGAAAATCATACTTAATGGTATTCATTATCTGGACTTTTGTTAATAAATAGCAACGTGCTAGCATAGGTCGGACACTGAGCAAAATGATATCTGTAGTACTTACAAAAACAAAAAAATGCTAAGGATAGTTTTTACCCAGCAAACAAAATTTGAAGTTGTTCCACAAATATGTCTTTTTTTAGGAGCATCCCGGGATCCTCCATTGATTTTTTTCTTCCGATAAAGTTCTTCAACAAAATCTAAATTTTAGCTTAATAGAATATAAAATCAATAAAAAATTAAAATGAAAAAAATGCCAGTTGTCTTTTTCACTTCCACGAAAGTTCTTTTGAGATGGTTGTACAAATTACAAGAATTTTAAATTTTCTCTTAAGTAATAAAAAAAATAATTTTTCAAAAAATATTTTATAGAAAATTAACCGAGAAAGAGATTTCAACTTGCATTTTTCAGTTTCATTTTTCATTCATAATAATAAAGAACATCTCGAGAAGTAGCTCGAATCGATTCACGGAGTACTTACAACCTCTGACAATCCCATGTAAAATTCATTTGCACTACTTCCGGATTACTAGGTGGGGGCTCCCAACTACTTTTTCGGAAGCTCATATTTGATGGGTAGTTAAGTGTCCATATAAAAATATGCATAACCTTTAATATAAAAAAAATATATTTTTTGTCAATGGAAAAATATTTAAAACTAAGATTTTTAAAATCCTTTTAAATAAAACTTCTTAAATTGAAAAAAAATTTTTCTTAATATTGTATACATTGCATATCCTAATATTTAAGTTGCATAATCTTTAATGTGCTGAAAACAAATATTTTTTGTCTTCATTCACCCAGCAAAAAACCCGTCGCCAAAAAAGTAGTGAAAATGTTCTTTTTGGATCCGGAAGTGGTGCCAAATTGACGCAGAAGCGCTGAATTTAACATGGGCTTGTCATAGCACGGATGTCCACCATTTCAACAGCCGCTGCACTGAATTTCCATCACTTCTTAATGTGTGAGGCGAATTCAGTGTTTTGGATGTGAATTAAGAAATGTTGTGATATTTTGACAAATAATTAGTTTTTAAAATTTTTTATGATTTGTAAGGCATTATAACGCTTGTCTGGAACTTTTGAGAGCAAATATTTTCAAAAATTCGATTTAAATAATTTGCACCATTTTATTAACTCTTAATCTGTTTTAACCTATTTGAAACACAAAAAAAAAATAATTTCCCATTAAAAATATGAAAGAAAAACAAGTTATAAAGAAATTGACTCAAATGAACTTCCTGTGCAGTTAAAATAAAGAACATCTTTGGGAGAGCATTTTTGGAAGTTCTATTAAAGTTGTGCCTTGAGAAGAACTTCAAAATTTTTATGCTGGGCAATTATTTTTTAATTTGAATTTATTCACTTACAGAAATGATACAATAAAGAATTTATACACTAAGGTTTTTTGATTGATTTCGTTTTTAATTAAGAATTATGTTGAATCAATTAACATTGTAATCGAAAAATTGTCAAAATTCAATTTCAAAAATTTCAATTGGGGAAAATTTTTGTGATATTTTTTGTTCCGTGTATTTTTTCAGTGTAGGTAATTGAGAGAAAGACGTATTTGTAAAACTTACTGCCAACGAATGCTTACGGTTTCCACACTAAAAAAAATAATTATGACAATTCAAAGATTTCATGTTACTAAAATATGAATGGAATTGTTGCGTACCATAAAAGACTGAATTCTCGGATAATTTTTTATACCCTGCGCCACACTGTGGAACAGGGTATTATAAGTTAGTGCATATGTTTGTAACACCCAGAAGGAGACGAGATAGACACATGGTGTCTTTGGCAATAATGCTCAGTGTGGGTCCCTGAGTCGCTATATCCATGTCCGTCTGTCCGTCTGTCGGTCTGTCCGTCCGTCCGTCCATCCGTCCGTCCATCCGTCCGTCTGTCTGTGAACACATTTTTGTGATCAAAGTCTAGGTCGCAATTTAAGTCCAATCGCCTTCAAATTTGGCACATGTTCCTAATTTGGGTCAGAATAGAACCCTATTGATTTTGGAAGAAATCGGTTCAGATTTAGATATAGTTCCCATATATATCTTTCGCCCGATATGCACTAATATGGGCCCAGCAGCCAGAGTTTTATACCGATTTGCTTCAAATTTTGTACAAACATAACGCTTAGTCGTATAGTCAAGTGTGCAAAATTTCATTGAATTCGGTTCAGATTTAGATATAGCTCCCATATATATATATCTTTCGCCCGATATGGACTTATATGGCCCCAGAAGCCAGATTGTTGGCCGAATTTGGTTGAAATTTTGCACTAGGAGTACAATTAGTAGTATAGTCAAGTGTGCAAAATTTGATTGAAATTGGTTCAGATTTAGATATAGCTCCCATATATATCTTTCGCCCGATATGCACTTATAAGGAACCAGAAGCCAGAGTTTTATCCCGATTAGCTTGAAATTTTGCACAAGGAGTACAATTGGTAGTATAGTCATGTGTGCCAAATTTGATTGAAATCGGTTCAGATTTAGATATAGCTTCCCTATATATTTTTCGCCCGATATGGACTTATATAGCCCCAGAAGCCAGAGTTTAGGCCCAATTTGGTTGAAATTGTACACTAGGAGTACAATTAGTAATATAGTCATGTGTGCCCAATTTGATTGAAATCGGTTCAGATTGAGATATAGCTCTCATATATATATGGTTTTCTGATTTCGACAAAAATGGTCAAAATACAAACATTTTCCTTGTTAAGTCGCCACTGCTTAGTCGAAAAGTTGTAAAAATTACTCTAATTTTCCTAAACTTCTAATACATATATATCGAGCGATAAATCATAAATAAATTGTTGAGTCTGTAGATTTTGTAAAAGTCCATCAAATTCTGTCCAAATCGAGTGATATTTAAGTGTATGTATTTGGGACAAGCTTTTATATATAGCACCCAACACATTTGTCGGATGTGATATGGTATATATATATATATATATATATATATATATATATATATATATATATATATATATATATATATATATATATATATATATATATATATATATATATATATATATATATATATATATATATATATATATATATATATATATTCGTCAAGTTTCAAGCTATCGACTTGAAACTTGGCACAAGTAGTTGTTATTGATGTAGGTCGGATGGTATTGAAAATGGGCCATATCGGGCCACTTTTACGTATAGCCCCCATAAAAACCGATCCCCAGATTTGGAGCCTTTTGGAGGAGCAAAATTCTTCCGATCCGGTTGAAATTTGGTACATGGTGTTAGTATATGATCTCCCACAACCCAGCAAAAATTGGTCCAAATCGGTTCATAATTATATATAGCCCCCATATAAACCGATCCCCAGATTTGGCTTGCGGAGCCTCTAAGAGAAGCAACTTTTATCCGATCCGGCTGAAATTTGGTACATGGTGCTAGTATATGGTCTTTAACAAACATGCAAAAATTGGTCCATATCGGTCTATAGTTATATATAGCCGATTCCCAAAAATAATCTACTAAAATTTTATTGCTATAGAAAATTTTGTCAAAATTTTATTTCTATAGAAAATTTTGTAAAAATTTTATTTCTATAGGAAATTTTGTCAAAATTTTATTTCTATAGAAAATTTGTCAAACTTTTATTTCTATAAGAAATTTTGTTAAAATTTTATTTCTATAGAACATTTTGTCAAAATTTTATTGCCATAGAAAATTTTGTCAAAATTTTATTACTATACAAAATTTTGTCAAGATTTTATTTCTATAGAAAAATTTTGTCAAAATTTTATTGCTATAGAAAATTTTGTCAAAATTTTATTTCTATAGAAAATTTTGTAAAAATTTTATTTCTATAGAAAATTTTGTAAAAATTTTATTTCTATAGAAAATTTTGTCAAAATTTCATTTCTATTGAAAATTTTGTCAAAATTTTATTTCTATAGAAAATTTTGTCAAAATTTTATTGCTATAGAAAATTTTGTCAAAATTTTATTTCTATAGAAAATTTTGTCAAAATTTTATTTCTATAGAAAATTTTGTCAAAATTTTATTTCTATAGAAAATTTTGTCAAAATTTTATTTCTATAGAAAATTTTGTCAAAATTTTATTTCTATAGAAAATTTTATTTCTATAGAAAATTTTGTCAAAATTTTATTTCTATAGAAAATTTTGTCAGAATTTTATTGCTATAGAAAATTTTGTCAAACTGAATTATTTACGTATTTAATCGGCCTTTTTTGTTTAATATATACCCCGTATGGACTAACTTACAATTGAGAAGACCGTGTTAAGAAGTTTTAAGATAACTTGCCATCGGCAAGTGTTACCGCAACCCGAGTAATTCGATTGTGGATGACAGTCTTTAGTACAAGTTTCTATGCAATCCATGGTGGAGGGTACATAAGTTTCGGCCTGGCCGAACTGACGGCCGTATATACTTGTTTGTACTTGATATATGATAAATTAGTCAGCTGTGTTGAAGAAATTGAAAAGCAACCACCATAACCGCGTTATACACTTTCTTTTTTGTTTTCAACCATTGTTTTGCGATGGGTTACACCTTGAACTTGCAAATTTTGGATAGGCTGCACTGGATTTTCCAATCGAACAAAAAATCCTCAATTTATGGGGGGAAAGGTGTAAAAGATGCAATATATGTTTACCAATCGAAATCACTATAAGAAATCGTCTTAAAATTCGATAATTTTTAAATCTTGGCTATAGTAGTTTTATAAAAAAGTATGCATTACAAAATAGGAGGCAAAGACGATTTTTAACATAACAGAGATGGAAGATTCGAAAACACTTAAATTTTTTCTGTTTATACCGCGCTTTTTGTGCTAGGCTAAGAAGTTTCCGAACTGCCCTCGTAGTTCTATAAAAAAATTTGCATTACAAAATATGAGGCAAAGACGATTTTTACTTGAAACCTAGGTTAAAGGTTAGGTTAAAGTGGCAGCCCGATTAAGTTTCAGACTCACTTAGACTATTCAGTCCATTGTGATACCACATTTAACTAAAAGTACCTATTACATGTGGGCACTTCTAGTTTTAACCACTGAACCTCCTCAATTAACATTATATTAACAGACTGCTTAAGTTAACGTTTTCCATGTCCGCCAGTAATCTAAAGCTATATGCCCCTAAAATTCGCTTACGCCTTACACAAAATGCAGGACGTTCACACAAGAGGTGTTTAATTGATTCCTTTTCCTCCACATCATGACAGCTCATACAATAGTCATTATACTTCGCGCCAATAGTTTTTGCAAATTCGCCTACCAGGTAGTGACCCGTTATAGCAGATATCAGGAGTGCTATCTGACGTCTCGAGAACATTAGCATATCTAGTGTGCGGTTTAAGTTTAAATGGTGTCGTTACAACCCTTGCAATTCTCCCATCGAACATTTGCCATCATAACAGCCTTCTCACGCAGCATGAGCTTGCAGGTAGCTAGGGGCATACCAACAAATTCTAGTTCCCCTGGAATCTGTAAGGTAGTTCCTAGCCTTGCTAACTCATCTGCTTCGTAGTTCCCCGGTATGTTCCTATGGCTAGGCACCCATATTAGGTGAATATTGTACTGCTCAGCCATCTCATTGAGAGATTTACGGCAGTCGATGGCCGTTTCGAGTTAAGGAACACAGAGTCCATGGATTTTATTGTAGGTTGAATGTCTAAGTATATATTAATGCCAACAATTTTTGGAACATTACTTCTCAGCCAATTCGCCACCTCTCTTATGGCTAATATTTCAGCCTGAAAAACACTACAGTGATTAGGTAATCTTTTCGCTATTCGAAGTTCCAGATCTTTGGAATATACTGCAAAACCCACATGTCCATCCAATTTGGAGCCATCAGTGTAAAAATCTATATATCGTTTATTCCCCGGGGTCTGTGTACACCACGCCTCACTATTGGGAATTAGAATTTCAAACTTTTTGTCGAAAAGTGGTTTCGCCAGAGTCTAATCCACTACGTTAGGCACATCTGGCATTA
This sequence comes from Haematobia irritans, assembly GCF_050003625.1. NCBI lineage: Eukaryota > Metazoa > Arthropoda > Insecta > Diptera > Muscidae > Haematobia > Haematobia irritans. The sequence goes on from NC_134400.1 coordinate 142,729,023, forward strand.
TTTTGAGGACCGAACTGTGACCGTAATTTTTTTGCGACCACAGCAATAGCTCGCGCAACCGCACAGTCGTTGTTGCAGCTGACTGTTTGGCCAAAATGTGTAAAGGCAATAGATGCAGCATGACATTAAGGGAATCTGTTCCTGTCTTATTGAATGCGCCTGAGATACACAAGCACGCCATACGCTGAACTTTATCTAAACTTGTCGGCTGGTGAAGTGCCGGCCACCAGACTACAACACCATATAGCATTATAGGTCTAACTAGAGGTGTGCGCGTGAGGGAGTTTTCACGCACGCTCACGCACGCCCACAAATTCAAAATGTCATTCACGCACGATCACGCACGCCTGTTTTAGAATTGCTCACACTCACGCACGCTCACGAATGAATTCGTAACATTCACGCACGATCACGCGCGCCCGTTTTTGAATTGCTCACACTCACGCACGCTCACGAATGAATTCGTAACATTCACGCACGATCACGCACGCCCGTTTTGGAATTGCTCACACTCACGCACGCTCACGAATGAATTCGTAACATTCACGCACGAAGGTTTTTATTGATTCACGCTCACTCACGTTCACGAACCAAAATTCTGCAAAGATAAACACTCACGATTGCAGAATAGTGACTACCGCACGCTCACGACGGGATATATCAACTCACGCACGTTCACGAACAACAAACTTATTCACGCACACTCACGATTCGAAAAAAAACTATTCACGCACGTTCACGAACAACGAAACATACTTCCACACACTCACGATTCATAAAAAAAAACTATTCACGCACGCTTACGATGTAAAATGCAACTCACGCACGTTCACGACTATTATACTTACAAAACAAACGAAAAAATGTAATTCACGAATGAGTACGAACTTAAAAACTTACTCTCGCTCGTGATACAAATGAGCAACCCACACAAATTCGCCAAAATATTTCTAATTAAAAATCTGAAGTTGAAAACGTACTCAATTAAAAAATTAACAGATACAATTAACATTTTAATCAAATCAAAATATAAATTCAATTAAAATTTGGATTGATTTTGGCCGAAAACCTTAATTAATTTTTAATTGAGGCAATCAATGATTTATAGTGTTATTGTTTACTTATTTTATTTTTTATTATATTATAATTACATATATTATAATTATACTATATAGAATTATTTTTTTTACATCTAAGCCAAAATTTAATGAACCAATGAAACCAATTATTTCCGAAAATTATTAATTTGTTATTTGGAAGTATGTTTTCAATTTAAAAATGTAAAAATGTTCAATCATTATTATACCCTTCACCACTACTGTGGTACAGGGTATAATAAGTTTGTGCATTTGTATGTAACACCAAGAAGGAAAAGTCTGAGACCCATCGTTTAGAATACCGATCGTCTTAGAATTAAATTCTGAGTCGATTTAGCGATGTCCGTCTGTCTGTCCGTCTGTCTGTCTGTTGGTGTATTTTTGTGTACAAAGTACAGCTCGCAGTTTTCGTCCGATTGTCCTAAAATTTGGTATAGGGTCCTGTTTCGGCTCAAAGACGATCCCTATTGATTTTGGAAAAAATCGGTTCAGATTTAGATATAGCTGCCATATATATTTTTCACCGATCTGGTCATAATTGGCGTGTATATCAACCGATGTTCCTCAAATTCCGTACATCCGAATATTTTATGAGTCTCGAAAAACTTGCCAAATATCAGCCAAATCGGTTCAGATTTAGATATAGCTCCCATATATAGCTTTCGCCCGATTTACACTTATTTTCCCACAGAGGCCAATTTTTTGCTCCGATTTAGTTGAAATTTTGCATAGGGAGTAGAATTAGCATTGTAACTATGCGTGCCAACTTTGGTTGAAATCGGTTCACATTTAGATATAGCTCCCATATATAGCTTTCGCCCGATATGAACTTATATGGCCCCAGAAGCCAGAGTTTTACCCCACTTTGCTTAACATTTTGCACAAGAAGAACGTGAATTTCATCGTGAGCGTGAATTTTTCGTGAATGTGAGTTTCTTCGTGAGCGTGAATTTTCTCGTGAGCGTGAATTTTTCGTGAACGTGAATTATTTCGTGAACGTGAATGACATCGTGAGTGTGAAGTTTTCGTGAATGTGAATTTCTTCGTGAACGTGAATTTCTTCGTGAGCGTGAATTTTGTCGTGAGCGTGAATTGTTCGTGAATGTGAATTTTTTCGTGAACGTGAATTTTGTCGTGAGCGTGATTTTGAAAAAAATTTACTCACGCACATTCACGAACAGAATTTGATGTTCACGCACGTTCACGCACGACACATTCTTGTTCAGTCCCATTCACGCACATTCACGTGATTTGGTCAAAATTTCATTCACGAATCACGTGACTCACGCGTGAATCACGCGTGTCACGAAAATTTCGTGTCACGCGCACACCTCTAGGTCTAACCACTGCCGTGTATAGCCAATGCACAATTTTTGGTTTTAGTCCTCACTTTTTTCCTATTGCCTTTTTGCACGACTACAAAGTTACCGTGGCTTTTCTCGCTCTTTCTTCAATATTAAGCTTAAAATTCAGCTTCCTGTCCAAAATAACGCCAAGGTAATTTGCACACTCACTAAAGGGAATTTCAGTATCGCCTAAGGATATAGGCTTAACCGTGGGAGTTTTGCTATCTTTGCAGTACATGACTAATTCTGTCTTTGCTGGATTAACACCAACACCATTCTCTTTCGCCCATTTCTCAGTCATCCAAAGGGCTCTCTGTATAATATCTCTGATTGTGGATGGGAATTTTCCCCTGACTGCTAGCGCCACATCATCTGCGTATGCCACCACTTTTATCCTTTCTTTTTCTAGGGAAACCAGAAGGTTGTTTATAGCAACATTCCAAAAAAGAGGTGATACAACTCCTCCTTGGGGAGTGCCTCTGTTCGCATACCTTTGTATGTTTGCTTGTCCAAGTGTGGCTGAAATACGTCTCTTCATTAGCAGTTCGTCTAGCAGCCTAAGTATACCTGGATCAACATTCAAAGTTGCCAGTCCTTGAAACCTAACATAATTTGTACTATGTATGCAAATAGACGTTAGCTATGTCAAAGTTTGATTTTACTGATGAACGGTTCTGCATTACCGAAATTGATTCCACCCAATTGCAATAAAGCTAATTTGGCGATTGTAGGTGGTCACAGAGACATTGTGTAATGCGCAGTATTGTGAATCTAAATTTTTTTCGACAACAGTATAATACGAGTAATAAAACCAATAGGCAAGGACATAATGAGGGTAGTTGTTCGTGAACAGTTAAGCGGGACGAGCTATGATCGCGTAGATTATGTTCTTGTCGCGGTGTATGCACAAACGAATATATCACAAAAACATTTCCAATTAAAGATGTTGATTGATGTTGAAGACATAATCATTTATTAACTGAATTGATACCAAATAACCTTCGCAACCATTAAAAAAAAAGAAAATCAGTTTTGAAAATGAGTTTAAGAAATTAAAATTTTTTTAACTAAATATGACAATTAAAATTTTAATTAATTAATATACGGCCGTAAGTTCGGCCAGGCCGAAGCTTATGTACCCTCCACCATGGATTGCGTAGAAACTTCTACTGAAGACGGTCATCCACAATCGAATTACTTGGTTTGCGGTATCACTTGCCGATGGCAAGGTATCTTAAAACTTCCTGACACCGTCTTCTAAATTGCAAGGTAGTCCATATGTGGTATATATTAAACTAAATAAGGCCGATTAAATACGTATATAATTAAGTTTGACAAAATTGTCTATAGAAATACAATTTTGATAACATTTTCTATAGAAGTAAAATTTGGAGAAAATTTTCTAAAGAAATAAAATTTGACCAAATTTTCTATAGGAATAAAATTTTGACAAAATTTTCCATAAAAATAAAATTTTGACAAAATTTTCTATAGAAATAAAATTTTGGTAGATTATTTTTGGCTCTATGATTATGAACCGATATGGACCAATATACCTATATGGACCAATTTTGGCATGGTTATTAGCGGCCATATAAAGGGTGATTTGTTAAGAGCTTGATAACTTTTTAAAAAAAAAAAAACGCATAAAATTTGCAAAATCTCATCGGTTCTTTATTTGAAACGTTAGATTGGTCCATGACATTTACTTTTTGAAGATAATTTCATTTAAATGTTGACCGCGGCTGCGTCTTAGGTGGTCCATTCGGAAAGTCCAATTTTGGGCAACTTTTTCGAGCATTTCGGCCGGAATAGCCCGAATTTCTTCGGAAATGTTGTCTTCCAAAGCTGGAATAGTTGCTGGCTTATTTCTGTAGACTTTAGACTTGACGTAGCCCCACAAAAAATAGTCTAAAGGCGTCAAATCGCATGATCTTGGTGGCCAACTTACCGGTCCATTTCTTGAGATGAATTGTTCTCCGAAGTTTTCCCTCAAAATGGCCATAGAATCGCGAGCTGTGTGGCATGTAGCGCCATCTTGTTGAAACCACATGTCAACCAAGTTCAGTTCTTCCATTTTTGGCAACAAAAAGTTTGTTAGCATCGAACGATAGCGATCGCCATTCACCGTAACGTTGCGTCCAACAGCATCTTTGAAAAAATACGGTCCAATGATTCCACCAGCGTACAAACCACACCAAACAGTGCATTTTTCGGGATGCATGGGCAGTTCTTGAACGGCTTCTGGTTGCTCTTCACTCCAAATGCGGCAATTTTGCTTATTTACGTAGCCATTCAACCAGAAATGAGCCTCATCGCTGAACAAAATTTGTCGATAAAAAAGCGGATTTTCTGCCAACTTTTCTAGGGCCCATTCACTGAAAATTCGACGTTGTGGCAGATCGTTCGGCTTCAGTTCTTGCACGAGCTGTATTTTATACGGTTTTACACCAAGATCTTTGCGTAAAATCTTCCATGTGGTCGAATAACACAAACCCAATTGCTGCGAACGGCGACGAATCGACATTTCACGGTCTTCAGCAACACTCTCAGAAACAGACGTAATATTCTCTTCTGTACGCACTGTACGCATTCGTGTGGTTGGTTTAATGTCCAATAAAGTAAACTGAGTGCGAAACTTGGTCACAATCGCATTAATTGTTTGCTCACTTGGTCGATTATGTAGACCATAAATCGGACGTAAAGCGCGAAACACATTTCGAACCGAACACTGATTTTGGTAATAAAATTCAATGATTTGCAAGCGTTGCTCGTTAGTAAGTCTATTCATGATGAAATGTCAAAGCATACTGAGCATCTTTCTCTTTGACACCATGTCTGAAATCCCACGTGATCTGTCAAATACTAATGCATGAAAATCCTAACCTCAAAAGAATCACCCTTTACTAACACCACGTTGCAAATTTCAACCGGATCGGATGAATTCTGCTCCTCCTATAGGCTCTGGAGGTCAAGTATGGGGATCGGTTGATATGGGGGCACGGAAATGGAGCACATACAAAAATTTTTTCTGATTCAAATTAAATAATTGATTCAATTAATTTTTTAATTGAAATGTCTTCAATCACAGAAATGATAGTATCAATTAAAAAATTAAGTGAAAGTCAATAAAAAAAATTAATTGATCCAATTAAAGAATAATTAATACTACCAATTTTTTTATTGATTTTTGTTTCAATTACAAAATTTGTTGAATCAATTAAATTTGTAATTAAATATTTTTTAAAACTCAATTAAGACTTGAATTGGAAAAATGTTCGTGAAGTTTTCTCTGTGAGTACTTCCTTCCTATGCACAGAAAAAATATCACCAAAATATTTCCAATTAAAAATTTGATTGAAGTTAAAAAGGTTTTCAATTAATAAATTAATTGATACAATTAACTTTTTAATCAAGATGGAAACATTAAGTCAGTAAATGAAAATTTTAAAATTTTTAATGAAAAAAATTGATACAATTAAATTTTTAATCAAACTCGGAAGACTATGTCAATTAAAAAAGGGATGATTTTTATACCCTACACCATAGGATGGGGGTATAGTAACTTTGTCATTCCGTTTGTAACACTTCGAAATATTGCTCTAAGACCCCATAAAGTATATATATTCTGGGTCGTAGTGAAATTCTGAGTCGATCTGAGCATGTCCGTCCGTCCGTCTGTTGAAATCACGCTAACTTCCGAACGAAACAAGCTATCGACTTGAAACTTGGCACACGTAGTTGTTATTGATGTAGGTCGGATGGTATTGCAAATGGGCCATAACGGTCCACTTTTACGTATGTCCCCATATAAACGGACCCCCAAATTTGGCTTGCCGATCCTCTAAGAGAAGCACGTTTCATCCGATCCGGCTGAAATTTTGTACATGGTGTTAGTATATGGTCTCTAACAACCATGCAATTGGTCCACATCGGTCCATAATTATATATAGCACCCATATAAACCGATCCCCCGATTTGTCTTGCGGAGCCTCTAAGAGAAGCAAATTTCATCCGATCCGGCTGAAATTTGGTACATAGTGTTGGTATATAGTCTCTAACAACTATGCAAAAATTGGTCCATATCGGTCAATAATTATATATAGCACCCATATAAACCGATCCCCCGATTTGGCTTGCGGAGCCTCTTGGAAGACCAAAATTCATCTGATTCACTTGAAATTTAGTACGTGGTGTTAATATATGGCCTCAAACACCTATGCAAAAATTGGTCCACATCGGTCCATAATTATATATAGCCCCAATATAAACCGATCCCCAGATTTGACCTCCGGGTCCCCTTGGAAGAGCAAAATTCCATCCGATTCGGTTGAAATTTGGTACGTTATGTTAGTATATGGTATCCAACAACCATGCAGGAATTGGTTCATATCGGTCCATAATTATATATAGTCCCCATATCCCCAGATTTGACCTCCGGTGCTTTTCGGAGAAGCAAAATTCATCCGATCTGGTTGAAATTTGGTACGTGGTGGTAGTATATGATATTTAACCAAAAGCCAAAAGTGGCCCATATCAGTCCATAACCATAAATAGCCGCCATATAAACCGATCCCGAGATTTGGTTTTGGAGCCACTTGGAGGAGCATATTTCATCCGAGTCAGTTGAAATTTGGTACATTGTGCTAGTATATGGCCGTTAACAACCATGCCTAACTAGGTCCATATCGGTTTATAGTTATAAAGTGTGATACGGTCAAAATTTGGTCAATATAAACTTGACGTATTTCTTTCAATTTTGCATTTAAAAAACCTGAACACCCCTCATTTTGAAGGTGTGTGTGTAGAATGTTGCTCCTATTTTGATTTTGGAATTCACTCTTCAGTTGTCAAAATGCCGTCCAAGCAGCGTATCAAAATTTTGCTCGCGCATCGCGAAAATCCGAGCTACTCGCACGCAAAGCTGGCAAAATCGCTAAAAGTTGCCAAATCAACCGTTACAAATGTAATTAAAGTGTTTGGGGAACGTTTGTCGACAGCCAGGAAGTCTGGATCGGGGGGAAATCGAAAACCGGAAGCCGCTGAGACGACAAAGAGAGTTGCCGGTAGTTTCAAGCGAAACCCTAACCTCTCTCTCCGAGATGCCGCAAATAAGCTGGGTGTATCGTCTACAACCGTGCATTGAGCCAAAAAACGAGCCGGACTATCGACTTACAAGAAGGTAGTGACTCCAAATCGCGATGATAAACAAAATACGACGGCCAAAGCGCGATCCCGGAGGCTGTACACGACGATGCTGACGAAGTTTGACTGCGTGGTAATGGACGACGAAGCCTACGTCAAAGCCGACTACAAGCAGCTTCCGGGACAGGAGTTTTATACGGCAAAAGGAAGGCGGAAGGTGGCAGATATTTTCAAGCACATAAAACTGTCAAAGTTCGCAAAGAAATATCTGGTTTGGCAAGCCATCTGTACCTGTGGCTTGAAAAGCAGCATTTTCATAGCTTCCGGGACTGTCAACCAAGAAATTTATGTGAAAGAGTGTTTGAATAAACGTCTGCTGCCTTTCCTGAAGAAACACGGTTGTTCCGTACTGTTTTGGCCGGATTTGGCATTTTGCCATTACGGTAAAAAGGCCATAGAGTGGTACGCCGCCAACAACGTGCAGGTGGTTCCCAAGGACAAGAACCCTCCCAACACGCCAGAGCTCCGCCCAATTGAGAAATACTGGGCTATTGTCAAGCGGAACCTAAAGAAGACCAAAAAAACTGCTTAGGACGAACAGCAGTTCAAGGCAAACTGGCTTTCTGCGGCGAAGAAGGTGGCCAAGGTGGCTGTACAAAATCTGATGGCAGGTGTCAAACGTGAGGCCCGGCAATTCGGATTTGGAAAAGCGAAAGCCTAACTGAATATTTTTCCTGAATTTTATACTAATTGAACTTGAAAAAGAAATTTACTTTGATTTTTTAAATAAACGATTTCACCGATTTACACGCGTTTTGCCTTAACCAAATTTTGACCGTATCACCCTTTATATAACCCTCAGATAAATCGATCACCAATCACACAAAAATTGCTCCATATCAAGTTCATAATTGTATATAGCCCACCTATAAGCGACCCCCATATTTCAATTCTGGCTCTGTACGTACCGTGCAAAAGTCCATATCGATTTGTAATTATTTGTAGACTTACCTGTACATACCTTTTTTGTCTAATATATACCACGTATGGACTAACTAACAATTTAGAAAACGATGTTAAGAAGTTTTAAGATACCACAAGCCAATTAATTCGATTGTGGATGACAGTCTTTCGTAGAAGTTTCTACGCAATCCATGGTGGAGGGTACATAAGATTCGGCCTGGCCGAACTTACGGCCGTATATACTTGTTTCTTTTTTTTAATTTTTAACTAAAAATTTATTTCAAACAAACTAAAAGCACTAAATCAGTTGAAAAAGTAATTGCAAATAGTCACGTTTTTAATGAAAAAATTAAATGAGTTTTGCAATCAACATCAATTCAACTTTTAATTGAACCAATTAAAATTAATTGAAAGTTGCTATTGAAATCAATTAATTTTTTAATCAAGTATTTTTTAATGTCATTTTCGTGATTGTAGACATTTCAGTTAAAAACTTAATTGGATCAATTAATTTCGTGATTGAATCAGAGTTTTTTTTTTGGCGTATGACAAGACCATGTAAAATTCTTTGCCTGTGGTCCGAATTTGCATCACTTACGGATTCAAAAAGAAGATTATCATTGCTTTTTCGGTTACATTTTCTTTTGCTGATAGTATATTTATTTCATGATTAGTGTGTACAATATTATTGGGGTTCTGCTATCCAAAGATATATTAAAATTTGGATTTGGTTTAGTCCTTAAAGAAAAAAAAATTAAATTAAAATATTTGCGCAAACAGTATTCTGTGTGTACTAAAATTGGAAGATCTAATTAAATAGGATTAAATCTCAAAATTGGCCTCTTTAGACAGACAGAGAGATATAATCAAATATATGGCGAAATCTAACATTACACACAAAGAAGCAATTTTTGTGAATCAATCACGAAATTAATTGATCCAATTAATTTTTTAATTGAAATGTCTTCAATCACAGAAATGATAGTATCAATTAAAAAATTAGTTGAAGGTCAATTAAAAAATTAATTGATCCAATTAAAAAATTAATTAAAACTAATAGTTTCTGTGATTGATTTTTGTTTCAATTAAAAAAATTTGTTGAATCAATTAAATTTTTAATTTAATATATTTTAAAACTCAATTAAAATTTTAATTGGAAAAATTTTCGTGCAATTTTTTTCTGTGTAGATATAATTTAATCTCAGACATTAGATTTAGGCCAATTTTGGGGTCTGATAAGATCTAATTCCGTGGCACACGCAAATAAGGACCATGTTTCTATTTATGAATGATGAACCTGGAACATTTTTATGGGAAAAATGTTATTTTCTTAGGAAACATAAACATGCTTCAGAAATCATATACATAATTTGCAAGAAAATGATATTGTTGGGACAAACATGCAAAAAATAGCAATTTGCTTTTGAGGCAGATTTGATGTGATTATATACCTTTTCTTTGTGTATTTAGATATGATCAGATCTTCCAATTTTTCGGACTTAATCACATCTAATTATATCAATTTAGATCTCTAAATTTCTACTCGGTTTGTTCTATTAGGTTATATAAAAAAAACGCTCACTTAAGGCAAGTTTACAAGGAACAAGGGATGTTCGAAATGACTTCTAAATTGCAACTATTAATTTTACCTTTTGCGTTGGTATTCATCGTCTACAAACAATTGTATCAATATCTTGCGAATACATTATAAATATTTACAACATTTTTAAAATTACAAAAAAAAAACAACAATACTAATAAAAAGAGAAAGCAAAGACACCTATTTGTGAAACGGAACTGAGAAAAACAATTTAACATAAAAAAACGCGATAATAATAAAATTAAAAACACAAATAAATTAGACATCACTATCAACAACATGTGCTTAAGTTTAAAGAATTTCTGCAACTCTTGTCGAGGTTAGTATCTTATTTTTCTATTAATATAAATGTATTTATATATTTTTTTGGTTTATAATTAATGACAATTCATTGTTTCTTGTTATGGGTTAAGCATATACAGGAGAAAATCCATATTAACTCATCAAATTTATATTTTCTTATCAGCCAAACTATTCAAAACACGACAGCTATAAATATTTCGCTTTCACAACAGTTTGATCAAGTGAGCATATTTATGTTTTGTGTAACAGAAAGCAAGGTTGAATATGTTCGGAACAGGGCAAGGTTGCCATTTTGGTCCAAAATTGGTCCAAAAAATGATTAATTTTTATATTTGGTCCAATGGTCGGACCAAATGGAATTTTATTGATTTTGGTCCATTTTTGTCAAATTGGTAATTTTTTAAAAAATTTCTATAGAAATAAAATTGTGACAAAATTTTCTATAAAAATCAAAATGTGACAAAATTTTCTATAGAAATAAAATGTTGACAAAATTTTCTATAGAAATAAAATTTTGACATTTTTTATAAAAATAAAATTTTGACAACATTTTCTGTAGAAATAAAATTTTGACAAAATTTTCTATAAAAATAAAATTTTGACAAAAATTTCTATAGAAATACAATTTTTTTGACAAAATTTTCTATAGAAATAAAATTTTGACAAAATTTTCATTTCACATTTAGTGAAATACGATTATCAGAATAACCTATTGTTCAACATAGTTCGTAAGCTTGTCATTTCTGATGTGATTCGTGCCAAAAAGGAAACAGATTCCAAATAGTTTGTCCTTGACTGGTTCATGAGTACCTGTGTCTGAGGTGCTCCTACTAAATTGTCCCAGGACGTGTCCTTTTGAATGAGTCCAAGACGTGTCCTAAAGTGTAAATTTACCCCGTCAATGACAAACCCATGTTAAAGTGATCGGTCCCCTCCATACGTTTTGACCAGAACTGGGACTGGTCCATACACACCAAAAACTAGTCCTGTACCGGTCCTGTGGATGATCCATTTCCCGTAGGGAATTTATTAAAAGACTTACTAAAATCTGTGTATAGAAAGTCTACCTGTTTTCCTCTCTCCAAGGAACTAGTACAAAAATGAGTGAAAAGGGCTAAATTCGAACAGGATGACCTGTCAGGATAAAATCTATGTTGATTGATAGAAATGTAGTTTTTGAACGTCTACGTAAGTCGTTTATTAACTATTTTATCTAGAAGTTTTGGCGTTATAGAAAATAAAATCCATTTTCCAATGACCCTGAGAAAGATTATTCTGAGAGCTACATGTAACGGGTTCGCACAGTTACGAAGGAATAGAGGGGGCAATAAGTCAAACCCCGAAAATTTATTAATTTCTAACTCAAAAATTGCTTCAAGACCTTCAGAGTCGTGTAGTTGGATATTTCCGATATGAACAAACTCATTTACTGAACTAAGAAATTGACGAGAAAAGTCCAAGTAAACGGAAGAAAAATATGAAGCAAATAAATTGGAGACGTCCTTTGCACCAGTTGCCTTTTTGATTTTGATTTGATTTATTTATTTATTATTGTAAAACTAGTACAACAAGATTTGATATCTTATAAATCACAGTACTAGCTGGTATTTGGCAATACAAATGATTTGAAATTATTATTAGAATTATACTTAGTATTAATATAAATTTTAAGATTTTAAATAATTGAACATAACAATAAAAGACGATAATCAACAGAACTATTGTAGGTGTTGGAATAGCTTCTTTTTAAATTGATTAGCATTACTTGAGCATTGTATGGTCCGAGGAAGGGAGTTCCAGAGACGCGTACTGAATATAAAGAATTGTTTCTCGGATGTTTGGCAGTTTATTCTAGGTTGAATAAGTATTCTTCCTCTATTGGACCTTGCAAATCTAATATATTCGTATAGATACTGCGGCTCACGGGTGTATATGATTTTATGAAGTTGTAGTAAACATCATCGTTGAAGTAGACTATTAAATGTTGTGTTGAAGATGAGAATCGAAAATTGCGAGATTCTGTCTCTGCGTTTTTTATTGTATACATAGCGTGCTATATTGTTGTATGCGACATTAAGTTTTGAAAGATCAGCAGAGGAACAATTTGCGTATATCTCACACCCATATAATAGTGTTGGAACCAAGTAGGTCTTGGCGAGTAGTAGGCGAATATTGCAAGGTGTTGACGTTTGTACTGCCCATAAATTTCTTAACATTCCATGTATTTTTCCAACAACTGAATTTATATGATTCGTCCAAGTAAGTTTAGAGTTAAATACAAGTCCAATATTCTTCGATGATTGAACACATTCAATTGGAGAACTGCATATTTTGAGACCATTTTGCATACTTTCGGTGAACTTTCCACTTTTTGTAATTATGACGCATTTATTTTTTGTAGGATTCAAATGCAGATTGTTATCCATAGCCCATTGTGAAACCAGCTGAAGATTATTATTTAATTCAGCTTTACATTGCGATATATCAGTAGAACTGTGATACAGTTGGACATCGTCCGCATACATGTGGACAGAGCATGAGCGGAGAAAATCATTAATATATAAAATAAAGAGTAAAGGACCAAGAATAGATCCTTGTGGAACCCCGTTAGAAACACTTAGTAGACGTGACATTTTATTTCCAACAGAGACTAATTGAGCGCGTTCAGACAAATATGAATAAATGAGTTTGCATGCAGTTTCAGAAAAATGGAAATAAACACGTAGTTTTGTTAGCAAGATGTTGTGATCAACTGAGGACCAAAAATGATACCATGTTTGAGTCTAACTTTTGTCGTATTTCTTCAACCACTCCCAAGAGTGTAGTGATGCAATCCGGATTGTTCTATACATAAAAGATTATTTTCGGTTAGATACGTATTCATTTGATTATTCATTATCTTTTTCCATGATTTTTGAAAGAAATGGAAGTATTGCAATTGGTCGGTAATCGTTACATTTCTTGGGAACTGATATAATCTTGGCAATTTTCCAATCCTTTGGAAAAGTAGACTTTGTGAGTATTGTGTTAAAAGTATATGTGAAGTGGGGTAGTAGCGCTGGTAATAATGTTTTTAGAAAAGATGGATATAAACTGTCAGTACCAACTGAATTGGACTTAACAACAGAAAAACTTTTAGCAACTTCCGCTTCCGTCACGCATCGAAACTGAATCCATTTTCAATAGCCTCAAATGACATGTCTTTATATTTGCTTTTAGCCCGATGAATATAATTTCCATATGTAAAATATGCGTTCATTTCATTTAAGTCAACATCATTTAAAATCGCATGTTTGCATTTCCCAATCCCAATATTTCGAATTTCTTTCCATTTTTGTTTTCCATCGATGGCAGTTTGAAATTTACGTCGAAAGTGATCTCTCTTTTTGCTTTCGATTTCTTTAGAAACGCGTTTTCTATTAATTTTGTACATATCATACAGTTCATCTGATTTAAATCTCTTCCATCTTCTGTATGCTGTATCTCTCTCCTTGATGAGTTGCATTATATTATTATCGAACCAAGCAGGCTGTTTACTGTTTATTAGTTTCGTTTTTAGCGGAACAAATTCTTCGAAAAGTGAGTTTATATTTTCCCGTAAAAAAGCCAGCTGGTCATAAACATGTTCATAATCATATAGAATATTCCAGTTTATTTCATCTATGCGATTTGCTAACAATTCCATATTAATTCTTTTAAAATCTCGGTATGTGAAGTGTGACGAAGGCACGACGAAACTAGCTTCATAAGTAATAAAGAGCAGATCGTGTCTCGAAAAACAGGGCGCCGATATTTGGTCGTATAACAGAACTTTGTGTTTTTATCATGAAAAAAAAAAAAAAAAACAAAAAAAAAACATAGAACGAGGAATGTCATTAGACTTTCGTTTGTTATTAAAGATACCCCAAAATTGTTTAGGATCGTGTAAAATACGAGATTCCATTTGACTAGTATAACGTTTATATAAAAGCTTTAATACAGTCGTACGCAGAAAAATTTCTATCAGTGAGTACACCAGATATTTTATACCCCCTCTGTGAGCTTTGATTTGGAAGTTCTTCAGATGATGCAATCGGCTGTTAGATCAAGGCAATTTTGAATGGTTTCTTTACTCATTTTTATCGGAACATACAAATAAAGGCAATGATCAATTGTCGTTTTAAATTTGGAATACATTGCGTTGATATCGTGATACTGCAACAAATCAGAACAGTTTATAGAATCCAAACATTTTTATAATAGGATCGTAATTGGCATTTATAAAATCGTAGTACGTTTCATCCGTATTGTCACATATTATCTTAAACGATACAATTTAGTGCCTTATAGTTAACGGATTCACTCGTATGTCACTGAATCATCCTCAAATATTAAACATCTGGAACATACCGAGGGCATATATTCTATCGCAGAAAGAGCTTTCGATGTTAGGAAAAATATTTGATCCGAAGTTCCTCAGTCACCAATGAGGCATTTAATTCGACCATTAACTAGTGTTGACATAACGTACTCGATGTTCAATAAATGTCGATTATAATCCAGCAAAAAATAATTGTAAATTTGGAAGCAGTAAAATTATAGTGTCCATACTGTAGACACTACTTTTCCTCACAACATTTTCAGTGCAGAATATAACGCTTCATTCTACACATATAAGACGAACAACGTACTAACAATATGTAAATAATGTTGGTGCTGAAATTTGCGCAGCTGTGTTGCACTAGGGTAGGTTAGGTTAGGTTAGGTGACAGTCCGATGTATCAGGCTCACTTAGACTATTCAGTCCATTGTGATACCACATTGGTGAACTTCTCTCCTATCACTGAGTGCTGCCCGATTCCATGTTAAGCTCAATGACAAGGGACCTCCTTTTTATAGCCGAGTCCGAACGGCGTTCCACACTGCAGTGAAACCACTTAGAGAAGCTTTGAAACCCTCAGAAATGTCACCAGCATTACTGAGGTGGGATAATCCACCGCTGAAAAACATTTTGGTGTTCGGTCAAAGCAGGAATCGAACCCACGACCTTGTGTATGCAAGGCAGGCATGCTAATCATTGCACCACGGTGGCTCCCGTGGTAGGCGGGTGCTTCGTCTCTCGCTTATAACGTTGCACTCCTGTAAAGAAGAGTTGTTTGTGTATTTTATCACGACTTCTTACGAACTATGTGGCAAGTTACGATTTCATGCTCGCCACATCCATATTTTGTGCTTCTGAATTTCATACATAGAAGAAGCGCATTTAAGTGGGGCATTTCATTATAAAGGGTGATTCTTTTGAGGTTAGGATTTTCATGCATTAGTATTTGACAGATCACGTGGGATTTCAGACATGGTGTCAAAGAGAAAGATGCTCAGTATGCTTTGACATTTCATCATGAATAGACGAACGATCTGCCACAACGTCGAATTTTCAGTGAATGGGCCCTAGAAAAGTAGGCAGAAAATCCGCTTTTTTATCGACAAATTTTGTTCAGCGATGAGGCTCATTTCTGGTTGAATGGCTACGTAAATAAGCAAAATTGCCGCATTTGGAGTGAAGAGCAACCAGAAGCCGTTCAAGAACTGCCCATGCATCCTGAAAAATGCACTGTTTGGTGTGGTTTGTACGCTGGTGGAATCATTGGACCGTATTTTTTCAAAGATGCTGTTGGACGCAACGTTACGGTGAATGGCGATCGCTATCGTTCGATGCTAACAAACTTTTTGTTGCCAAAAATGGAAGAACTGAACTTGGTTGACATGTGGTTTCAATAAGATGGCGCTACATGCCACACAGCTCGCGATTCTATGGCCATTTTGAGGGAAAACTTCGGAGAACAATTCATCTCAAGAAATGGACCGGTAAGTTGGCCACCAAGATCATGCGATTTGACGCCTTTAGACTATTTTTTGTGGGGCTACGTCAAGTCTAAAGTCTACAGAAATAAGCCAGCAACTATTCCAGCTTTGGAAGACAACATTTCCGAAGAAATTCGGGCTATTCCGGCCGAAATGCTCGAAAAAGTTGCCCAAAATTGGACTTTCCGAATGGACCACCTAAGACGCAGCCGCGGTCAACATTTAAATGAAATTATCTTCAAAAAGTAAATGTCATGGACCAATCTAACGTTTCAAATAAAGAACCGATGAGATTTTGCAAATTTTATGCGTTTTTTTTTTAAAAAAAGTTATCAAGCTCTTAACAAATCACCCTTTAGAAGAAGCGCATTTAAGTGGGACATTTCATTATAGAAGAAGCGCATTTAAGTGGGACATTTCATTATAAATTTATCGATGAATTCCTTGCAAGGGTATGTGCTGATTGACTTTTCTTCCTTTACAAAGCTGCTGAAAATTCATCAAGTGTTTTGCTGGTAAAGTTCAAATTTACTGTTTGGAGAAATATAAATTCCCAACAAATTCCTAGCCACACAATTTTCAGTGTACAGTGTATAACAAAAACATATCACACTCTGACCTCAACCTCCACTTACAGACGGCTATTCGTTTATGATTTAATGCCATTAAATAGAAAGAAAAATAAATAAATAAACATATTCTATTATTTAACAAATAGTAGGTTGTTCACATATAACAATAACATTTAAAATAGTTTTGCTCTCATCTTGTGCACAAAGAAATAATTTGAAAATTAACTATGGAATTTGCTTGGTTTTGTATTTGGCTAGAAATAGAATGAACAGAAATATTTTTATAAATTATGTCTAAGAAGATTACGCATGAGATTTCCAGAGACAATCAAACGCCAAAACAGATTTGCGATGTGTAAAATCGTCACCGAGGTCTTGAGATTTTCTAGATGATGATGGTGTTCGTTTTTTGTTTTTTTGATTTATTTAAAATCTATAAATATACCATATACAAATTGGAATTCTATTTGCTATAATCTTCCTATCTGAACAAAAAACTTGCCCTGTTCCAAAGATTTTGTATTTACACTAATACTTTTGGTATGGATTTCGAGACATTCAAAACTACACTGAAAAAATAGTGTCGTGGCTAATGATTTCATGTCCTTAAAATACGAATGCGATTTTTGCTTGGCATAGAAGACGCATTTCTCTGATATCAAGTTTTTTCCTTGTCCAAAAGACGATAAACTTTTCAATGAAGTCTTTCTAGTTAAGTGATTCGACTTAAATTTGGGTATCCTAAAATGAAAGAAGATTTTGTTTGACTAGGATCAACTTGGCTTTAATAATTTTGAAGAATTCTGCAAACTTAATGAAATCATCTTTAAAATTGTTGACATTGTGCATCTTGACTACGAAGCAAACAAGCGGTTAAAATTTTTAAGTCGATTTTATTTGAAACAAAGTATATGTTAATTTCCATTTGTACATGATTTTAAAGGACTCTAATATCACATGAAGAAAAGAGCTGACAAAGCGCAAAACTTAAATTTAAAGGAGAATACACTCAAAATAAAAAAGAGCCTTATATTTCTCTAAAGCTGACTTCATGGAAATATCATGGAAATATCAGGTTTTAAAAAAGTTCCCATTACTTTAATAACACTAGTTTACTAAAAAAAAATGTTTCATGTACACTTGATTAGAGGCAACTTTTCTTATGTATTTATTTATAATTAATACTAAATTCGCGGTAAATATAATATTAGTATAGACTAGGAAAAAGAAGCATTGGCAAGTGAGGCCCATCATTTGTACATTCTAGACATGTTTAAATAGGTGTATTGGATTTTAATACAAAGTTATAGATTGCGTTAATATTTTCCATGCTGGGAATTTTAAGCATCTCAACAGGTTGGCTGATAAGTCCCCGGTCCAACAAAGAAAAACACATTTTTTTTGTCAAAATTAGTTTTTATTATTCAACATAGTTCCCTTCAAGAGCGATACAACGATTATAACGACCTTCCAATTTTTTGATACCATTTTGGTAGTACTCCTTTGGTTTTGCCTCAAAATAGGCCTCAGTTTCGGCGATCACCTCTTCATTGCAGCCAAATTTTTTCCCTGCGAGGCAGAGTGCGGAAACTCATTATCAAGCCAAGTTTTGCTTCCACCGTATTTTTTCCCTTCAGAAAACAGTAACAGGTTGGCTGATAAGTCCCCGGTCTGACACATAGATGTCATTGAGAACGATGGCAAAAATTCATGAATTGGGCTTCGAATTGCTTCCCCACCAACCGTATTCTCCAGATCTGGCCCCCCAGCGACTTTTTCTTGTTCTCAGACCTCAAAAGGATAATTATGTTTCAAGTAAAAACGTCTTTAAAATAAAGTTTTAACAAATATGTTCTATATTTGAACGATTTTTTGCTTTGTATTCAAGATGCAAAAAGACAACAAATTTAAAGAGAATTTCATTAAATTTAAAGAATTTTTCTGAATTATTAAATTCAAGTTGACCTTAGCCCAAAAAAATTTTCTTACATGTTATGATACCCATTTTTAAGTCAAATCACTTAAATATAAGGACAACAGGACTTCATTGAAAAATTTATGGACTTTTGGACAAGGAAACAAAACTTTATATTAGAGAAATGTGTCATCTATGCTAAGCAATATTTGCATTCGTATTTTAAAGATATGAAATCTTTGACCTCACGCCAATATTTTGTTCAGTGCGTGTAAAAATTGGAGACTCTAAGTAGATATGATTAGATCTCAAAATTGGCCCCTTTAGATCTAAGCAGATTTACCCAGATATAATGAGACAGAATTAGATATAATTATATATAATTCCACGTATGACGAAATCTAAAATCAGATCCAACTATATATAGGGATAGATATAACTACATCTAAGGCATTAGATCTAGGCCAATATTGAGATCTGATTAGATCTAATTCCATAGTAATTAGATATGATTAGATCCCAGCAAAAAATGGTGCACTATTTCAGCAGGATTGTAAGGGAGAGAGGCAGTATGAACTGCTTACAAAATAACCAAATCAGCGGTGATTTCTGTGGGCGATGTCCCGATTTGGAGCAGCTTCTACATAGCGCTGATATAATTGCTCATTTTAATAGAAATGTTGCTCAGAAGTGATATATAATCTTGAGTATAGCATTGTTGGCGTGAAGGAAAACAGCACATCTATACTGCATGAATTGGTTGCAATAACGTAAACGGATGATCATAAACTAGTTTGATTACTGGTTTACGTTATTGCCACCGATTCATACAGTGTGGATGCACTGCCTACTGATTGTTTACCAAAATGCGCAACTAAACTCTTACTGCTGAAGTATTTTTTGCTGGGATCTTACCATTTTTCGAATATACTCATATCTAATTGTATCAAATTAGATCTCTCAATTTTTACTCGGGTACTTGTATTGCTCCAAGTCGATATACATCTATTTCGCTTTATTTTCATGAATATAAATTTTATATATTTTTTTCAATTTTAAAAACAAGGAATAATCTGCCCTAGTAAGGGGAAAGTTACGCGTTTTTTTTTACTGCAAAGTGCTACTTTTAATACCGGGCATTAAGTCACACAACAGTTTCACCAGATCATTTTGTAAACCCAAGAGTCTTGTTGAACGCCAACTAACTTGAGATGTTGAAGAAGTTGTCAAATGTTCTGCCATATTAGAATTTGACATAAGGAAATTATTATAACGAATCAATTCCCGTTCCAAGTAATCGCTGGCACCCGGTTCTGTGGCTCCTCTTAGTTCTGCTGATATGGCTTCCAAAAGTTCACAAATATCCTCAGCCAATTCGAATTGTCTCAATGATGTGGATTTTGATAAATTCTCTTGTGTATTAAGTCGAGTTGTTGAAGGAACAAATTTTTTCCGACCATTTGTTTTGGTTGCATCTTTTTTAATTTTTTGCGAGGTACTAATCTTACAGAAGTCTATAAATGACGTAAGAGTGTCATCAAATTTCATTAGGAATTCAGGTGTAAGATTTAATTCATTCATAAGATATCCACAAATGGGTTTTTCATCGGCAGGATCATAGGTTACCGTTTGCGGTGGTTTATCGGCACCAGCACGGGAACGATTGCAAGTACAAGTACCACCATTCTCTGTGCACTGGCATGGTTTAGGTGGGCAATTACATGATGAGGACTTTTGATTGCCACCAGTTAATACATGGAAATAAAGGTTTGTTGAGCCCACTGCAACATGACCTTGGGATTCATAAACTGAAAGGAAAAGGGAAAACAAGCAACCACATATGAGTTAATTAGCCGTCACAGTAAATTTAACCATACAAAAAATAAAAAATTTTGTCAAAACTTTAAGATGTAGGATCCCTCACAATATTATGAATGCAGAATTTTTTTGTCCAAATAAGGTCTTAATTGAGTTTTAAAACATGTTCAATTAAAAATTTAATTGATTCAACAAATTTTTTAATTGATGCAAAAATCAATTACAAAAATTAATTAATTAATTAATTTGTTAATTGACTTTTTTTTAATTGATACCATCATTTTTGTGATCGAAGATATTTCAATTAAAAAATTAATTGCATCAATTAATTTCGTGAATGAATCAGATTTTTTTGTGTGAAGTATTAATAACATTGGCATGACACTATTATTGGGGCGGAAGGACAGTGAGGGAAAATGTTGTGTAAACTAGAGGTCTGCACAATTTCATTTGTAAATGCAGAGTACACGTGTACTTGCTAAAGGAGTACATCTATTTGAGAGAGTCGCAAAACAATTGGTACACATTTTAATGAACACCAAAAGCCACGAGTAACTTCTTGTTGCTACTCTGATGTCTTCACTACCAACAAACACATATTCCTCTTTCTATCTTATTGAAGTGTACTCAGAGTGATCACGTCGAGTATGTTGCGAGAACAAAACTTCATAGAGTACTCCATGTACCAGGTGCAGTTTCAGAAATACAAGAAAACATTTACTCTCCATAATATATGTTTTCGGATTGATATAAAGAACGGCAAACGTTAAGGTAAGTGTGTGACATACATAAATATATGAAATATGTGACATACATACATATCTATGATTAATAATAATGGAAAGTTTTGCTTCGCACATAACTGAGAAATACTTGTGGTACCACGTGAAGTGAAGAGAATCCATGCTGTACTTTTTCTCAAGTACTTACATTTTTATTGTTCCTGTTTTTCGGAACACATATTGTTTCGGATAAGTACTTGGTGGTATTTGACAAGCAAGTGTTCTCTTCACTTCACTACTTGCGCTCTGAGAGAAAGACAGTGTATGTACTATATTCGACAGCGAATTGCATACATGTAGTGAAAAGTTATTCGATGCAGACCTCTAGTGTAAACTAGATCAACTTCTATTCACAAAAATGATCGCCCTAAGTTAATATTAAATAAATTAATTAATTATATTAATTTTAATTAATTTACTTTTTATTTTAATTTTAACTTTATTTTAGTATTATTTTTAATCTTAATTGTAATTTAAATTTAATTTTAGTTTTAGTTTTAATTTTAATTTAATTTTAGTTTAATTTTTTTTTTTTAATTTTCAATTTTAAATTTCAATTTTATTTCAATTAATTTTAATTATAATTATAATTATAATTAAAATTTTAGTTTTAGTTTTTATTTTTATTTCAATTCTATATTATTTTAATGTAATATAGATTCATGTAACTTTAACTTTATGGCGATTTCGATTGGGAAAAAAGGTGCAACATTCTCGAAATTGATTGCAAAATATCAAGGACACTATCTTAGATTTTGGATCCGGTATCCCTCACAATATTATGAATTAACAATAACTTTGGAATGACAATATCATTTGGGCGAAAAAACAATGAGGGAAAAAGTAGTGTAACACCAAGGCAACATATTTTTCACGAAACGAAAACGCCCTTAGATTTTATTAAACAAATTTATTTAATTTATATTTCAACTTTTATTTGAATTTAATTGATCTCAATAGACGAAGGTCGACTTGCCAACATTTTCTAATAATTGGAATTGATCGTATGTCCAATAAAGGGAGCTGATGAAAATCTCCGAATCCGAAGCATATGTATTCCTTCTAGTTTTTACTATATTTTTATACCTTCCACCATACACGCTCACAAAAAATCGCTTCTGTAACATATACTCCTAAACATATTTTGCTTCAAGCATATACATTTTTGGGTATTGCCCAAACATTTATATGTTTGATCTCTTCGAATATATAATATGTTTGAAAGCATATTGGTCTAAACAATATATGTTTGGGTAGTCTAAGTTCCAAACATTTTGTATTTTTGCATCCAAATTCAATAATGTTGTCTTCCAAAAAACAATATGTTATTATGTGAACATATAATATCTTTGGAAGCATTTTGCACCCAAAAATATTATATGTTTAAAAAAAATTCTCCCAAACAATATTGTGCTCAAAATTTTATTTATTTATTTATATATTTACAATCATAATGAATTATGAAAATAAACAGGTAATATAGGTGCTAACAACATAGGTTTTCGACCTGAATGCTCAAAATTTTGTTTCTGCCCAATTGTATATTCCCCCACATCTGCCCAATTGTATATTCCCCCACATCTGAGCTGTCATGATGCGGAGGAAAAAGAATCAATTAAACACCTCTTGTGTGAGTGTCCTGCATTTTGTGTAAAGCGCAAGCAACTTTTAGGAGCATATAGCTTCAGATTACTGGCGGATCTGGAAAACGTTAACTTAAGCAGTCTGCTAATGTTTTTGGAACAATCTGGTTGGTTCAACAAAGAAAAATAATCAAGAAGGTTCAGCGGTTAAAACTAGAAGTGCCCATATGTAATAGGTACTTTTAGTTAATGTGGTATCACAATGGACTGAATAGTCTAAGTGAGCCTGAATCTTAATCGGGCTGCCACTTTAACCTAACCTAACCTAACCTTCTCACTTCCACGAGATTTTTTAGTTCTTAGCACCTTTTTCTGTAATACAAACATTGTAGAAGAAATTATTCAATTGTATGATTTTTTTTATTTTAATTTTACCTTTTGCCGGACGGGGATTCGAACAGCGGACCACACAGTTTGTAAGGATCAAAGAAGTAGCTGATCAATTGCCCAAGGAAAAATAAAATTTTGTAATAACAAGCAAAAACCACCAACTTAATTCAATATCGCTCCCTGTTAAATAGCGCTCCAAGCTACTAAACACATATATGTTTATAGGGTATTTCTAAATTAATATATGTTTGCATCCAAGCATATTATATTTACAAACATTATATGTCCCAAACATAATATGTTCTAACATATTAACATATATGTCCCAAACATGTTATGCTAGTTTATGAACATTATATGCTTGCACTCAAAAATATTGTGTTTAAAAATTTGTGTTCCAAACATATAATGTCTATAGCCAAACATATGAAAAACAGTCTTTTTCATCCGTGTAGGATGGGGGGTATATTAACTTTGTCATTGCGTTTGTAACACATCGAAATAGTGCTCTAAGACCCCATAAAGTATATATATTCTGGGTCGTGGTGAAATTCTGAGTCGATCTAAGCATGTCCGTCCATCCGTCTGTTGAAATCACGCTAACTTCCGAACGAAACAAGCTATCGACTTCAAACTTGGTACAAGTAGTTGTTATTGATGTAGGTCGGATGGTATTGCAAATGGGCCATATCGGTCCACTTTTACGTATAGCCCCCATATAAACGGACGCCCAGATTTGGCTTGCGGAGCCTATAAGAGTAGCATATTACTGAAATTTGGTACATGGTGTTGGTATATGGTCTCTAACAACCATGAAAAAATTGGTCCATATCGGTCCCATATAAACTGATCCCCAGATTTGACATCCGGAGCCTCTTAGAGGAGCAAAATTCATCCGATCCGGTTGAAATTTGGTACGTGGTGTTAGTATATGGTCTCTACCAACCATGCAAAAATTGGTCCATATTGGTCCATAATTATATATAGCCCCCATAAAAACCGATCCCCAGATTTGACCTCCGGAGCCTCTTAGAGGAGCAAAATTCATCCGATCCGATTGAAATTTGGTACGTGGTGTTAGTATATGGTCTCTAACATCCATGCCAAAAGTGGTCCATATCGGTCCATAATTATATATAGCCCCCATGTCACCGTGGTGCAATGGTTAGCATGCCCGCCTTGCATACAGAAGGTCGTGGGTTCGATTCCTGCTACGACCGAACACCAAGAAATTTTTCAGCGGTGGATTATCCCACCTCAGTAATGCTGGTGACATTTCTGAGGGTTTCAAAGCTTCTCTAAGTGGTTTCACTGGAATGTGGAACGCCGTTCGGACTCGGCTATAAAAAGGAGGTCCCTTGTCATTGAGCTTAACATGGAATCGGGCAGCACTCAGTGATAAGAGAGAAGTTCACCACTGTGGTATCACTATGGACTGAATAGTCTAAGTGAGCCTGATACATCGGGCTGCCACATAACCTAACCTAACCTAGCCCCCATATAAACCGATCCCCAGATTTGACCTCCGGAGCCTCTTAGAGGAGCAAAATTCATCCGATCCGGTTGTAATTTGCAACGTGGTGTTAGTATGTGGCCGCTAATAACCATGTCAAATTTGGTTCATATCGGTCTAGAGTTACATATATAACCGATCCCCAATCACACAAAAATTGGTCCATATCGTCTCATAATCATGGTTGCCACTCGAGCCAAAAATAATCTACCATCATTTTATTTCTATAGAAAAATTTTTAAAAATGTTATTCCGATCCGGTTGAAATTTGGTACGTGGTGTTAGTATATGGTCTCTAACATCCATGCCAAAATTGGTCCATATCGGTCTATAATTATATATAGCCCCCATTTAAACCGATCCCCAGATTTGGTTTGCGGACCCTCTAAGAGAAGCAAATTTCATCCGATCCGGTTGAAATTTGGTACGTGGTGTTAGTATATGGTCTCTAACATCCATGCCAAAATTGGTCCATATCGGTCTATAATTATATATAGCCCCCATTTAAACCGATCCCCAGATTTGGTTTGCGGACCCTCTAAGCCAAAAATAATCTACCAAAATTTTATGTCTATAGAAAATTTTGTCAAACTTTATTTCTATAGGAAATTTTGGCAAAATTTTATTTCTATAGAAAATTTTGTCAAAATGTTATTTCTATAGAAAATTTTGTCAAAATTTTATTTCTATAGAAATTTTTGTCAAAATATTATTTCTATAGAAAATTTTGACAAAATTTTATTTTTATAGAAATTTTTATCAAAATTTTATTTCTGTAGAAAATTTTGACAAAATTTTATTTCTATAGAAAATTTTGTTAAAATTTTATTTCTATAGAAAATTTTGTTAAAATTTTATTTCTATAGAAAATTTTGTCCAAATTTTACTTCTATAGAAAATATTGTCAAAATTTTACTTCTATAGAAAATATTGTCGAAATTTTATTTCTATAGAAAATTTGGTTAACATTTTATTTCTATAGAAAATTTTGTCAAAATTTTATTTCTATAGAAAATGTTGTCCAAATTTTACTTCTATAGAAAATGTTGTTAAAATTTTATTTTGATCAACATTTTATTTCTATAGGAACTTTTCTCAAAATTTTATTTGTTAGGCAGTTTTAAGATACCTTGCCATCGGCAAGTGTTACCGCAACCCAAGTAATTCGATTGTGGATCACAGTCTTCAGTAGAAGTTTCTACGCAATCCATGGTGGAGGGTACATAAGCTTCGGCCTGGCCGAACTTACGGCCGTATATACTTGTTTCCATTCATTTTCGTTTTAGTATTAATTGTAATTATAACTTTAATATTTTTTTAATTAAGTTTTAATTTTAACTTTGTTTTAGTTTTATTTTTAATTTTAATTTTAATCGTAATTGTAATTTTATTTTAATTTAAAATTTATCTTTAATTATTTTAATTTAAAATTGTAAGGTTTATTTCAATTTTAATTTTAATTTAAATTCAAATTTAATTTTTTTTTAAATGTGTGTAAATTCCATTTTTAATTTAATGTTATATAAATCCGTGTAATTTTACGAAATGTATTAAACTTTAATTCAAATTTATTTAAATTAAAGTTAGTTTTTTTTTAATTTAATCGATCTTAATAAATGAAGGTCGACTTGCCAACATTGTCCAATAATTGGAATTGGTTTTTTGTCCGATAGTGGGAACTGACGACAATGTGTAAATCCGAATCATATGTATTCCTTCTAGTTTGGACTAAATTTTTATTTTTTCGATAAAATTAATTTTCTTGATTAAATTTCATATATTAGAAAGTTGTGTAATTCAATGTATATTAAGTTAAATTAACTTAGATAAATTTAGTTAATTGGTTTTAATTTCCTTCATATAGTGTATTGAAATTAATTTGATTTTTATTAATACTGATTTAAATTTAATTTAAATTCTTTCATCTAAATCAAATTTTCTT
This sequence comes from Haematobia irritans, assembly GCF_050003625.1. Lineage (NCBI taxonomy): Eukaryota > Metazoa > Arthropoda > Insecta > Diptera > Muscidae > Haematobia > Haematobia irritans. The sequence continues at coordinate 142,755,833 of NC_134400.1, forward strand.
TATTATTAATCTATACCACATTTATCATAAAGAGTATCCTCAGTGAGGAAATTTTATGTAGATATTCTAATAGAAAATCTTCCGATTTACTTACCATTAGAAAATGGGGCATTGCCCGTCTTTATTTGATAAGAAGAATCATTGTCTGGTTTTAATGGAATTGAATTCAAGGACTCTGATAGAGTTGCATCTTGATTTGCCAATACAAAGGAATCGTGAAGTGGAGTTAATAGTTCTGGCAATGGCAAGGACACACTCCGTATGTTCGACTGTTCTGGTATAACTTCGGCAGCACTAGCATCTGCGTGTTTTATCTCATTAAAGTCAATATTTTCCAACTTTCCTTTGGGAGGATCCATAAGGAAGGGACCATACAATTTACCTTCGACTAAAGCCGCACACAAATGGCTCATGAATTTATTGACTACACGCATTTCATTCGATTCATCAGACGAGTACATCGACAAATGATTTAGCCATTTTTGTGTTAATTGGAATTCTTTGGATTCTTTTGAAAATACATTTTCTGGGGATTTGCACATGTCGAGGAGAAATAAGAAATCTTGCTTTAGTTGATCAAGATCCATGATTTCAAAGAAATTTAAGAAAAAAAATTAAAAATTTTGAGATGTATGTTCATATATGCTTTTTCTATAATTCTTTTGAGAAATAAAAATATTTCGAAATGTCATTAGAGTTAACAGAAAACTGACTCTCAAATAACAATTTTTGAAATTATAAAACAAGTTAGAAAGTATTATATTTACTAGTTTGTCAGCATAAGCACATTTTGAGACAGATCCAATGTACCATTGGTCTCAAATATAATTTGTTATTTTCATACCCTTAAAAGTGGTGGGGTATTTTTGATTTTTAGAAAATGTTCAAATAACTGTTCACTGTTCAACAAAATTTTATTTTTTGCTTATTTCAGGTCGCTATAAATCAGCGGAAAATCGTCAAAATCAAGATGTCACCGACAATTCGAGTACACAGAATCATATAACATCACCCCAACGCTTATCAAAGCGTGTCTCAAGCATTTCCATAAATATGCCAGCAGCTGGACTAGGCTCTCGGCCGCCCAGTATTGTCTCCTCCTCAAACAGTTTTGACGAAGGTGGTTTCAATGAGCCATCACCTGAAATTAAAGCCAAATTAAGGCCAGCAGCCTATGAATATGAAAGTCCCAAACATCAGATCCGTAATGTTACTCAAAATAGTCCCAAGCCAGCCAAGTCATCGAAGTCTGATATGGAATTGGATGAAGATGGTGATTATACAATTGAGGACCTGGATGAGGCGGAGACACCCAGTCTAAATTATGTCGACGTTGGCTATCGTCTGAAACCTGATGGCAGTGAATCACGTGAAGTATTTGGGGAAGCCGAACTTTATGATACAACGGTGAAAGTTACAGATATGCATAAGAAATTCCATGCCAATGGATTTGCCCAAGAAACCTCGACGGTGTATGCCATAATTAAAACAGATGCGCTACCAACTTCCTCGGACATCTATTATGGGGCTGACAATGTTAGTAAGGAGAAGGAGCGTCAAGTCATCGTCTCACCCACAAAGACCAATTCTGGATCAAATTCATTGATTGGTTCCCCTGTCAAGACTGCAAATTCTCCACCAGTGGGAGTAGTTTCTCCCATTAGACGCCGAAGTTCGGAAATAAGTATTAAATCAACACCACCCCTATCACCACCACTCTCAGCAGGCAGTAATGCCAATTCATCATCGAATTCACGTTCAATTTCTTCCATTGCCAAAGGTGGTATTGCGCCCATTGCCTCATTGGATGAGGCCAATGATATACCAGCATTACCAGAAAGACCACCGCCGGTGTTAAATAATGTTAATGCTGTGGATTTGCAAGATTTGGAATATGCCGACACAAGTGCCGGTGAGGATGAAGATGATCTTATGCGCACTATTGAAGGTGACACCGATTTTGTTGATGATTTCTATGTGCCAGAAAAATTGGTGAAGACACAGGAGCCCGTAGTGCCTACGGAATCAATAGGGCGTGAAGATAGCTTGCCAGATGAAATGACGTCCTACGAGGCAGAGAGATTGTTGAGCTCAAGGTAAGTGACACCGGGAAAGACCAATCAGTTTAATTTAGCAATAATATGGAAAAAGTTACATTTTAAGAAACTTAAATTTGTAAAGAAAAATGCACAAATAGGATCTAAAAGTTAAACTTTATGCTGTCTTATGGACACATTCTCCAAAATAATTTTTGGGATAATCACCATCACTGGAAATTGTTGAATTCTGTATAATTTTCACTTGAATTTAAAATCTTGTATCGATTTAAAATTTGGAATGGATGAAGAAGTGGCAGTGGATAATTCAAACCAATTTGTTAGATATAGCAACAATACCTTCATTATTTTTCCAATAGATGGCGTTATTTATATGTGTAGCGCTTTCACTCAAAAAAAAAAAAAAAACAGTGAATCCAGAAGGAAGGAAAATTTTGGTTAATTTTATAAAATTTTAACTAAACTGTATTACAAACGCAGATGTCACAAAACTACGTACATAAATATTTTTCGACAAATTCTAGATGATTTTTTAGACATAATTATTTTTTATCACTTGTAGTTTGAAGGAAAAAAGTGGAGTTCAAAATTACAAAAATCTGTCTTTATTTAGTGCCATGCGAAGTTCAAGATGGGCGTATTATTGGTAAAATTTTGTAAATCTTTATGCTTCCTTTGCGCATAATTTTCGTTTTTAACTGACGTAAAAAAAAAAAAACAAGTATATGCGGCCGTAAGTTCCGCCAGGCCGAAGCTTATGTACCCTCCACCATGGATTGCGTAGAAAGTTCTACTGAAGACTGTCATCCACAATCGAATTACTTGGGTTGCGGTAACACTTGCCGATGGCAAGGAATCCTAAAACTTCCTAACACCGTCTTCTAAAATGCAAGGTAGTCCATACGTGGTATATATTAAACTCAAAAAGGCGTATATAATTAAGTTTGACAAAATTTTCTATAGAAATAAAATTTTGACAAAATTTTCTATAAAAATAAAATTTTGACAAAACTTTCTACAGAAATAACATTTTAGCAAAATTTTCTATAGAAATAAAATTTCGACAAAATTTTCTATAGAAATAAAATTTTGACAAAATTTTCTATAGAAATAAAATGTTGACAAAATTTTCTATAGAAATAAAATCATGATAAAATTTTCTATAGAAATAAAATTTTGGCAAAATTTTCTATAGAAATAAAATTTTGGCAAAATTTTCTATAGAAATAACATTTTGACAAAATTTTCTATAGAAAAAAAATTTTGTTCAAATTTTCTATAGAAATAAAATTTTGTTCAAATTTTCTATAAAAATAAAAATTTGACAAAATTTTCAATAGAATTAAAATGTTGACAACATTTTCTATAGAAATAAAATTTTGACAAAATTTTCAATAGAACATTTTCTATAGAAATAAAATTTTACCAACATTTTCTATAGAAATTAAATTTTGACAAAATTTTCTATAAAAATAAAATTTTGGTAGATTATTTTTGGCTCGAGTGGCAACCATGATTATGAACCGATATGGACCAATTTTTGTGTGATTGGGGATCGGTTATAATAACTATAGACCGATATGGACCAATTTTGGCTTCGTTATTTGCGGTCATATACTAACACCACGTTCCAAATTCCAACCGGATCGGATGAATTTTGCTTCTCCAAGAGGCTCCGGAGATCAAATCTGGGAAACGGTTTCTATGGGGGCTATATATAATTATGGACCGATATAGACCAATTTTTGCATGGTTGTTCGAGACCATATACTAACACCACGTACCAAATTTCAACCGGATCGGATGAATTTTGCTCCTCCAAGAGGTTCCGGGGGTCAAATCTGCACGCTCACAAAAAATCGCTTCTGTAACATATACTCCCAAACATATTTTGCTTCAAGCATATACATTTTTGGGTATTGCCCAAACATTTATATGTTTGATCTCTTCCAATATATAATATGTTTGAAAGCATATTGGTCTAAACAATTTATGTTTGGGTAGTCTAAGTTCCAAACATTTTGTATTTTTGCATCCAAATTCAATAATGTTGTCTTCCAAAAAACAATATGTTATTATGTGAACATATAATATGTTTGGAAGCATTTTGCACCCAAAAATATTATATGCTTAAAAAAAATTCTCCCAAACAATATTGTGCTCAAAATTTTATTTATTTATTTATATATTTACAATCATAATGAATTATGAAAATAAACAGGTAATATAGGTGCTAACAACATAGGTTTTCGACCTGAATGCTCAAAATTTTGTTTCTGCCCAATTGTATATTGCCCGACATCTTTCTCACTTCCACGAGATTTTTTAGTTCTTAGCACCTTTTTCTGTAATACAAACATTGTAGAAGAACTTATTCAATTGTATGATTTTTTTTATTTTAATTTTACCTTTTGCTGGACGGGGATTCGAACAGCGGACCACACAGTTTGTAAGGATCAAAGAAGTAGCTGATCAATTGCCCAAGGAAAAATAAAATGTTAATTTTGTAATAACAAGCAACAACCACCAACTTAATTCAATATCGCTCCCTGTTAAATAGCGCTCCAAGCTACTAAACACATATATGTTTATAGGCGAATTTCTAAATTAATATATGTTTGCATCCAAGCATATTATATTTACAAACATTTTATGTCCCAAACATAATATGTTCTAACATATTAACATATATGTCCTAAACATGTTATGCTAGTTTATGAACATTATATGCTTGCACTCAAAAATATTGTGTTTAAAAATTTGTGTTCCAAACATATAATGTTTATAGCCAAACATATGAAAAACAGTCTTTTTCATCCGTGTATACATGAAGTCATTAAACAGACAACATCATGTATTTTCATCTTGTTAAAAATTTCGAATTTTGCATCAGAAAGTGATGATTTGCAGAAAGCAATAATTTTTTGTTTTCATTTGAAGAAAAGTGCTGCAGAGTCGCATCGAATGCTTGTCGGTTGAGAAATAATGAGTTTGATGTGAGAAACGAGGAATGTGGAAGACCACCAAAAATGTTTGAAGACGCCGAATTGCAAACGATATTGGATGGAGATGACACTTTGAGTCAAAAGAAAACAGCAGCAATGTTAAATGTTGCACAACAAACAATTTTTGACCATTTAAAAGCTATGGGAAAGGTTAGTTTGTTATACCTGGTATTTAAAATGAAATCCGAAATACTGAAATAGAATCACATCTGAAAAACTAATGTGAAAGCTTTAAAATATGACTTCCACTCTATGACAAGCCCATGTAAAATGCATTGCTTCTAAGCCAAATTTGCACTACTTCCGCATACAAAAAGAACATTTTCATTGCTATATTGCCCAGTAAAAAAAGCGTCACCAAAAAAGTAGTGAAAATGTTCTTTTTCGATCCGGAAGTGGTGCTAAATTGACGCAGAGCGATGAATTTAACATGGGCTTGTCATAGGACGGATGTCCAATATTTCAACAGCCGCTGCACTGAATTTGCATCACTTCTTAAGGTGTGAGGTGAATTCAGTGTTTTGGATGTGTAATAAGAATTTTTGTGATATTTTGACAAATAAATAATTTTTAAAATTTTTTTATGATTTTTAATGCATTATAACGCTTGTCTGGAACGTTTGTCTTCAAATATTTTCAAAAATTCGCAATTTTTTTAGAAAGGATTTAAATTATTTTTCGGCTAAATTTAAATAATTGTACCATTTTATTAATTATTAATATGTTTTTAACCTATTTGAAACAAATAAAAATAAATTTCCCTTTAAAAATATGAAAAAAGCGGGTTATAAAAAAATTGACTCAAATGTACTTCCTGTGCAGTTAAAATAAAAAACATCTTTGGGAGAGCATTTTTTGAAGTTCTTTTAAAGTTGTGCCTTGAGAAGAACTTCCAAATTTTTTTGCTGGGTGGTTAGGCTGTTTTTGCTGGGCCCTTTTGGTTTAGGGCATAAAAAACGTTAAAAATTCCTACCGCTCTAGTTTTTTGATTTATCTTTAAACCGGAACAAAAAATGTAATCCCACTATCCCCTTATGGAAAATTTAATCTTTTATAAGATAGGTACTTAGTAGTCTCTCCATTCATTTCGTAATATTTGTATAGCCTAAATAAAATTTCACTTCCACTCTCTATTTGAAATCTGTATGGATTCCCTGTTTATACCCTTCACCACTACTGTGGTACAGGGTATAATAAGTTTGTGCATTTGTATGTAACGCCAAGAAGGAGTAATCATAGACCAACCTTTTAGTATACGGATCGGCTTAGAATTAAATTCTGAGTCGATTTAGCGATGTCCGTCTGTCTGTCCGTCCGTCTGTCTGTCTGTCTGTTGATGTATTTTTGTGTGCAAAGTACAGATCGCAGTTTTAGTCCGATTGTCCTAAAATTTGGTATAGGGTCCTATTTCGGCTCAAAGACGATCCCTATTGATTTTGGAAAAAATCGGTTCAGATTTAGATATAGCTGTCATATATATTTTTCACCGATCTGGTCATAATTGGCGTGTATATCAACCGATCTTCCTCAAATTCCGTACATCCGAATATTTTATGGGTCTCGAAAAACTTGCAAAATATCAGCCAAATCGGTTCAGATTTAGATATAGCTCCCATATATAGCTTTCGCCCGATTTACACTCATTTGCCCACAGAGGCCAATTTTTTGCTCCGATTTAGTTGAAATTTTGCATAGGGAGTAGAATTAGCATTGTAACTATGCGTGCCAAATTTGGTTGAAATCGGTTCAGATTTGGATATATCTCCCATATATAGCTTTCGCCCGATTTAAACTCATATGACCACAGAGGCCAATTTTTAACTTCGATTTAGTTGAAATTTTGCACAGGGAGTAGAATTAGCATTGTAGCCATGCGTGCCAAATTTGGTTGAAATCGGTTCAGATTTAGATATATCTCCCATATATAGCTTTCGCCCGATTTACACTCATATGTCCACAGAGGCCAATTTTTAACTCCGATTTAGTTGAAATTTTGCACAGGGAGTAGAATTAGCATTGTTGCTATGCGTGCCAAATTTGGTTGAAATCGGTTCAGATTTAGATATAGCTCCCATATATAGCTTTCGCCCGATTTACACTCATATGACCACAGAGGCCAATTTTTAACTCCGATTTAGTTGAAATTTTGCACAGGGAGGAGAATAAGCATTGTTGCTATGCGTGCCAAATTTGGTTGAAATCGGTTCAGATTTAGATATAGCTCCCATATATATGTTTTTCTGATTTCGACAAAAATGGTCAAAATACCAACATTTTTCCTTGCAAAATCGCCACTGCTTAGTCGAAAGGTTGTAAAAATGACTCTAATTTTCCTAAACTTCTAATACATATATATCGAGCGATAAATCATAAATAAACTTTTTCGAAGTTTCCTTAAAATTGCTTCAGATTTAAACGTTTCCCATATTTTTTTACTAACATTGTGTTCCACCCTAGTGCATTAGCCGACTTAAATTTTGAGTCTATAGATTTTGTAGAAGTCTATCAAATTCTGTCCAGATCGAGTGATACTTAAATGTATGTATTTGGGACAAACCTTTATTTATAGCCCCCAACACATTTGAGGGATGTGATATGGTATCGAAAATTTAGATCTACAAAGTGGTGCAGGGTATAATATAGTCGGCCCCGCCCGACTTTAGACTTTCCTTACTTGTTTTCTATGTAAGATGATGTCCTGATGACGATGAGTAAACATTTTACAGTTCTGCAGAGATATTCCTGATAGAAATCTTCTCATGTGATGGGATGAATGGTTATTGCTCTCACCGCACTATGTGTTGTTTTTTGTTGAGATTTTACTTCCTTGTGGTTTTCTTTTACCATAAAGGGTAGACCGACATTGTTTAAAATGTTGACATAACCTGTTGGTTTGGCCTATAGACGAGGACGGTTGGCCACATAGTCGTTGAGTATACAATGGCAGCACGGCTTAAGATTCGCTTTCATAGTGGTCCTTCTATGTTGTTGCAATGAAAGAAACGAGCTAAGCATTGTATGAATCTTTGCCAGTCACATGCACATATATATCGGCATAGAAATGTCCTTTTTGTGTAAAGGGACGATGTGAACTATGCAGCATTGTGTGGACTAACACATCACCCATAATGTTTTTGCATTTATTTGATTACTTGGAATGCAATCGAATACTCATCAGAGGCATACTGGAACATTATTTGCAAGTCTTAAGACAATTCGAAAATTGCATGGTCGCCTTAGTATCTCAGCAAACAAAAGCGTAGCCAAATATGCAATGAAAATGTTCATTTTGTATTCGAAAATAGTGCCAATTTGGCTCAGAAGGAATGCATTTTAAATGGCCTTGTCATCTTTTTAAGCATCCACTGCATTGCTTTCGCATTATTTCTATATTCAATTTCGGATTTCATTTTAAAAATATAAAGACTTTTTTCGACTTTTATCTCTAAATAGAGACGTTTTGAATTATACTAGCAACCCAGTAAAAAAAAAAGAACTTCAAAAGAAGTAGTTTTGATCCCGAATTTGGGATCAGGAAGTGGTGCAAACTTGGATCATCTCCAATGAATTTTACATGGACTTGCCATTTAAATGCTGGACGGATCTAACCATAGCCATTTGGGTTTTACCAGCCAAATATAAAGCAAGCATCACGCTTAAATTTCATCACCAATAACATTATTTCTTAATGCAAAAGATCATAATACGTATGTAAGCTTAGAAACAATATAATGAACTGTCACTGTTTAGAAATCATAGCAAGGTTACATATCAGCCACCATCTATATTAGTCAAAAATTTCTGAAATTAATCTAAAATTTCCATCATGATTATAGCAAGGTTACATACATATCAGTCACCATCTAGATTAGTCAAAAATTTCTGAAATTAATCTAAAATTTCCATCATGATTATAGCAAGGTTACATATCAGCCACCATCTAGATTAGTCAAAAATTTCTGAAATTAATCTAAAACTTCCATCCTGATGTGGTCTCTTTTATAACTGTGGTCAGTGTTACCGTTGTGCGACTTTAGTCGCATTTTGCAACCTTTTTGACGTCATGCTACTCTTTGTGCAACAGTTTGTGCGACTTTTTTCAAAATATGCAAAATGTGCGACTTTAGTCGCATGCGTGCCAAGTGCTTACCGTGCGCCTTACGCGAAGCCACCGTTATGCAATGGCCCGCCTTGTATACACCCAGAAAAAAGTGACCCCTTCTTTAAGTTAAAATGAACTCATTGTGAAGAAAGTTGAACTTCGTATAGCGCCAAAGACATTCTTATTTGTTTGAACGATGTGATTTTCGTAGAAATTAGGAATAATGCATTCCATATATTAGTTAACATTTTCCTATATTTATATACCACTATACTACAGAATGAAACAATTTAACTAATTTGAATTCATATATGGAATGATTTTATTGAAATTTTTTCATTCATTTCGACAAATCTTACACATTTGTGGTAAAACTTTTACTTCATAATTAGAACTGCTTACCTTCGTTTTTAAATACAATTTTATTTATTTCTATAAGCAATTTTATCTTCAATAAAAAACATGTTTTATTAATATATTGAATATATTTATTAAGAATCAACAGCATCGAATCTCTTTGAAATATTAGTTTATTATTCCACTATTTCCAATTTCCGTGTGATATTATCAACTGTAAAACGCACTTTTTCTTCTTCTTGTACTTTTCACTTTTAATAAGTTGCTGCCTAACGATTTTGTCCTCCTTTTACAATTTCAATACCTACAAATATAAAAAATCATAAAACATTTTTGTTGCAAAAGGTTAGCGTCACTGAATATTACCTGATAATTGAAGATTCCAAAATGAAGACAAATGAAAGGGTTGTTATTCTGCTGGTGTTTTCTTTCTTTATACACTATCACGAACATTGATAGATTTATTTAAAAAAAAACGAAAATTTTTCTCACTAATTTAAAATAACAAATATTTTATATATTTCATTTGTTATTTATTATATTATTTTACCATATTATTTTTTAACAATCTCTCCGAAACAACGCGATTCCAACTAAAAAAACAACCGACGCGCAAATATATCGATTACACCCACGCGCAAACACATCGATTACGATGACAGGTATCGATTACAGGTAGACAATAGAAATTTAGGAAAATTTCCTAAATTCTAACAAGTGTGTTTCCTTAAGTTTTGGAAGGATTGCATACTTCTTAGTACGAATGAACTAAAATATTTTTCTATGCCAAGTGTTGTTCGTATGTATGAAAAGCTTTCTATTATAAAGGAAGTCGCAATTATCATTTTATAAGAAATTTTACTAATTTTGAGGAAACTTGGTTTTAGTTCGGTTTTTGTTTATTTTTACGAATGCTTTGTTATCGGTGAATAAAATTTTCTTTTTCAGTAGTAAGTTCTTATACCCAGCGAAGAAAATAGTATGAGTAAAATTCCATGCCTTATTCTAGTTAATGAACTATTCCTAACTGCTTACAGTTTAGGATTTTTTTTACTGAAACGAGTAAATTTTATTATTTTTCACAAAAATTTACCTTAATGGAAATAAAATGGATAAACTATATTGATGAAAATTTTTTCCTTTAGTTTCGAAGGCACTTTTTTCTGGGTGTACAAAGAGTCATGGACTCAAACCCAGTTTCGACCAGAGATGGTCTGTATCAAACTTTTTTAGGTTTGCGACTGTCGCAAAGTTGTAAACGTCGTAAACGTCACATACGCGTCGTAAATGTAGAAAAAGTAACAAAAGTCGCAAACTTAAAAAATACTTTAGTCGCGTCAGCTAGGCTGCGAATTCGATGATATCCAAGACGATGTTATGTGCGAAGAAGGTTCAACTCTTAAGAATGTTCACAATTTTCGGTTTTAGTCCGCACATTTTCCCTATTGCCTTTTGCATGAGTACAGGGTAACCATGGATTTTCTCGTCCTTTCTTACCTTTAAGTTCAGTCTCCTGTCCAATATAACCCCAAGGTATTTTGCACACTCACCAACGGGAATTTCGATACCACGTAAGAAAATAAGCTTGACCATGGGAAAACTTTCACAAATTTCTGCAGAAACTCACAGCGAATGCTGTCAAACTAAATTAAAAAATGTTCAGGATTTCTTCTATTCAAAATTTGGTTTTCTACAGTAGGTTTACCACTTTTGCGACATACGTATTATACCGTCGCAAATGCATGTCGCAAAAGTCACAGTTTGTGACATGCCAACCCTGGTTTCGACCAAATAGCACAATATGTTTCTACGGTGGATGCTGAATGTGTCAAAGCATCTCGAATGACAAGTTGTCGTTGAGCTAAACATAGAAGCACTCATTGCTAAGCGAGAAGTAAATCACGTATAGTATCACAATGGAACCTAACCTACGATACCTACCCTACACGGTGTTCTGGTTTATTAAGACGTTGTTTTATTGCATATCATTTCTACCACTAGCTCCGTTCGAGTACCCACTAATTTTTCATAATTATCACAAATTTTTACTGGAGTCGTTCGTTTACACCAAAAAGCCAGCAAAAGAGAGCCAGAGTGAGATCAAATTTGACATTTGAGAAATAGATAAGTTGCAAGTTTTTGTTAGGAATTTTTCCTAGCAATTGATAAGTTGCAAGAGTTAGCCATAAACAAATAATACGAGCAATATATTTCACAGATTCAATTAGAAGTGAAGTATAAAAAATAAATATTTTTGTTATTTTAATTGATTTAAATGCTTTTAATTGCCTGATGATAAATTGGCACTGATGGCGTTCTCGTACACTTCTGCTAATTGTAGGAAGAAGAAAAAAATCCATTTTTACTTTATTGCAAGTTTACGTTTTACTGGATTTTATGATACAATAAGTTGCTAAAATATCCCTTTATTGTTTTTGTGTTGATTTATAGAACATTTTTTTGTATAAAAAAAGACTTCACAAATGTATGCAACTTTTGTGCGACCTTTTTTGAGTATGCAACTTTTTTGCGACTTTTTCAAAATTTCCAACGGTAACACTGACTGTGGTTAATCATTTCCAATTATGGTTAATCATTTCGTGTTTGTTATACCCTCCACCATAGGATGGGGGTATATTAACTTTGTCATTCCGTTTGTAACACATCGAAATATTGCTCTAAGACTCTATAAAGTATATATATTCTGGGTCGTGGTGAAATTCTGAGTCGATCTGAGCATGTCCGTCCGTCCGTCTGTTGAAATCACGCTAACTTCCGAACGAAACAAGCTATCGACTTGAAACTTGGCACAAGTAGTTGTTATTGATGTAGGTCGGATGGTATTGCAAATGGGCCATATCGGTCCACCTTTACGTATAGCCCCCATATAAACGGTCCCTCCAATTTGGCTTTCAGACCCTCTAAGAGAAGGAAATTTCATACATGGTGTTAGTATATGGTCTCTAACAACCATGCTAAAAATCCATGGAAGTTCTTTTGAGAAGATTTTGCAAATTACGAGAAGTTTTAATTTTTTTGTTCATTTGTAATGAACAAAATATATTTATACGAAAATATATGCCGAAAATAAAAAATAAAAACGATGCATAACATAAAAAAAATAATTTTTTAGAAAAATATTTGATAAAAAATTGCCGCTGGTGAGATTCGAACCTAATAACCCATATCGAATGTATACCCCGAGTAACAATTCGACTGATGGGAGAGCAGGAGATGCGGAACTAAAGGGTGATACGGTCAAAATTTGGTCAAGGGAAAACGCGTGTAAATCGGTGAAATCGTTTATTTAAAAAATCAATTTAAATTTCTTTTTCAAGTTCAATTAGTATAAAATTCAGGAAAAATATTCAGTTAGGCTTTCGCTTTTCCAAATCCGAATTGCCGGGCCTCAAGCTTGACACCTGCCTTCAGATTTTGTACAGCCACCTTGTCCACCTTCTTCGCCGCAGAAAGCCAGTTTGCCTTGAACTGCTGCTCGTCCTTAGGAGTGTTTTTGGTTTTCTATAGGTTCCGCTTGACAATAGCCCAGTATTTCTCAATTGAGCGGAGCTCTGGCGTGTTGAGAGGGTTCTTGTCCTTGGGAACCACCTGCACGTTGTTGGCGGCGTACCACTCCATGGCCTTTTTACCGTAATGGCAAGATGCCAAATCCGGCCAAAACAGTACGGAACAACCGTGTTTCTTCAGGAAAGGCAGCAGACGTTTATTCAAACACTCTTTTAGGTAAATTTCGTGGTTGACAGTCCCGGAAGCTATGAAAATGCTGCTTTTCAAGCCACAGGTACAGATGGCTTGCCTAACCAGATATTTCTTTGCGAACTTTGACAGTTTTATGTGCTTGAAAATATCTGCTACCTTTCCCCTTCCTTTTGCCGTATAAAACTCCTGTCCCGGAAGCTGCTTGTAGTCGGCTTTGACGTAGGTTTCGTCGTCCATTACCACGCAGTCAAACTTTGTCAGCATCGTCGTGTACAGCCTCCGGGATCGCGATTTGGCCGTCGTATTTTGTTTATCATCGCGATTTGGAGTCACTACCTTCTTGTAAGTCGATAGTCCGGCTCGTTTTTTGGCTCGATGCACGGTTGTAGACGATACACCCAGCTTATTTGCGGCATCTCGGAGAGAAAGGTTAGGGTTTCGCTTGAAACTACCGGCAACTCTCTTTGTCGTCTCAGCGGCTTCCTATTTTCGATTTCCCTCCGATCCAGACTTCCTGGCTATCGACAAACGTTCCCCCAAACACTTTAATTACATTTGTAACGGTTGATTTGGCAACTTTTAGCGATTTTGCCAGCTTTGCGTGCGAGTAGCTCGGATTTTCGCGATGCGCGAGCAAAACTTTGATACGCTGCTCTTCTTGCTTGGACGGCATTTTGACAACTGAAGAGTGAATTCCAAAATCAAAATAGGAGCAACATTCTACACACACACACCTTCAAAATGAGGGGTGTTAAATGCAAATTTGAAAGAAATACGTCAAGTTTATATTGACCAAATTTTGACCGTATCACCCTTTAGTATCGATATTTTTAGAAGCAGTCGTCTGTCGTCGAATGCGGTCGTCTGTAAAATCGACGCGTCCCATTGGCATTGTACCTGCTAATGAAGCAATTGATACACCACTCGGGTTTATAGTAGATCCCAACCCTAAGGAACGCGAAACTCCAAGCAATCCAAGAAAAAACGGTGAATACCACTAAACGGAGAGATCTTTTTCAAATTATGGCTCGCCGAAATACGAGTTCATTATGTAAATGAGAAACTCAGTACAGGAAGTCCTAGCCAGGGATCCGGAGCGGTCCATTTTTTTCGCTCCGCTCCGCTCCCGCTCCGGAGAAAAAAAAACCGCTCCGCTCCTCGCTCCGCTCCGAGAAAAAAAAAATCGCTCCGCTCCGCTCCACGCTCCGCTCCGCTCCTCTTCGAGAAAATTATAGTACAAACATTGTATTATTTGTTCAATTGAGTTTTATTTTATTTAGAAAAATCGGGCGGTACATATATGGGAGCTATAGCTAAATCTGAACCGATTTCGATGATTTTTTCACATATAGTTAGTGCTATAGAAGATTACATTTCGCCAACTTTGAGTAAGATCGGTTGATAAATAAGGGTTTTATGACCTAATTTGACAAAATCGGGCGATACATATATATGGGACCTATATCTAAATCTGATGAAATTTTCAGACTTAAAGGGTGATACAGAAGATTATTTTGTGCTAAATTTGACGACGATCGGTTAGTAAAAAAAGTGCAACGAGACCCCATTTGTCGAAATCGGGCAATACATATATATGGGAGCTATATCTAAATTTGATCCGATTTCTTCCAAATTCAATAACGTTCGTCCTTGTGCCCAAAAAAACTCCCTGTACCAAATTTCATCAAAATCGGTTAATAATTGCGACCGAAATCCTGTGAACAACAAATACATGGACAGACGGACGGACGGACGGACACCAAGCGCTAGATCGACTCAGGAGGTGATTCTGAGTCGATCGGTATATATTTTATGGGGTCTAAAATCAATATTTCTTGCAGGCACATTTATTGGCAGATCAAACTTGTTATACCCTAACCACTATGTGGTTTAGGGTATAATGACTTTAAAACAATGTGTTGAAATATTTTATTAATTTTGAAGATTTTTTCAGAAATATTAAATCCATTTTGACTTCATTAAAGGAACCATTCTAGGAAGCATATGTTAATTTTTCATTTTTTTAGATTTTTTTCGTCAGTTGTTATCAAAATCCTTTAAAAACGAGTTAACGAGTTATTTTTTTTCCATATTAAGACTCGACTTCCAGTAGAAATTATGCTATGTTTTAAGTAAAAAGCGTCTTTAAAATAAAGTGTTGAAAAACATGTCTTATTTTTTAACGATTTTTTGCTTTGTAGGCAAGATGCTAAAAGGAAACAAATTTAAAGACAATTTTATTAATTTTAAAGAATTTTTCTTAATTATTAAAGTCACGTTGACCTTACCTCAAAAATTTTATCTTTCATGTTATGATATCAAATCACTTAATTATAAGGACATTACAACTTCATTCAAAAGTTTATTGCCTTTTGGACAAGAAAACAAGTATATACAGCACTACGTTCGGCCGGGCCTTAAATACCCACCACCATGAACCAAATATTAGGGTTTCCTTTGAAATTTTAGGAGGGCTTGAGGACTTGAGGACACTTCCCGAAGATAAATTTAAAGATTTCACCTATGAGGACTATATCAGATTCTGGATTTATAAGAACCATTTTTGTTTGAGTTTTAGAGGAATTATTAACATCTCTTGTAAGTGTGCAAGAAAATTATAAAATAACGCCTTGATTTGAAATCTTAAATATGTAGAAGTAAAATCTGGAAATTTTACATTGAGTTTCAAGCAATTCAAGTGAAGTCGGTCTATATGGAGGTATTACCAAATGGACCGAGCCTAAAATACCAGAATATTTACAATTTCAGGCAAATCAGATAAAAATTACGGTTTCTAGAAACCCAAGGAGTTAAATCGGGAGATCGTTCTTATGGGGGCTATACTAAAACATGGACCGCTACTCACCGTTTTCGGCACACCTCTTTATGACCCGAAAATACCTCTAGATTTCCAATTTCAGGCAAATAGGATAAAAACTTCGGATTCTAGAAGCCCAAGAAGTAAAATCGGGAAATCGGTCTATATGGGGGCTATACCAAAATATGGACCGATACTTACAATTTTTGGCACACGTATTGGTGGTCCTACAATACCTCTAGATTTCCAATTTCAGGTAAATTGAATAAAAACTGCGGTTTCTATAAGCCCAAGAAGTAAAATCGGGAGATCGGTCTATATGGGGGCTATACCAAAACATGGACCCATACTCACCATTTTTGGCACACCTCTTTACGGTCATAAAATACCTCCAGATTTCAAATTTCAGGCAAATTGGATAAAAAATACGATTTCTATAAGCCCAAGACCCCAAATCGGGAGGTCGGTTTATATGGGGACTATATCAAAACCTGGACCGATATAACCCATCTTCGAACTTGACCTGCCTGCAGAAAAAAGACGAGGTTGTGCAAAATTTCAGCACGATTGCTTCATTATTGAAGACTGTAGCGTGATTACAACAGACAGACAGACAGATGGACAGACGGACATCGTTATATCGTCTTAGAATTTCTCCCTGATCAAGAATATATATACTTTATATAGTCGGAAATCGATATTTCGATGTGTTACAAACGGAATGACAAACTTATTATACCCCCGTCACCATTCTATGGTGATGGGTATAAAAAACTTTATTTTAGAGAAATGCGTCTTCCATGTTAAGCAAAATTTGCATTCTTATTCTAAGGACATGGAATCTTTGACTTCACGACAATATTTTTTTCAGTGTAGAAAACTAAAAAATTAAATATAAATAAGATCGTTTAATTGCATTTATTTGACGTTCATTCATCTTTGTAGTAATACGGGATGAAATTGATCGAAAGTACTGTTGTTACTTTTACAACACATACTATATATATATTTTGACATTTGCCATTTTTGAAAACAATTACTAAAAAACACGTTGTGTTTTCCCCAATGTACGTACGTACAAAAATACATATCGTACATTTTAAACGTTTACTCACACTACGCTAAGTACTAGCTAAATTTGAAATTACCTACACAGTGTAATTTCAAAGTTACACATTTCATTCAAGTAATATTTTACTCGGAGCGGAGCGGTTTTTCATTTGGAAACCGCTCCGCTCCCGCTCCGCTCCGGATTTTAGAAATGCCGCTCCCGCTCCGCTCCCGCTCCGGCAAAAAAAGGGCTTGCTCCGCTCCGCTCCGCTCCGCTCCGGATCCCTGGTCCTAGCTAAGTGTCAGTTGACACTACGCAAGATGAAGGCCACAATAAGTAGACAAGGGATGTTCAAGACGGAGTCTCCGAGATCGACGAACTCTTGATGTTATCGGTAACTACCCAGCAAAAAAAAAAGCATCGCCAAAAAAGCAGTGAAAATCTTTTTTTGGATCCGGAAGTAGTGCCAAATTGACGCAGAAGCGATGGGTTTGTTATAGGATGGATGTCCACCATTTCAACAGACACTGCAGTGAATTTGCATCACTTCTTAAGGTGTGAGGTGAATTTAGTGTTTTGGATGTGAATTAAGAGTTTTTGTGATATTTTGACAAATAAATAATTTTTAAAATTTTTAATGCATTATAACGCTTGTCTGGAACGTTTGTCATCAAATATGTTCAAAAATTCGCAATTTTTCTAGAAAGGATTTATTTTTTTTTTTTTTGCTAAATTTAAATAATTTGTACCATTTTATTAATTCTTAGTATTTGAAACATAAAAATAAATTTCCCATTAAAAATATGAAAAAAGCGGATTATGAAAAAATTGACTCAAATGAACTTCCTGTGCCGTTAAAATAAAAAACATCTTTGGGAGAGCATTTTTGGAAGTTCTTTTAAAGTTGTGCCTTGGGAAGAACTTCTATTTTTTTTGCTGGGTACCGGAAAACCTGGAAAATGACAGAGAAAGAGAGGGATGCCGGCACTGTTATGCGGACGTTTTGAGAAGTTTGAGGGATAAGGTGAATCGAAGTGAAGCAGAGGTGGCAGTCCGAACTAAGACAAAGACTGGCTCCAATCTCTTAGTAATGGGGAAAAGGGGAAGACAAAAAGGCCTTCCGTGGGATAATGGGCACACTGAAGGATAAGGCCGTTGTACAGACCAACAAGACGAACGCCACAAGTCCTCAATGAACTTACAACAGAAGAAGAAATAAGAGAGTCTATTAGGAAAGTGACAAAGACACCTAATGAAGACATTACTGTTCGAATTATGGCGACAAACTTCAGGTAACAGAAGAGGTCCTTTGTCTCACTTCCGGCACCCGACGCAAATATGGTTATCAATAAGATAAGGATTTTAATAGGATGGACCAACTATCGCATGAAATACAAAGAAGACTTCAAACACTGTTTCTGTTGCTTTGGATCGGGAGATATACAATGGGACTGTGGAAGGACGGGCCGGGCCACAAGATGAAGAAATGTACGAAACCAATGAAATGTTGCATTTGCTCTTAAAACCGAGGGCAAAGCAAGAGATCACATGCCGGCCTCCCGTAGCAGTAACCATACAGCAAGTACTCGTAACAAATAGTGAAGTTCTTATAAGCATACATGCACACAAAAAAATTTCACGAAATTTTTTCCAATTAAAATTTTAATTGAGTTTTAAAAAATATTCAATTAAAAATTTAATTGATTCAACAAATTTTTTAATTGAAACAAAAATCACAATCACAAAAATAATAGTATCAATTAATTTTTTAATTGGATCAATTAACTTTTTAATTGACCTTCAATTAATTTTTTAATTGATACTATCATTTCTGTGATTGAAGACATTTCAATTAAAAATTAATTGGATCAATTAATTTCGTGATTGAATCAGAAAAAAATTTTTTTGTGTGCACAGAGCAAAGGTGGCAAACGCTCTCCTGCCCCAGATTGTGAAGCATTTTTTAAATTGTTTCGTAATGCTTGTGGTATTTTTGAGTATTTCAGACTAGTACAACAAATTTTACTTAACATTTCGTATTGGTCTATAAGAAAAATCTCCCTTACAACTGAAATAACAAGAGAATCAGGATGTACTCAATACAATGGGAGTACGTCCTCCTTGTCCCTCATTGTCGTTTGATAAAAAAATAAGCACTTATACTATGCGCATTCCATTGTTATACCCTCCACCATAGGATGGGGTGTATATTAACTTTGTCATTCCGTTTGTAACACATTGAAATATTGCTCTAAGACCCCATAAAGTATATATATTCTGGGTCGTGGTGAAATTCTGAGTCGATCTGAGCATGTCCGTCCGTCCGTCCGTCCGTCTGTTGAAATCACGCTAACTTCCGAACGAAACAAGCTATCGACTTGAAACTTGGCACAAGTAGTTGTTATTGATGTAGGTCGGATGGTATTGAAAATGGGCCATATCGGTCCACTTTTACGTATAGTCCCCATATAAACGGGCCCCAAAATTTGGCTTGCAGACCCTCTAAGAGAAGCAAACTTCATCCTATCCGGCTGAAATTTGGTACATGGTGTTAGTATATGGTCTCTAACAACCATGCCAACCATAATTATATATGGCCCCCATATAAACCGATCGCCAGATTTGACCTCCGGAGCCTCTTGGAAGACCAAAATTCATCTGATTCAGTTGATATTTGGTACGTGGTGTTAATATATGGCCTCAAACACCCATGCAAAAATTGGTCGAAATCGGTCCATAATTATGTATAGCCCCCATATAAACTGATCCCCAGATTTGACCTACGGAGCCCCTTGGAAGAGCAAAATTCATCGGATTCGGTTGGAATTTGGTACGTGATGTTTCTACACGCACAGAAAAAACATGTTTGGACATGGTTGCCGCATCCATTTAATGCTTATTTAGAGTATTTAATTGTCGCGAAAACCATGTATTTTGTCTTTGTAAAAATAATTTTCGAGCGGAGAAAAATATATGTTGGTAATAAGCATTTAAATGGTTCTCAAATGCCGCAAACATGTTCTATTATTTAAATGATAGAATTTGAGACCATTATATGGTCAGGAAAATCATGTACCTGACCATTCAATTTTTTTACTTTTTTGCAAAGAAAAAAGTATTTTTATAGTTTACGTATAGATATGTCTACAAGCATTACATGGCCATAAAGACCATGTACATTGTTTTCGTGACCATTTAATTTTTTAATTTTTTTGCAGCGACAAGAATTTTATAAAAACATTGAGCAGGTACACACGATCTTCATTTTGCGCGTCAGTCGTGTGTTGATTGTTTCTTGGAATGGACGGAGAATACGGAATTATTGTGTTTTGTGTTAATTTATTTATTCAGAAATGGCACGTGGTTTTATGTGAATACAAAAAAGGAAAGTGTAATTGAAACAAATGTACCTGGTTTTTGTTCTGCATTTTGACATATGGTATAATTTATTTTTATTTGCAGTTATATGATGTCTGTGTTTGTACATTTGATGGGCACGAAGTAAATATGGAATGATTTCTTATTGTTGAAATTGAACCAAACTAGAGTGTGTAAAAATATGTGAAGTTTGCTTGCACAACATTATAAATACAAATAAACAATGAATTAGTTTATAAATAAATAAAAACAAATAAATAAAATTGATTTTGTGTTTTCTTTTCTCAAGTGGCGTCCTTTTTTCGACGACGAAAAAAGTTTTTTCATAAAAATCAAAACATTTTAGGTTGTGACCATGTTCTTTTAACTAGAAGAAAAACATTTTTGACGAATAACATAACATTTTAGATCGTGACCATTGTCTTTTAATGGAAACAAAATTCTTTTTATCAATATAATAACATTTTAGATGAGGACAATTGTATTTTTCTTAGAACCATGTTCACTGAGCCAACATGGTTGCAGGTTAAAATGTTACATGGTCGCCGCAAAAATAGCTGCTATCATATTATTTTGCTCTTCGAATATGATTGTGGCAATCATGTTTCTTCTCTGCGTGTATATGGTATCCAACAACCATGCATGAATTGGTTCATATCAGTCCATAATTATATATAGCCCCCATATAAACCGATCCCCAGATTTGACCTCCGGTACCTTGTGGAGAAGCAAAATTCATCCGATCTGGTTGAAATTTGGTACGTGGTGTAGTATATGATATTTAACAACCATGCCAAAAGTGGTCCATATCAGTCCATAATCATATATATCCCCCATATAAACCGATCCCGAGATTGGTTTTTGGTCCATATCAAGTTCATAATTGTATATAGCCCCCATATAAGCGACCCCCATATTTCAATTCTGGCTCCCTACGTACCGTGCAAAAGTCCATATCCATTCGTAATTATTTGTAGACTTACATACCTTTTTGTCTAATAAATACCACGTGTGGACTAACTCACAATTTTGGAAAACGATTTAAGATACCACAACCCAAGTAATTCGATTGTGTGTAACAGTCTTTCGTAGAAGTTTCTACGCAATCCTTGGTGGAGGGTACATAAGATTCGGCCTGGCCGAACTTACGGCCGTTTATACTTGTTTTTCTCTGATATATTCGTCGTTTCTATAGTCATATGGAAAAAATCTTCTTCAGATATTTTTTCATTTATTATATGGATCTAAGCATTTTTTTTTTCAATTCATAATCATTATGGAAAAGACAAACGGCAGCACATGTGATTTCAAAGCTATGTTCTGCATACGCCTAATGGAGTAATATTTTGTCATTTCAAATGTCTTTAATGGAAGAAGAAATTTATGACTTCAAAAACCAAAGGACTATAGAAAGTTGTAGAATAATGGATCATGAAACATTTCTATGCCATTGCAATTGCAAGATACTACATTTTAGAAAAAAGTTTTTTTCTTTTTTTGTTTTGAAGAAATAATAGTCAAAAATTAGCCACATTGTTGTGTTTTTTTTTCTAAAATTATGCGTTTCTTTTCAATTTATTAAAAAAAATACTACTCTGTTTTAATACTCTATCTCTATAATTATCTCTATAATTAGTAAAACTTTACGTAAAAGTAAGTCTTTTACTAAGAATACATATTTTTTTGGCTTCACTTACAAGAGTAATTGAAGATTCATTCAGAGAATATCATCGACTAGATTTACATTTAATTAATCCACTTAAATAAATAATCATTCCACTTGTTCAATTTTTGTTTTTATACCCACCACCATAGGATGGGGGGTATATTAACTTTGTCATTCCGTTTGTAACACATCGAAATATTGCTCTAAGACCCCATAAAGTATATATATTCTGGGTCGTGGTGAAATTCTGAGTCGATCTGAGCATGTCCGTCCGTCCGTCCGTCCGTCTGTTGAAATCACGCTAACTTCCGAACGAAACAAGCTATCGACTTGAAACTTGGCACAAGTAGTTGTTATTGATGTAGGTCGGATGGTATTGCAAATGGGCCATATCGGTCCACTTTTACGTATAGCCCCCATATAAACGGACCCCAAAATTTGGCTTGCGAGGCCTCTAAGAGAAGCAAATTTCATCCGATCCGCCTGAAATTTGGTACATGGTGTTGGTATATGGTCTCTAACAACCATGCAAAAATTGGTCCACATCGGTCCATAATTATATATAGCCCCCATATAAACCGATCCCCAGATTTGGCTTGCGGAGCCTCAAAGAGAAGAAAATTTCATCCGATCCGGCTGAAATTTGGTACATGATGTTGGTATATGGTCTCTAACAACCATGCAAAAATTGGTCCACATCGGTTCATAATTATATATAGCCCCCATATAAACCGATCCCCAGATTTGGCTTGCGAAGTCTCCAAGAGAAGCAAATTTCATCCAATCTGGTTGTAATTTGCAACATGGTGTTAGTATATGGTCTTTAACAACCGTGCCACAATTGGTCCATATCGGCCCATAATTATATATAGCCCCCATATAAAACGTTCTCCAGATTTGACCTCCCGAGCCTCTTGGAGGAGCAAAATTCATCCGATCCGGCTCAAATTAGGAACGTGGTGTTAGTATATTGTCGCTAACAACCATACCAAAATTGGTCCAATCACACAAAAATTGGTCCATATCGGTTCATAATCATGGTTGCCGCTAGAGCCAAAAATAATCTACCAAAATTTTTATAGAAAATTTTGTCAACATTTTATTTCTATAGAAAATTTTGTCAAAATTTTATTTCTAGAGAAAATTTTGTTAAAATTTTATTCGGTTCATAATAAAATTTTCATCATTGTCAAAATTGTATTTCTATAGAAAATTTTGTCAAAATTTTATTTCTATAGAAAATTTTGTTCAAATTTTATTCGGTTCATAATCATGGTTGCCCCTCGGGTCAAAAATAATCTACCAATATTTTATTTCTATAGAAAATTTTGTCAAAAGTTTATTTCTATAGAAAATTTTGTTGAAATTTTATTTCTGTAGAAAATTTTGTCAAAATTTTATGTCTACTTTGTCAAACTGAATTATATACGTATTGGATCGTCTTTTTTGATTTAATATATACCACGTATGGACTTACATACAATTTAGAAGATGGTGTTAGGAGGTTTTAAGATACCTTGTCATCGGCAAGCGTTACCGCAACTTAAGTAATTCGATTGTGGATGGCAGTGTTTAGAAGAAGTTTCTACGCAATCCATGATGGAGGGTACATAAGCTTCGGCCTGGCCGAACTTACGGCCGTATAAACTTGTTTTTTTTTCTAAAATTATGCGTTTCTTTTCAATTTATTAAAAAAATACTACTCTGTTTTAATACTCTAGTTATTATCTCTATAATTAGTAAAACTTTACGTAAAAGTAAGTCTTTTACTAAGAATACATATTTTTTTGGCTTCACTTACAAGAGTAATTGAAGATTCATTCAGAGAATATCATCGACTAGATTTACATTTAATTAATCCACTTAAATAAATAATTATTCCACTTGTTCAATTTTTGTTTTTTAAATTGATTGAAATATATCCCAGCAAAACAAAATTGGAAGTTGTTCCATAAACATTTCTTTTAAAGCGCATCCCGAAATCCCCCATCAAGTATTTTTTCACTTCCGATGCAGTCCTTTTGGACAAGTCCACAAACATTTCTTCTAAAGCACATCCCGGAATCCTCTATCGATTTTTTTCACTTCCGATGCAATTCTTTTGGTTGGACAAGTCTTAGAAAGTACGGAATTAGCCCGTTTTAAGTGAAAATTTAAATTTTCTTCAATTAAATTTCGGAAAAAAGTATAGAAAATCAATAAAAAAAGTAAAAAACTAATAAACACAAAAAAAAAAAAATCATCCCCGCTGCACCCAGAGATGGAATATGATCACCTCAAACATGTTTCAAGAGCAAAATATTATTTTTGGATGGTGACCATGTAACATGTTTATCGCAAAAATGTTGTTTTCTCGGCAAACATAACATGCTTTCTGAAAACAGATACATCATTTCCGAGAAAATAACATGGTTGCTGCGAACATGTTACATGGTCACCACCCAAAAATAACATTTTGCTCTTGAAACATGTTTGAGGTGATCATATTCCTTCTCTGGGTGTGGGATTTGAAACTGTGACTTTTTCACTTCCAGGGAAGTTCATTTCCAAATTACGTTAATTTTTAATTTTTTTGTTGATTTCTAATTGAAAAAATATATTTATACAAAAATATGTGCCGAATAACACAAAATAAAAGGTTGGCTGATAAGTCCCTGGTCTAACAAAGAAAAACACATTTTTTGTCAAAATTCTTTTTATTTATTATTCAACATAGTTCCCTTCAAAAGCGATATAACGATTATAACGACCTTCTAATTTTTTGATACCATTTTGGTAGTACTCCTTCGGTTTTGCCTCAAAATAGGCCTCAGTTTCGGCGATCACCTCTTCATTGCAGCCAAATTTTTTCCCTGCGAGCATCCTTTTGAGGTCTGAGAACAAGAAAAAGTCGCTGGGGGCCAGATCTGAAGAATACGGTGGGTGGGGAAGCAATTCGAAGCCCAATTCATGAATTTTTGCCATCGTTCTCAATGAATTGTGACACGGTGTGTTGTCTTGGTGGAACAACACTTTTTTCTTCTTCATATGGGGCCGTTTTGCCGCGATTTCGACCTTCATACGCTCCAATAACGCCATATAATAGTCACTGTTGATGGTTTTTCCCTTCTCAAGATAATCGATAAAAATTATTCAATGCGCATCCCAAAAAACAGAGGCCATTACTTTGCCAGCGGACTTTTGAGTCTTTCCACGCTTCGGAGACGGTTCACCGGTCGCTGTCCACTCAGCCGACTGTCGATTGGACTCAGGAGTGTAGTGATGGAGCCATGTTTCATCCATTGTGACATATCGACGGAAAAACTCGGGGTGTATTACGAGTTAACAGCTGCAAACACCGCTCAGAATCATCAACACGTTGTTGTTTTTGGTCAAATGTGAGCACGAGCGGCACCCATTTTGCACAGAGCTTCCGCATATCCAAATATTGATGAATGATATGACCAAAACGTTCCTTTGATATCTTTAAGGCCTCTGCTATCTCGATCAACTTCATTTTACGGTCATTCAAAATCATTTTGTGGATTTTTTTTTATGTTTACGTCGGTAACCACCTCTTTCGGGCGTCCATTGCGTTCACCGTCCTCCGTGCTCATTTCACCACGCTTGAATTTTGCATACCAATCAATTATTGTTGATTTCCCTGGGGCAGAGTCCGGAAACTCATTATCAAGCCAATTTTTTGCTTCCACCGTATTTTTTCCCTTCAGAAAACAGTATTTTATCAAAACACGAAATTCCTTTTTTTTCCATTTTTTTCACAATAACAAAAGTTGCTTCACAAAAGACGTTCTATCTCACAAAGTAATTGACTTACAGACGTCAAATTTTGACACGAATCATTTGAAGGTTGGTTAATATGCATTTAATACTAGCGACGCCATCTATGTGTCAGACCGGGTCCTGTCAGACCGGGTCCTGTCAGACCGGTCAGTCTTATCAGCCAACCTGTTATAGCATATTTTTTTTTTTTTTTTTTTTAGAAACATATTTAATAAAAAAATTTCCGCTGGTGAGATTTGAACCAGAGTTCTTTATTTATTCATTCATAATAATAAAGAACATCTCAGGAAGCGAAGAAGTTTTTTTTTTTGTTTTTTTTTTTAATTAGCTAATAAGTGTAACAAAAAATACTGTTAAAAGTAAAAAAGTGAAATTGGAAAAAAATTTTTTTGTTTTTTAATTTTTTAAATTTCTTTATCCAACTGAACTTCCAAGGCACAACCTCTAAAGTAAAGTATAAGATCCAAAAATGGAGTATTTCCGTCCTATGACAAGCCCATGTAAGATTCATTGGAGATGATCCAAATAGGGGATCCAAACTACTTTTATTGAAGCTCTTTTGTATGCTGCGTAACTTTAAGTCTGATTTTATCAAAGAATAGAGAATAGAGACATGTTTAAACTACACATCCTTTTTTTTACCAACCATTACCATTTACCATTAATTTCATCTCTGGTAAATATTATTTAACTTCCAATTTGTTGTTTTTTGAATTTTTGGCCAAAAATTTTATTTTTATTTTTCACTGCAGAATAGTCGGTTCTTTTTATCAACATTAATTTCATTTCTGGTAAATAAAGGGTGTTTAAAATTTCAAGTGCCGATGTTGATTTTGAATAAAACACAAACTATTTAGGAAATTATTGTAATTTTTTTTTTTATACCCTTCACCACTACTGTGGTACAGGGTATAATAAGTTTGTGCATTTGTATGTAACGCCAAGAAGGAGTAATCATAGACCAACCTTTTAGTATACGGATCGGCTTAGAATTAAATTCTGAGTCGATTTAGCGATGTCCGTCTGTCTGTTGATGTATTTTTGTGTGCAAAGTACAGCTCGCAGTTTTAGTCCGATTGTCCTAAAATTTGGTATAGTGTCCTATTTCGGCTCAAAGACGATCCCTATTGATTTTGGAAAAAATCGGTTCAGATTTAGATATAGCTGTCATATATATTTTTCACCGATCTGGTCATAATTGGCGTGTATATCAACCGATCTTCCTCAAATTCCGTACATCCGAATATTTTATGGGTCTCGAAAAACTTGCAAAATATCAGCCAAATCGGTTCAGATTTAGATATAGCTCCCATATATAGCTTTCGCCCGATTTACACTCATTTGCCCACAGATGCCAATTTTTAACTCCGATTTAGTTGAAATTTTGCACAGGGAGTATAATTAGCATTGTAGCCATGCGTGCCAAATTTGGTTGAAATCGGTTCAGATTTAGATATATCTCCCATATATAGCTTTCGCCCGATTTACACTCATATGTCCACAGAGGCCAATTTTTAACTCCGATTTAGTTGAAATTTTGCACAGGGAGTAGAATTAGCATTGTTGCTATGCGTGCCAAATTTGGTTGAAATCGGTTCAGATTTAGATATAGCTCCCATATATAGCTTTCGCCCGATTTACACTCATATGACCACAGAGGCCAATTTTTAACTCCGATTTAGTTGAAATTTTGCATAGGGAGGAGAATAAGCATTGTTGCTATGCGTGCCAAATTTGGTTGAAATCGGTTCAGATTTAGATATAGCTCCCATATATATGTTTTTCTGATTTCGACAAAAATGGTCAAAATACCAACATTTTTCCTTGCAAAATCGCCACTGCTTAGTCGAAAGGTTGTAAAAATGACTCTAATTTTCCTAAACTTCTAATACATATATATCGAGCGATAAATCATAAATAAACTTTTTCGAAGTTTCCTTAAAATTGCTTCAGATTTAAACGTTTCCCATATATTTTTACTAACATTGTGTTCCACCCTAGTGCATTAGCCGACTTAAATTTTGAGTCTATAGATTTTGTAGAAGTCTATCAAATTCTGTCCAGATCGAGTGATACTTAAATGTATGTATTTGGGACAAACCTTTTTTTATAGCCCCCAACACATTTGAGGGATGTGATATGGTATCGAAAATTTAGATCTACAAAGTGGTGCAGGGTATAATATAGTCGGCCCCGCCCGACTTTAGACTTTCCTTACTTGTTTTTATGATATATTGGTATTACTCAATTATGTATGGAACAAAATATCGGCCAAATGGGCGCCGCGACCTCGGTGGCACACCTTCACCCGATGGTCCAAATTTTCGATGACGCTGAGGCATAATGGAGGTTCTATGCCGTTAATGTGCCGAATTATCTCATCCTATAGCTCTTGAATTGTTGCTGGCTTATCGACGTACACCTTTTCTTTCAAATAACCCCAAAGAAAAAAGTCCAACGGTGTCAAATCACATGATCTTGGCGGCCAATTGACATCGCCATTACGTGAGATAACACGGCCATTGAATTTGTTGCGCAAAAGAGCCATTGTTTCGTTAGCTGTGTGGCAAATGGCACCGTCCACATCCATATCTTCGAACTCGGGCCATAAAAAGTTCGTTATCATCTCACGATAGCGAACACCATTCGCAGTAACTGCCTGACCGGCCTCATTTTGGAAAAAATACGGCCCGATGATGCCGCCAGCCCATAAACCGCACCAAACAGTCACTCTTTGTGGGTGCATTGGTTTTTCAACAATCACTCTTGGATTCTCATTCGCCCAAATGCTGCAATTCTGTTTATTGACGAATTCACTGAGGTGAAAATGTGCCTCATCACTGAAGATGATTTTCTTCGAAAATTGATCATCCACTGTTGCCATTTCTTGGAACCATTTAACACGTTGTTGGATTGTGTATCTCTCCATGGTACAAATTGAGTAAGTCTGAAATAGAGAAATGTCAAATAAAATTCGGAAAAATACTTGGCGTTTAGGTGTGCTTCACATTCAACATCGGCCCTTATTATTTAACTTCCATTTTGTTGTTTTTTGAATTTTTGGTCAAAAATTTTATTTATGGTTTTGACTGCAGAATAGTCAGAAGTACCACAAATTTTCCGGAAAAACGTATTTTTAGAAAAATCGAAATATAGAAATATAAATACAACAATCTTGATTTCATAGAATTCCCTCAAAATTGTAAGACGTAAGAATTTTTTTCTGGTTGTATCTTAAGAGATATAGTGCGCATTTAAGGGTTAAGAAAGAAAAAAAAATGTTGCGTATGTGTAACTATTTTTCTTATTATCTGATTTGTATCAAGTCGCCAGTAAGTTTTCTAAAAAAAAAAAAAACAAACTTGTTAGGTCCACTTACTCTGGTGTGTAATTATTTCCATCAAAATTAATTGTATTGAAATTTTTTGTAAAAGTACTGTGTCGAACAAATCCAAAATATTTTGGACAAAAATAAATTACCACTCCCAGCAAAAACCGCGTCGGATCCGGAAGTGGTGCAAAATTGGCGCAGAAGCGATGAATTTAACATGGGCTTGTCATAGGACGGATTTCCACCATTTCAATAGCCGGTGAATTGAATTTGCACCACTTCTTAAGGTGTGATCCAAATTAAGTGTTTTAGATGAGAATTAAGAAATGTGATATTTTGACAAATAAATAATTAAATTTTTTTTTATGATTTTTAATGCATTATAACGCGTGTCTGGAATGTTTAAAATAAAATATTTTCAAAAATTCGCAATTTTTCTAGAAAGTATTTAGAATTTTTTTTTCGGCAAAATTTTAATAATTTGTACAATTTTATTATTTCTTAATCTGTTTTTAAAACATTTGAAACAAAAATTTTTTAAATATCCTATTAAAAATATGAAAAAAGCGAGTTATACAAAAATTGACTCAATTGAACTTCCTCTACAGTTAAAATAAAGAACATCTTTGGGAAGACATTTTTGGAAGTGCTTTCAAAGTTGTGCCTTCACTGAAAAAACAATGAACCCACCAGGAAGAAAAATTTGGGTTAATTTTAGAAAGTTTAAATTATTTTTAGAAAATTTTAACTAAACAGTACTACAAACGCTGACATCACTTCGGTATCACAAAAATAATTAAATATTTTTCGACAAATTAAAGAAAATTAATTAGACATAATAAACTTTTTTCACTTGTTAAAGAAAATTGTATAGTTTGAAGGAAAAAATTTAAGTTCAAAATTACAAGAATGTCTTTAGTGCCATATGAAGTTCAAGATGGGCGCATTATTGGTAAAATTTACAAATTTTAACAAATTCTGAACTATTTTGTGGGAGACCCGAATTTAGTTAATCTTTATGCTTCATTTGTGCATAATTTTTATACCCTCCACCATAGGATGGGGGGTATATTAACTTTGTCATTCCGTTTGTAACACATCGAAATATTGCTCTAAGACCCCATAACGTATATATATTCTGGGTCGTGGTGAAATTCTGAGTCGATCTGAGCATGTCCGTCCATCCGTCCGTCTGTTGAAATCACGCTAACTTCGGAACGAAACAAGCTATCGACTTGAAACTTGGCACAAGTAGTTGTTATTGATGTAGGTCGGATGGTATTGCAAATGGGCCATATCGGTCCACTTTTACGTATAGCCCCCATATAAACGGACCCCCAAATTTGGCTTGCGAGGCCTCTAAGAGAAGCAAGTTTCATCCGATCCGGCTGAAATTTGGTACATGGTGTTAGTATATGGTCTCTAACAACCATGCAAAAATTGGTCCAAATCGGTCCATAATTATATATAGCCCCCATATAAACCGATCCTCCGATTTGGCTTGCGAGGCCTCTAAGAGAAGCAAATTTCATCCTATCCGGCTGAAATTTGGTACATGGAGTCAGTATACTGTCTCTAATAACCGTGCAAAAATTGGTCCACATCGGTTCATAATTATATATAGCCTCCATATAAACCGATCCCCCGATTTGGCTTGCGAGGCCTCTAAGAGAAGCAAATTTCATCCGATCCGGCTGAAATTTGGTATATGGTGTTAGTATATTGTCTTTAACAACCATGCAAAAATTGGTTGACATCGGTCCATAATTATATATAGCCCCCATATAAACCGATCCCCCGATTTGGCTTGCAAGGCCTCTAAGAGAAGCAAATTTCATCCGATCCGGCTGAAATTTGGTACATAGTGTTAGTATATGGTCTCTAACAACCACGCAAAAATTGGTCCACATCGGTCCATAATTATATATAGCCCCCATATAAACCGATCCCCAGATTTGACCTCCAGAGCCCCTTGGAAGAGCAAAATTCTTCCCATTCGGTTGAAATTTGGTACGTGATGTTAGTATATGGTATCAAACAACCATGCAGGAATTGGTTCCTATCAGCCCATAATTATATATAGCTCCCATATAAACCGATCCCCAGATTTGACCTCCGGTGCCTTTAGGAGAAGCATAATTCATCCGATCTGCTTGAAATTTGGTACGAGGTGATCGTATATCATATTTAACAGTCATGCCAAAAGTGGTCCATATCAGTCCATAATCATATATTGCCCCATATAAACCGATCCTGAGATTTGGGTTTGGAGCCTCTTGGAGGAGCAAATTTCATCCGAGTCAGTTGAAATTTGGTACATTGTGCTAGTATATGGTCGTAAACAACCATGCCATATAGGTCTATAGTTATATATATCCCTCAGATAAAGCGATTTCCAATCACACAAAAATTGGTCCATATCAAGTTCATAATTGTATATAGCCCCCATATAAGCGACCCACATATTTCAATTCTGGTTCTCTACGTACCGTGCAAAAAGTCCATATCGATTCGTAATTATTTGTAGACTTAACTATACATAACTTTTTTGTCTAATATATACCACGTATGGACTAACTCGCAATTTAGAAAACGATGTTAAGAATTTTTAAGATACCACAACCCAAGTATTTCGATTGTGGATGACAGTCTTTCGTAGAAGTTTCTACGCAATCCATGGTGGAGGGTACATAAGATTCGGCCTGGCCGAACTTACGGCCGTATACACTTGTTTTCCTCTATTTTAGTTATCTTATCTAACGTACACAAAAAATTATTAAAGTCATGGAAACTTTTTCAAAACATAACGATTCCATGAACTACAATAGAGATAAATTGGCTTTAGTGAAATATAGAGTTCACTTTTTTTTTGAGTTTTTAGAAGAACTTTCAATTTTTATGCTGGGTCTCTAATATAAAGTTTCGTACACGTCACAATGACTTTACAATAATATTTCGGCGTATCCTTTCACATATACTTTATGGTCTCTTTAAAAATTTCTTTTAAACTATACCCACAGGAGATTTTAAAAATGCTCTATTATCATTATGAAAACTTTCTAAATAGAAAATAATTTTAACTTAAAATAAAGTGTAATAAATTATTCAAATTATTTTCCTTAATGGTGGTTATTTACGTTGTTCATAGCAATTTAAATTTCTCCTTGTATATAGGCTCTTTCACTAGGTCATTCATCGGTTTCTCTTACACACAAGCACTCTCACATTCATACTCTCTCTCTCTCTCTTCTACTCATTAAATCTCTTAAACAACCTGTATTGTGAAACATGCAGTTGCATTAAATGAGTTTTCACTCAAAGGCTCGTGCATTGAGTATATTGAGTAAGACAGAAGCGTTCGTTTATTCGTTTAGTCCTTCATCGCGTACCCGTAGTAGTTTAAGATAATCAATGCTACTGTTATGCAGCAATGATGACGTTAGTTCCATTCCTGCTGTGTGTCGTGTTATCCTTTTAATTCGCTTAGACATCACTGTAGTCTTGTACAACTTTTTGTCCTTTAAGGAAATAAAACGGAGGAAAACAGGCTTTTAGTTTAGAAAAACAAAAAGATTTTTAATCATATTCGCAATCAATACAAACAAAAGTACAATTGCGTCGTAATAATTAAATATTAATGTAGTGAAAATTAGCCTTTGGGCTAATTGAAGTGATTCAAGTGTAATAAAAATTATAAATTTTGAATTAAAAATATGTACAAACACATATGTATATATTTTTTAATGTATTCATATCAATTATACGCAAGTGTGACCACTTTAAAATTTATCATCTTTAGCACCTGTGTTTTCTGTGATTCAACTTAAAACTGCTCACACATAATCTGTGAAAAAGAAATTGTAATTATCCTTCAATTCTAAAGGCCATATTTTATAAGAAAAAAATTAGATCAATTTGGTTGGTTTATATTGTATATTGCTGCGCATTTTTATAACAAAGTAACGCAGCATTGGCGAACATTTCCAATTAATAGTAAACTATGCCGAATTTTGATATAAAGGTATTTATCTTCTTAATTTAACTGATTAACAACTCTATTTATAGAATGTACAAAAATCAAATATTAAGTGCGCAATAAGAGATTTGTAAAATTATCCTTCCACTGTGTAAATTCAACGACATCGATAGTGATAAGTCTAACACAACTTTTTGCGCAATGATTTAATTTTAAAATTAATTTAATTTTTAATTTTTAGTTTTTAATTTTATTTATTTTTTAATTTTTTTTTTTAATTTTAAATTAAATTAAATTAAATTAATTTTAAATTTAATTAAATTTAATTTAATTAAAGTCAAGTCAATTTAATTTAATTTAATTTAATTTAATTTAATTTAATTTAATTTAATTTAATTTAATTTAATTTAATTTAATTTAATTTAATTTAATTTAATTTAATTTAATTTAATTTAATTTAATTTAATTTAATTTAATTTAATTTAATTTAATTTAATTTAATTTAATTTAATTTAATTTAATTTAATTTAATTTAATTTAATTTAATTTAATTTAATTTAATTTAATTTAATTTAATTTAATTTAATTTAATTTAATTTAATTTAATTTAATTTAATTTAATTTAATTTAATTTAATTTAATTTAATTTAATTTAATTTAATTTAATTTAATTTAATTTAATTTAATTTAATTTAATTTAATTTAATTTAATTTAATTTAATTTAATTTAATTTAATTTAATTTAATTTAATTTAATTTAATTTAATTTAATTTAATTTAATTTAATTTAATTTAATTTAATTTAATTTAAAATTTAATTTAATTTAATTTAATTTAATTTAATTTAATTTAATTTAATTTAATTTAATTTAATTTAATTTAATTTAATTTAATTTAATTTAATTTAATTTAATTTAATTTAATTTAATTTAATTTAATTTAATTTAATTTAATTTAATTTAATTTAATTTAATTTAATTTAATTTAATTTAATTTAATTTAATTTAAATTTAATTTAATTTAATTTAATTTAATTTAATTTAATTTAATTTAATTTAATTTAATTTAATTTAATTTAATTTAATTTAATTTAATTTAATTTAATTTAATTTAATTTAATTTAATTTAATTTAATTTAATTTAATTTAATTTAATTTAATTTAATTTAATTTAATTTAATTTAATTTAATTTAATTTAATTTAATTTAATTTAATTTAATTTAATTTAATTTAATTTAATTTAATTTAATTTAATTTAATTTAATTTAATTTAATTTAATTTAATTTAATTTAATTTAATTTAATTTAATTTAATTTAATTTAATTTAATTTAATTTAATTTAATTTAATTTAATTTAATTTAATTTAATTTAATTTAATTTAATTTAATTTAATTTAATTTAATTTAATTTAATTTAATTTAATTTAATTTAATTTAATTTAATTTAATTTAATTTAATTTAATTTAATTTAATTTAATTTAATTTAATTTAATTTAATTTAATTTAATTTAATTTAATTTAATTTAATTTAATTTAATTTAATTTAATTTAATTTAATTTAATTTAATTTAATTTAATTTAATTTAATTTAATTTAATTTAATTTAATTTAATTTAATTTAATTTAATTTAATTTAATTTAATTTAATTTAATTTAATTTAATTTAATTTAATTTAATTTAATTTAATTTAATTTAATTTAATTTAATTTAATTTAATTTAATTTAATTTAATTTAATTTAATTTAATTTAATTTAATTTAATTTAATTTAATTTAAATTAATTTAATTTAATTTAATTTAATTTAATTTAATTTAAAATTTAATTTAATTTAATTTAATTTAATTTAATTTAATTTAATTTAATTTAATTTGATTTGTATATTTCACTTTACAACAGTTAATTTCCATTTTAAAGTATAGAAAAATGGCTTCTTGAACTAAAATTTTTCTATAAATGTAGTACAATGTAATTTTACATTATTATTCCACATTGCACATTATTCCAAATAATCATATTTCGGTCTAACCAATTTTAAACTAAGAAATTAACATAATTGTTTTAATTTATGTGAAACGTTGTAATACAGGCCTATTTCAATGTATGTCATAATTTTATCCATTTTATTGTTATGGCGTGGTAGGGAAATCCATCATTCTGTTCTTCATTTGCCTTGGTTGCATTGAATTCAATTGTCCATGGTGACGTATAATTAATTTTGAATTTCCACACCTTTTCTACCATCATTCATACGCCACCTGAGCTTTTTCACTTTATCGTTAAAATGCACTTATTTTAAATTCAAATGCGAAATTCTCCAGTTATTTTTCCAATTTTACTGTGCCATTGAAAATTGTTGTATGTTCGTTAGAGTTCTCTTTGTAATGTGTCCGATTTTATGATTTCGTTTGATGATATCATAAAATTTCTTTATGAGAATACTATACAATGTGTTTTCAATACATTGTGAAAAATACATCGTTGAATCGATTTTGTTTTACGTTTTCTAGTTATCGAATTCACTTTGAGAGAAAATATTGATTTCAAAGAATGTGATACGTTGCATTTCAATATTTCTGTGTTTCTATACAGAATTTTATTATTATTTCTGTACAGAATTTCATTTTGTACGTTAAAGACGTTGGTGGTACTGAGTTCACGTTTCTCAGCTAAAATAAATAAAACAAGTATATACGGCCGTAAGTTCGGCCAGGCCGAATCTTATGTACCCTCCACCTGGGATTGTGTAGAAACTTTTACGAAAGACTGTCATCCACAAACCAAATTACTTGAGTTGTGGTATCTTAAAACTTCTTAACATCGTTTTCTAAATTGTGAGTTAGTCCATACGTGGTATATATTAGACAAAAAAGTTATGTATAGTTAAGTCTACAAATAATTACGAATCGATTGCACGATACGTAGAGAGCCAGAATTGAAATATGGGGGTCGCTTATATGGGGGCTATATACAATTGTGAACTTGATATGGACCAATTTTTGTGTGATTGGGGATCGATTTATCTGAGGGCTATATATAACTATAGACCGATATTGTTAATGGTCATATACTACCACAATGTACCAAATTTCAACTGACTCCGATGACATTTGCTTCTCCAAGATTCCAAGCAGATCAGTTCAACTAGTACACTTCCCGAAGATAAATTTAAAGATTTTACCTATGAAGATTATATCAGATTGTGAATTTATAAGAACCATTTTTGTTTGAGTTTTAGAGGAATTATTAACATCTCTTGTAAGTGTGCAAGAAAATGATAAAATAACGCCTGGATTTGAAATCTAAAATCTGTAGATTTTCAGCCCACCATTATTTAAATGATTACGAGAAGTAACCCTACGGGAAATTGGTGCAAATTGTCACTGACGGACCTATCACAGGACTGGTACTGGTGATCCAGTTTGTCGCAGTTTTTAAATATACATAATTTAATGATTTCCATACTCGCTTGATATAAAGGGTGATTCTTTTGAGGTTAGGATTTTCATGCATTAGTATTTGACAGATCACGTGGGATTTCAGACATGGTGTCAAAGAGAAAGATGCTCAGTATGCTTTGACATTTCATCATGAATAGACTTACTAAAGAGCAACGCTTGCAAATCATTGAATTTTATTACCAAAATCAGTGGCAGAAAATCCGCTTTTTTATCGACAAATTTTGTTCAGCGATGAGGCTCATTTCTGGTTGAATGGCTACGTAAATAAGCAAAATTGCCGCATTTGGAGTGAAGAGCAACCAGAAGCCGTTCAAGAACTGCCCATGCATCCCGAAAAATGCACTGTTTGGTGTGGTTTGTACGCTGGTGGAATCATTGGACCGTATTTTTTCAAAGATGCTGTTGGACGCAACGTTACGGTGAATGGCGATCGCTATCGTTCGATGCTAACAAACTTTTTGTTGCCAAAAATGGAAGAACTGAACTTGGTTGACATGTGGTTTCAACAAGATGGCGCTACATGCCACACAGCTCGCGATTCTATGGTCATTTTGAGGGAAAACTTCGGAGAACAATTCATCTCAAGAA
The DNA here is from genome assembly GCF_050003625.1 of Haematobia irritans. NCBI lineage: Eukaryota > Metazoa > Arthropoda > Insecta > Diptera > Muscidae > Haematobia > Haematobia irritans. The sequence goes on from NC_134400.1 coordinate 142,793,127, forward strand.
ATGGACCGGTAAGTTGGCCACCAAGATCATGCGATTTGACGCCTTTAGACTATTTTTTGTGGGGCTACGTCAAGTCTAAAGTCTACAGAAATAAGCCAGCAACTATTCCAGCTTTGGAAGACAACATTTCCGAAGAAATTCGGGCTATTCCGGCCGAAATGCTCGAAAAAGTTGCCCAAAATTGGACTTTCCGAATGGACCACCTAAGACGCAGCCGCGGTCAACATTTAAATGAAATTATCTTCAAAAAGTAAATGTCATGGACCAATCTAACGTTTCAAATAAAGAACCGATGAGATTTTGCAAATTTTATGCGTTTTTTTTTTAAAAAAAAGTTATCAAGCTCTTAACAAATCACCCTTTAAAAAGCTTATTGGATCTACACATTTAGTGAAGTAGAATTATCAGAATAACCTATTGTTCAATATCTATTGTTCAATATATTTCAAAAGTTTTTCATTTCTGGTGCGATTCGGATAACCAAACTGAAACAGATTCCTAAGAGGTTGTCCGAGACTGGTTCATGAGGACCTGTCTATGGAGTGCTACTACTAAAATGTCCCAGGACGTGTCCTAAGGAACGAGTCCAAGACGTGTCCTAAAGTGTAAATTTACCCCGTCAATGACAAACCCATGTTAAAGTGACCGGTCCCTTCCATACGTCTTGACCAGAACTAGGACTGGTCCATGCACACCAGGGACTAGTCCTGTACCGGTCCCGTGGTTGATTCATTTCCCGTAGGGAAACTCTGGAAATTTTACATTCAGTTTCAAGCACTTTTCATGATCAGTGCGCCTTCTATATCCTCAAGAAGTGAAATCGGTCTATATAGAGGCCTTACCAACTGGAGCGATAAAAACTAAATATTTACAATTTCAGTCAAATCGAATAAAAACTACGGTTTCTAGAAACCCAAGGAGTTAAATCGGGAGGTCGGTCTTATGGAGGCTATACTAAAACATGGACCGATACTCGCCGTTTTCGGCACACCTTTTTATGATATATATATATATATATACTTCTAGTTTTCCAATTTCAGACAAATTGGATAAAACTACGGTTTCTAGAACCCCAAACAATAAAATCATTTGTCGCACACCTATTTATAGTCTTAAAAACCAGATTTCAAATTTCGTACTAATTGGATAAAACCCGTATAAGCTCAAGAAATAACACGTTATTGTCGACACACGTATTTGTGGTCCTAAAATACCTTAAGATTTCCAATTTCAGGCAAATTGGATAAAAACTACGGTTTCTAGAAGCACAAGAAGTAAAATCGGGAGATCGGTCTATACCAAAACACGGACCGATACTCACCATTTTTGACACACCTAAAATACCTATACATTACAATTTCAGGCAAATCGGATAGAAAATACAATTTATAGAAGCTCAAGAAGTAAAATCGGGAGATCGGTCCATATGGACCAATACTCACCATTTTTGGCACAACTATTGGTGGACCTAAAAAAACCTGTATATTCATATTTCACGAAAATCCGATAGAAAATACATTTTCTAGAAGCTCAAGAAGTAAAATCGGGAGATCGGTCTATATGGGGGCTATACCAAAAGATGGACTGATACGCCCTATTTTCGCCACACCTTTTTGTGATCCTAAAATACTACTAGATTTAAAATTACAGGCAAATCGGATAGAGAATACGGTTTCTAGAAGCCCAAGACCCCAAATCGGTGGTTCGGTTTATATGGAGGCTATACCAAAACATGGACGCATATAGTCCATCTTCGAACTTGGCCTGCTAAGACGATATAACCATGTCCGTCTGTTCGTCTTGTTTGCAGACAGGCCAAGTTCGAAGATGGCCTATATCGGTCCATGTTTTGGTATAGCCTCCATATAAACCGAACCACCGATTTGGGGTCTATATAGTCGGAAATCAATATTTCGATGTGTTACAAACTGAATGACAAACTTATTATATTCCCGTCACCATTCTATGGTGGTGGGTATAAAAATGGCCGACTATTAATTTGAGGTAAAAATTTTTTGTAAGACTTGTCCAAAAAAAATAGCAACAAAGTTTGAAAAGTGGATAGATGATCTCTAATGCGCTTAAAAAGAAGAGTTTGTAGAACAACTTCCAATTATTTTTTTGTGTGGGGGGAAATCGTAGTTTTAAAGTTTTAATAAATAGAGGGAAGATTATACAAACTCACCCAAAGTAGACACATCCAATCTTCTTAGCACAAAACTAAAAAGTGAGTAAGACCGCAAGGGCGGACACTAATGAAACAAAATATCATCAATTCTCTGTGTTGATTGTATGTTAAAATGTCATTAATTTTCGTATTGCAATGACATCATTTATTATTCAATAGGAAGGCGAGGGATTGAATACATGAACCACCAATTGGCACTCCCAAAAATCAGGGGCAATACAAAAACTACTCATTGACCAGGCCAATGGAGTAACAACCCTAATCTTAAAGTACTTAGACTTAGTGTTAAAAGGACTAAGACTTAGTGTTAAAAGGACTAAGGTCTTTCACGCTCGCAAGGAAAAGTTGGCAAAAAAAAAAACCAAAACCAAACTCATAGACGACAATAGTTCAGCCCTTAAGTGTGGTCCGTTGCATTAGAAGGCTTAGATAGGAAAGACAAACAAATTGTCTGGCGGAAACAATGCTGTCCTTTGGGAATAAATTAAGGCTTCCTTGACTTTAAGTAATAGCACTACTGTAACTAAATTGTAAATATGTTTTACATACGAAGAAAAAAAGTATTTTTATCTAAGGAAAAAGACAAAAGTTTTGGAAATTTTTTTTAAATGTTATTAACTCTTCAACATAAATACACCTTAAATATATCAACGTGGAAACTATCAACATAAAGTTTTGAATGGATTGTCTATACCTTCATTGTAATCTGAAAATTTCATATGTGAACATCCTTTAATCGAGATTAAGGAAAATATTTTATTCTCACTTACCTCTAGAAACATTTCTCTATATTATGTTGTAAAGATAAATTCTTTGGTCTTGACATAACACCATTGTGCCTGTACATCATTGTGGTTGTCTGTCATTGTGTCTAAACCTATTATTTCATCTCAATGTATCCTGATACCCAAGCATTTGCTCGAAACGAATACGACTACAAAGAAACTATTAAAATTATGAATAGGTGCCCAGGGCATATAACTGACTGACTGACTGACACTAAAGCCACTTGAATTTTGTTACAACGTACAGTGGGCCAAATGACAGGTTTTGACGCATTAAATCAACGGAAGCACCTAGAGATTTGAAATTTTGTACATTTACCACTGAGGATGCGAATAAAGTATAATCATAATTTTGGACCGATCTGCCCATTGCCGCGCCCACCTTCAAATGAAGGGCGCTCCCAAATGAAGCGTCTAGAGCTCTGAAATTTTGAACATGTACCACTGAGGACGAGAATAAAGTATGATAGAAATTTTGGACCGATTTGCCCACTGGCACGCCCACCTTCAAATGAAGGGCGTCTTTCAACCAAAAGGAAGCGTCACACGCTCACAAAAAATCGCTTCTGTAACATATACTCCCAAACATATTTTGCTTCAAGCATATACATTTTTGGGTATTGCCCAAACATTTATATGTTTGATCTCTTCCAATATATAATATGTTTGAAAGCATATTGATCTAAACAATATATGTTTGGGTAGTCTAAGTTCCAAACATTTTGTATTTTTGCATCCAAATTCAATAATGTTGTCTTCCAAAAAACAATATGTTATTATGTGAACATATAATATGTTTGGAAGCATTTTGCACCCAAAAATATTATATGCTTAAAAAAATTCTCCCAAACAATATTGTGCTCAAAATTTTATTTATTTATTTATATATTTACAATCATAATGAATTATGAAAATAAACAGGTAATATAGGTGCTAACAACATAGGTTTTCGACCTGAATGCTCAAAATTTTGTTTCTGCCTAATTGTATATTCCCCCACATCTTTCTCACTTCCACGAGATTTTTTAGTTCTTAGCACCTTTTTCTGCAATACAAACATTGTAGAAGAAATTATTCAATTTTATGATTTTTTTATTTTAATTTTACCTTTTGCCGGACGGGGATTCGAACAGCGGACCACACAGTTTGTAAGGATCAAAGAAGTAGCAGATCAATTGCCCAAGGAAAAATAAAATGTTAATTTTGTAATAACAAGCAACAACCACCAACTTAATTCAATATCGCTCCCTGTTAAATAGCGCCCCAAGCTACTAAACACATATATGTTTATAGGCTATTTCTAAATTAATATATGTTTGCATCCAAGCATATTATATTTACAAACATTTTATGTCCCAAACATAATATGTTCTAACATATTAACATATCTGTCCCAAACATGTTATGCTAGTTTATGAACATTATATGCTTGCACTCAAAAATATTGTGTTTAAAAATTTGTATTCCAAACATATAATGTTTATAGCCAAACATATGAAAAACAGTCTTTTTCATCCGTGTAGAGCTCTGAAATTTTGAACATGTACCACTGGGGACGAGAATAAAGTATGCTCAACATTTCGGACCGATCCGCCCACTGCCACGCCCACTTTCTAATGGAGGATGTATCTCAATCACTTTTACAATACACCACCCTAAATATATCAATATGTGGTAACATTGGAAACTGAAAATCTAGATTAGAACTGATGAACACTGTTCCTCCATCTTGATCACTACCTTAGAGTGTATATAATTTCAGCAATTCTAGTTCAATTCAAATTTAGTTCAATCAATCAATTCAATCTCTTACACTCTCATTTTAGCTAAAAGTATTGAATGCCATTAACAGGTAGGCTGATATGTCCCCGGTCTAACAAAGAAAAACACATCTTTTTGTCAAAATTCGTTTTTATTATTCAACATAGTTCCCTTCAAGAGTGATACAACGATTATAACGACCTTCCAATTTTTTGATACAATTTTGATAGTACTCCTTCGGTTTTGTCTCAAAATAGGCCTCAGTTTCGGCGATCACCTCTTCATTGCAGCCAAATTTTTTTCCCGCGATCATCCTTTCGAGGTCTGAGAACAAGAAAAAGTCGCTGGGCGCCAGATCTGGTGAATACGGTGGGTGGGGAAGCAATTCGAAGCCCAATTCATGAATTTTTGCCATCGTTCTCAATGACTTGTGGCACGGTGCGTTGTCTTGGTGGAACAACACTTTTTTCTTCTTCATATGGGGCCGTTTTGCCGCGATTTCGACCTCCAATAACGCCATATAATAGTCACTGTTGATGGTTTTTCCCTTCTCAAGATAATCGATAAAAATTATTCCATGCGCATCCCAAAAAACAGAGGCCATTACTTTGCCAGCGGACTTTTGAGTCTTTCTACGCTTCGGAGACGGTTCACCGGTCGCTGTCCACTCAGCCGACTGTCGATTGGACTCAGGAGTGTAATGATGGAGCCATGTCTCATCCATTTTCACATATCGACGGAAAAACTCGGGTTATTACGAGTTAACAGCTGCAAACACCGGTCAGAATCATCAACACGTTGTTGTTTTTGGTCAAATGTGAGCTCGCGCGGCATTCATTTTGAACAGAGCTTCCGCATATCCAAATAATGATGAATGATATGACCAACTCATTCCTTTGATATCTTTAAGGCCTCTGTTATCTCGATCAACTTCGTTTTATGGCCATTCAAAATCATTTTGTGGATTTTTTTGATGTTTTCGTCGGTAACCATCCACTGCGTTCACCGTCCTCCGTGCTCATTTCACCACGCTTGAATTTTGCATACCGATCAATTATTCTTGATTTCCCTGGGGCAGAGTCCGGAAACTCATTATCAAGCCAAGTTTTTGCTTCCACCGTATTTTTTCCTTTTAGAAAACAGTATTTTACCAAATCACGGAATTCCTTTTTTTTTCCATTTTTTTCACAATAACAAAAGTTCCTTCACAAAAGACGCTCTATCTCACAAACTAATTGGCTTACAGACGTCAGACTTTGACACGAATCATTTAAAGGTTGGTACTATATAAAATTAATATGCATTTAATTTAAATTTGACCAAAAAACCAGTCAAATCTTGGATTGGTTTATATGGGGCTATATATAATTATGGACTGATATGAACCAATTCCTGCATGGTTGTTGGATAACATATACTAACATCACGTACCAAATTTCAACCGGATCGGATGAAATTTGTTTCTCTTAGAGGCTCCGCAAGCCAAATCGGGGGATCGGTTTATTTGGGGGTTATATATAATTATTGACCGATATGGACCAATTTTTGCATAGTTGTTAGAGACTATATACTTACAGCATGTACCAAATTTCAGCCGGATCGGATGAAATTTGCTTCTCTTAGAGGCTCCGCAAGCCAAATCGGGGGATCGGTTTATACACTGAAAAAATATTGTCGTGAGGCCAAAGATTTCATGTCCTTAAAATACGAATACATATTTTGCTTAGCGTAGAACACCCATTTCTCTAATATAAGGGAGCCACCGTGGTGCAATGGTTAGCATGCCCGCCTTGCATACACAAGGTCGTGGGTTCGATCCCTGCTACGACCAAACACCAAAAAAAGTATTTCAGCGGTGGATTATCCCACCTCAGTAATGCTGGTGACATTTCTGAGGGTTTCAAAGCTTCTCTAAAGTGGTTTCACTGCAATGTGGAACGCCGTTCGGACTCGGCTATAAAAAGGAGGTCCCTTGTCATTGAGCTTAACATGGAATCGGGCAGCACTCAGTGATAAGAGAGAAGTTCACCACTGTGGTATCACAATGGACTGAATAGTCTAAGTGAGCCTGATACATCGGGCTGCCACATAACCTAACCTAACCTAACCTTCTCTAATATAAACTTTTTTCCTTGTCCAAAAGTCGATAAACTTTTCAATGAAGTCCTGTTGTACTTATAATTAAGTGATTGGACTTAAAAATGGGTATCATAACATGAGAGAAAAATGTTTGGGCTAAGGTCAACTTGACTTTAATAATTTAGAAAAAATCTTTAAATTTAATGAAATTGTCTTTAAATTTGTTGTCTTTTTGTATCTTGACTACAAAGCAAAAAATCGTTCAAATATAGGACATGTTTTTCAAAACTTTATTCGAAAGACGTTTACTACTTGAAACATAGCGTAATTTCTACTGGAAGTCATGTCTACATTTGGAAAATAAAGTTGTCGTTAACTTGTTTTTAAAAGACTTTGATAGCATATGAAGATAAAAAGCTGAAAAACCGAAAAATTAAAATTTGCTTCCTAGAGTCAAGTACACAAAGCCCAAATTAAAAAGAGAATTGTGTCTTAAAAGTATCCTTATTTGAATTCTCCGCTTCTTTGGCTCGGAATCAATACCAAAATTGTTAAAGTAAAGACAAAATCTTTGGAACCGGGCATGCTTTTTTTTCAGTGTATGGGGGCTGTATATATTTATGGACCGATGTGGACCAATTATTGCATGGTTGTTAGAGATCACCAGGTACCAAATTTCAGCCGGATCGGATGAAATTTGCTTCTCTTAGAGCCCCGCAAGCCAAATTTGGGGGTCCGTTTATATGTGGGCTATACGTAAAAGTGGACCGATATTGCCCATTTGCAATACCATCTGACCTACATCAATAACAACTACTTGTGCCAAGTTTGAAGTCGATAGCTTGTTTCGTTCGGAAGTTAGCGTGATTTCAACAGACGTACTGACGGACATGCTTAGATCGACTCAGAATTTCACCACGGAGGGTATAAAAAGAATGCGTATACTTTATGGGGTCTTAGAGCAATGTTTCGATGTGTTACAAACGGAATGACAAAGTTAATATACCCCCATCCTATGGTGGATGGTATAAAAAGATTTGCCGATTACAAATTGTGCACCTCTAATAATTTTTCAAAAGCTCTTTTTTTTAATATTTTAAAATATTTTCATGGAACAGCCCATTTCCTGATTGCTTTCCTTACTTGTACTCTTAAATGTCTATGAGCCTATATATTCATGCAATTCTGAGACCTGCAATGGTTATCCCTGATGTCCTCAGATGTCTCTCAGTTATGGTAATGATGTTTTTCTCTATCTATTGT